>NC_082594.1:112773019-113092182 GCF_030936135.1 Gavia stellata | reverse complement strand
GTCAGTGATAACTTCTCTATGATCGGTAAAATGCAGGTCATAAAATCTTATCTCTGTGTCTTTTCTTTCCCCCTGGAATCTTCTTGGAGAAATCCAAGATCTTCCCCAATGCCCTGGTGACTGTCCCAGGTTGTAGTTTTGTTAGCATTGAGAAAGAAAGACAAATTTCTTAGCAGTGACAGTTACAAATAGGCAGGCTGTTAAGAAAATTGAGAATCAACAGTACATCCAGAACCAGGGAATACACTTGCTGAGAAATGCAGCACCTTCTATTTTGGGTCTGTCTTTCTGACCTTTCCTGAAAAGGTACCAAAGGTCCTTGATAATGAATATTTCTTGTTTTCTTTTACATATATATATGTGTGCATGTGTGTGTGTATGTGTATATATATAGGTGTGTATTATTTAAGCATTTCACTACTATACTGTAGTATATAAACATCACTAAGGAACATGTTCTTCACTCTGAGAGACAGGGTAGAATACCCTCGAGGGACTGTCAGTTTGCTACTGATACACAAATAAAATGGCAAACTGAATCCCCCATAGAGAAGCAGTTACAAATGTGTGAGGTGATGTTTATGATGTATTCTTTGTTTATTACATAAAATGCAATATAAGAAAAACTGATTTCTAGAACATATGACTGCCTACAGTTTTGTTTTATAGCCAGCAAATGTTGCATAATAGTGATATACTGACGTTTCCTTGTCAGTGTAACTCATTCCATTTTGTTTGTAGGAGTTAGAAGCTAAACGGATGGTAACAGAGCTGCTTCATCATGACTGATGGCTTTACCTTTTAGGAACTGAGCCAAGACTGATGAAAGTGTCAGTATCCAGAACTGCATTTCAGCATATTTGTAAGTGTGATACTGAGCAGAAACCTTAGTATTGCTTACCATGACCTTAAGTTGTACTTTGCATTACTGATAATATCAACTGTTACTGTTCCTTTTTCCCTCATGTATGTGTGATTTGTTCTAAGGAATGTGCAAGGGAAAACACATTGCAGAAGAGTGACAGGAAGGATGAAAATGTTTCTGATATGAGTTATTCTCAAATGACCTGTCTCTCTATCCTGTATCAGATAAACACCTTCTCTGAGGTGAAGCAAGAACTTTTTTCTTAAGCTAAGAATCTCTAAGACGAGCAGTGGCTAAAACGTCACTGCTACAGTTTAAGTCTGATCTGACTATGCTGTAGGACAGCTGAAGAGTCTGAAGTTAACTTGACCAATTTTCTGTATGCAGAAGAGAGAAAGTCCTAAGGAGAGAATCTTGACTCTACAGTGTCATCCGTATTTCTGATTTTGACCTAAACTCTAGTAACCCAATTTTCCAACATGTTGAAGACCCACCTGTCCCATTTACACCTGCTAAAGTCTCACATGTCTGACAGCTCTGAAAACCTAGTTGCATCAGAGGTCTGGAAGAAGTAGAAAAAAATTATTTGACTTTAATATCAAATTTCAAAATGTCCTTATTCAATAATCCAAACGTATGGTTGCACCTCAAGCAGACATACTTGAACCAGTCTCAAACAAGCTGATGTAGACATTAATGACAATTAAGCCTGACTCCTGTAAAGTTGTTTAATCAGCTGCTATGGTAACTTATCTTGCTCCTGTTTCCTTCATTGCAAAAGTGGTTTATGTATGAGAGTAACGTTGAATGATGGAAGTTCAGGGAAATTCTGTTCTGCAGTGAGGTGCTAAATAAGAATGATCTCTGGCACTCCTGAATTGTGGTGTTTTAGGAACGTTCTTGAGCCTCAGATAATTTTATCTGGAATCATATCACTGTGAAATGCCTCTGTTCTTGAACTCTTCATAAAGCATCCACCTGACAGGTATTGGAAAGCCCTTGCCAGACTAGGTGAGTGTTGGCTTGGTCTGACATGAGCCATCTTCTCATGACTGCAGGGTGACCCAACCAAAGGCTCAGGTACCTGGCACCAGCATGGGGTTGGGGACCTTTCCCCTGCTAGGTACTGAAAGAGCTAATGAAGTTCATAATGGGAGATCAGCGATGCAAAACTGAATTAGGACACCTGCTGTATTGAAAGGAGAACTACAGCACTGACAACGCTGGAGTGCAGCTGCTTAGCTAAATATAGTTAAATTCCAAGCTGGCTGAGGTTCAGGCCATTTGGATGTATGTGTATCACACAGCTGTGCTGACACCATTATTTCTGTAGTCACTAGTTTGAGTGGTCCATCATTGCATAGCCTTCTAGAGCTAGCACATATAAAAAGGTGGGAAACAGGCTGTGTTACAAATATTGCCTTTCCCTAGGGATTGGTGACTTAATCAGAAGGGCAAGTTGTTGCTTCTGCCTACTCAAGATAACAGCACTTCCTGAAAGAGGAGCCTCTTGAGAGCGGTGTCTGTTTTCCATATAGCAGCCAAAAGACAGTCAATTGCCTTTTCCAGGTGGAAAGGGCAAAGGCTGCATCTTTCAGTAACCTGCATCTCTACTGGGCAGTGCTTACTTTCCCTCTAAAGGTGAAGCATCATCCTTTAGAAAATAACTCAAACTTTCTTAGTTAAGGATTCAACCAAGAAGGGAAAAATCCTTGATTCCATATCCTGTTGCCAGGACTGTTCAATTTCTAATATTTCATGTAGCATAAAATTAATTTAATCCATCTGTGAGTCACCTCTAAGGTTTAGGCATCTTTGTGGCCAGGATGACTGAAGGCTTCAGGACTGAAGTCCGGAATTTAATTAGGCACAAAGTACATGGCTTTAAGAATCTGAACCCTTTGACAATCTTACCCATTCAATTTTTCATTAGTTACAAGTGGATTTTTTTTCACCTCTATGGTCTTTACTCACTACTTACTTATCACAAACATTTTCTCCCCAAAATCCCTCTCTGTGCAAGTTCCAAAAAAATAAACTTTTCCCCATAAAGTTTTTGAAGCTATTTTTTCCAATGCTGACATATTTCAATAGTTATAACCAATAATTAAGCATTTATTTCTGATATATCTCTTAATATTTTCTTATTTCTAAATATATAAGCCTTTTGCTTAAACTAAGGAACGCTAAGCCACATCTCTAATTCTTCTAATTTCTATTAAAAAGCCTTTTGGGGAAACAGAGTCACTGCATACATTTTGTATGCAATACAAAGATGAATAAGATCATATGAGAAAGTTCCATCTAGCTGCCTGTTGGATTAAAATAAATTCACATAATAGGATTGAAATAAATCTATTTTTTCCATACAGTGAATACTTAACAACAGCATTACACATGGAGTTCCTCCTGAAGGAACTAGCTGGAAGTTCTGCTCTTACAAGAAGCAATTGTTCTGAGGAGAAAGATAAAATCTCATCTGGCTTCATTTGGGTTGTCTTTTTGATAGCTGTTGTCAACACCCCTTTTCTGCTGTCTGAGAAGAAAGGTACACAGTTGTTTCAAGAGCTGATGTTCTTGCTACTCCCCAGTAAAAGCCTGTGTCTTTTCCTACAAACACGTGGACCTGTGTAGGTTGGGAGGACTGTGGGTGCTTTAGTGAACAAGAGCATCCTTATTAAACAAAATATCTAACTTGTGAAGGCTGGGGCAAACAGTTGAATTCAGGTAAGATATTTTCAGATGAAAAATGAGCAGGTTGCCATTTTTCCCTCCAAGGAGTTAGATCGTGAAAAAAAAATCATAAACCTGAGTGACTACAGGTGACTATACAAATTTCGTCAGGCAAGTATGCTACCTGTCTCTGTTCACAAATTACCTATAAACTGTTTTTGGACTTTTTGTGAGTGTACTTATTATATGTCCAGTGAGTTTTGAAGACATTTAATGTAAATGTTGCCAGCAGCTGCTTGCTATTCTGAGAGTCATTGCTGGACTTGGTGTGTGTAGACCCTTGTTCTAGAGAGAAGAGAGTAGCCAAACTCGTGCTCCTGGAGCCAAACATTCAACTTAATTTCCTAACCTGTGTCTATGACCACAGCTGTGGTTATTCAGTAGGGATGATTTGTCAGCTGAATCACCTGGTATGCTTTTATCATTATCTGTGCATAGATAAAAGATCAAGTGACTGTTTTAGGTGAGATTGAGATACAATTATCAGGAGGCCCCAATAACTGCCGAAAGTTGAAAAATGGTTTCTGAACACTTTTGTAGACTTTAGGCATGTCTCTGGGTTAAGAGTAAAATACATATCAAAGTAATATGATAATAGGCTTTACTTTCTATCCTGGTTCTTTCCATGCAAAAAAGGGAAGGGGGAGAGAAGGGCTAAGTACATTTCTCCAGATTGTCTGTGATGCCAAAATCAGCAACATTTCCTGATTTGTTTATTTTCTATTGATCCCTTTTTCTGTCTGTTGCTTCTTCTTCAGGTATAAAAGCATCAGATCTGGTTCTCCAGGCGCTACCTGTTTAGTTCTGCTTACGTGTTTCTCACTTTGCTCCCTGGAAAGGACTGAAGGAAAATGAGGATAAAATATATGTAATGACTAACAAACAACCCCTCAGAATTGTCTTTTTGTCTCTGTTGAGAATGATCTTTTAGGCTGGAGACATTTTAGCATAGGAATATCCATTATCTTGAGTTTTTGAGAACTCCTTAGCACATTTACTAAAGAGTAATAATAATTATTGCTAACAAAGATCCTTGGCATAAATGTTATCAGAAAAAGTCAATAATAGCAGCCACAAGTATCAGAGAAATCAACCTGTGAAATTTATTTGTAATAACATCCATTGCTGAATGACTTTCTGCTGTGTGTTTTTCTAGTTGGCAATGTCTTCAATGTCTTGTCTAGCAATGGCTGCAGCGCTGGGCAGGTTATTGTCTGTTAAAGACTGAAACTGAAATTAGTTGCTTGGAGTCCTCCCAAGATACAAGTTCATGCCTCATGTAGTTCATTGCTGTAACATTTTGTGGATAAGTTCGTAACCAGTACATCCCTCGCCTTATTAATCGCAGACAGTGTTTTCAGTATTTTCTTGTTTCTTTCTCTTGCTCCCTCTTCCTTCCACTTCCATTATCCCTGCCTTATTTCTGTACCTAACTGGATATTGTTCTTTCCCTAGAATTAAAAAAAAAAGAAAAAAAAAGACATTAAAAAGGAGCATATGAAAGGTAAGATACATTGTTTGTCTTTTTATTGTCTTATGAATTACTCTGAATATCATTGTGCCAAGATAATATTTGTATTTCTGTAAGGAAGAAAGAGGAAATTGCCATTGTAATTCCATAGAATATCACAAATTTTTGATGTTTTCTATTTTACACTGATCATTGATTGACATTGAGTCATGAGGAAGAAAGCTCTTCTATGGCTACTACTGCTTTTTAAAATGCTTTTCATGTGCAACTTGTCATCTTGAAGAGATATTTCCTGATGAAGCACATTTATAATTGCAGAATATTCCTGGACCTTGTTTTTCTTAAATATTCTATAAACCATATGTGACTGGAGCTGAGTAGGTAGGCAGATATTTAAAAATGGATCCTGGTATTAGGAAATGCAATTCTTGCGATCTTCAGCTCTTGGAGTTAGTAAAATTCTTCAACAGATTAATTTTCAGAAAGATCTTTTTAAGCAGCTCTGTTTAACACTCATTCTACTTAAAAATCTGATAAATCTGTGAGTTTAGTATTTACTTTATATGATACTGGATTCTTAACAATAACTTTTAAGTACGTATCCACTCTTAATGGAACAAATATATGAGTGAGAGTATGCCCATAGCAAGCTTTTACAGAACTGGCCTTTATAGCAAGCTATTAGTACCACCCACCTTCTGCTCAGCCTTTAGGAATCAGAAAAACATACTAGGTGTTTCTGATTCAGAGGTGCAATTTCAGCTGCAATTGCTGAGCTCACCACGGCTCAAAGGGGTGGTGTCATTTCATCCCCGTCCCCCGAGTCACCCTCCTCCTCCTCCTCCTTGTGCCAGCTGTAGCATGCATCTGCTTTTCATCAAGACATTATTTGTTTTGATTTGTTTGCCTGGAAGGAAACTATTAGCTTTTTTTCTTCCAGCTTAGCCACTTTATTGCAGTGTTAGACATACACCACAGCTGATGCAAGGGAGGTGGTGAGAGCATCCAGTCAGGGATGGGGAAAGACAGAAGGATGAAAGAGACGAATAAGGTGAAGTGGACCCTGCTGTTCTGGCTGTGAAAAGACTCTAGATCAGCTCAGCTGTCGTGCCTGAGTGCACCCTGAGAGAGTGGCTCTGCATCCTGCTGCACTGGTTCACTGCTGTTGTAACTGTACTGAAGGAAACACATAAAGATAACATAGCACTGAAATAACAGTATTATGTCCTATAAGGCAGAGTTACTGTGAAATAGACTGACTTAATTTTCACCTCATCTCCTATGGGTGGAGTCCCAAATAGATCGAGTCTATGTTTGTGCACCTGTGAAACACAGTCATTTGTTTCACATTGCATGCTATTAAGATTAGGTTCATTTCTCATTAAAGGATCCTCCAAAAAGAAATCACAATTTGGGAAATTAATCCATCACTGTATTTGTATTGCTGAAGTTAATTTGACAATACTTTTCCAAATTTGGGTCAGATCTCGCCCTTAGTCTCTGATAGTAACATATATGCCATTTTGAATAGTGGCTCTGTAGATCTGGTTGCCTTGTTCTGTTTCCACCTTGCAAGTGGCCACTGCTTTATTTTAGCAAAAGGCTCTAGATTTTGGGATCTCCTAGATTCCGCCGATGGTAGGGATGATGTGCCTTTTCCAGACATGCACATCCTCTCTTCTAGGGCTGATGCCACTTCAGTTCTTTCACTGTGCTTTTTTTCTACTGTAGACCTGTCTTCGTACATTTTCACTGTCTAATTATATACAGGGGCATTTCTGGAAGGAAAATCAGTGTGAGAAGCTGTTTGGTTATTTTTTTGTTTGTTTTGTTTTTGCTAGTATTGGTAATGGTCTTTGTTCTGCAAACATTCCTGAAAAAGAACAACCAAAATATATTCAGCAATTATGTGAAAAGAAAACATCATTGTTGCTTTTTACAATGTTGTATTCAAATTATATTTTTCTTACAAGGCAGAGTCCAAACTTTACTATGGCAAAACTTGCATTGTCTGCAGTAAGTGCTGTGAATTTTTTTTAATTTTATTTTTTAACTTCAGCAATTGATTTTGTTTTCAAAATCTCCAGTTTGGACCTGATTCTCCTCTCACTGCTGAAAGAGAGGAATTTTAGGAGGGTTGCTTCTGACTTACAGTGGGGCAGCTGAGAAGAGGATCAAAGTGAAATCGTTCAGCAATATTTACTATTCATGGCAAATCAGTCTTCTTTAGTAAGAGATATTCTTCTGAAGTGTCTGTTGTATCTGTGTCTTCAGCAGAAAACTTGAACTAGAAAATTGTCAGATTGTATAAGATAGTTGCATAGTTTCTGAAGTGCCAAACTCTACAGCATCTTACCCTTTTTTTAAACTTTCAGAAGTTTTGACAAGTGATTAAACTGATGCAGACTTCAGAACACTAGAAGCCTGGAACGAAAATAACCAAAGCTGAAGGTTTGAAAAGAATGATAAATTTCAATGGTTTTTCACTTCCTAGCTTAAAGTAGACTCGTCATAAAATACTTAAATCCAAGCAGCTTTTCTCAGTGATGTTTGGAGTGGTTTGGATAAAAATGGACTGCTTACAACTCTTTATCTGGAACATCAAAATAAACTCCAAAGTTTTTCTTTCTGAAGGTGTGCTGTTTTAATGTTAACTTTTTCATGGGATTCTGTGTGTCTTGGATTTCTGCTATCCTGATTAATAACATATCAAGATCAGCACACATCTTTGCACAGATTTCTGAGACTCTGCATCATATTGCAGATGCAGAAATAATGGAAAAACAAATGAGAGACTTTCTGTGAATCCTTCCCAAATGAACCAGAAAATAACAGAACTATCAAGAGATATTTTGTTCCGTTATGCTTTTCCATTCTGGTACTAGACTGAAGTTGAGATTAATTTCTGAACCTCTGAATGTTTGTTTAAAACAACAGGGTTTGTTAATCCACAGCCATTTTACAGGCGCTGGCAGGAAGAGTGGCCTCTATTCTCAGTGGTTTCTTCCTTTCCTTCTCTTGTCTCCCACCTTCTAGCCAAAGTGGTGATCTGTGGATTGGAGGAGTGAATGACAGGCTGGGCAGAAAACTGACTAGATTGTCAGGGTCAGAGGCACAAAGTCCAACTAAGTGGCTGGTTAGCAGGGAGGTACCGTTCATTGCTAATGACCCGGATGATGGGATAGACTGTGTTCTTAGCAAGCCTGTGGCTCATATCAAATTTGGGGAAGCACTCAATACGCTAAAAATCAGAGGGACCATGACAGGTGAGCCACCAACGTGGTCTGGGGGCTGGAGCACAAGAGGTATGAGGAGAGCCTGAGAGCTGGATTTGGTCAGCCTGTAGAAGACTCAGCTTGAGGGAGGTCACACTTCTCTCTCCACTTAACTAATGTGGGGAGGGTACAGAGATGACAGAGCCAGAGAGAGATGCACAGGGATAGAACAAACACAAGTGGTGATACAGGAAATTACAACTTGATGTGAGAAATTATTATTATTATTTTTTCTGCCTGAGGAGTGGTCAACACTGGAACAGGTTGCCTAGGGAGGTTATGGGTTCTCTATCCATGGAGATGCTTAAAATGTTACTGGACACAGCTCTGAGCAACCTTCTTTAGATAATCCTGCATAGAGCAGGGGATTGGAGTAGTAACCTCCAGAGGTCCCTTCCAGACTGCAGGTTTATGTGATTCTTAGAGGGGCATTATGAAACTTGTGGGGTACTACTCTTCATCTGCAAATCTGTCAGCTGTAGGTGGTTCCAGAGTAATTTTAAATCCACTTCTATTAATGATGTTGGTATCACAGCAGAGACCTGTGATTTTTTAGTACCAGTATCTGCCTAGGAATGCAGAAACTTTTCTTTTGGATGCAGGCTACACCACTGGCCAAGTCTTTCCATTACCTCTGGATTAGAATAATGAGAAATGAAGTTGTTCCTTTGAAAGTGAAAGTTGGTAGAGAATACACAACTTGATGTACCTTGCACCTGAAATCAGCATTCCACAATCTGCAGTACCTGTTGACCATAAGTTTCTCAGTGGAACCCATCTGTCATGATCTACAAGGCTTTAAATGGCCTGGGTTTTACAACTCCTGGAAGTATTGCTCCTCCTGTGTCCCATATGGTCATATTACTGGCTAGATTTGAATATCTGAACTGGATTTTACTCAGTAGAAAGGAGATATGGGGATAATCAAAAGGCAGGTGTCTAAGTTTTGGGGTTTTTTATCTGTGTAAATATAAAGGAACAGATCTGTGAGATCATTTCACTAGAGGAGAGACAACGGTGTGCTGTCTGAGTGGTTAGTGGTCATTCAGGAGGACAAAGCAAGTAGCTAAGTGCTTTAATTTGTTTTGTAAATTAGAAAGTTTTTATAACTACAGTAAGTGATATCTAGGAAGAAGGAAAAGTCATAACCAACTCAAAACTTCAATAATATCAAAAGAAAATAATTGCCCTTCTTCTTGTTTTTCTCTGATTTTCATGTGAAAAATTTAATAGCGGTACATTTCACAGCAGGATAGCTGGAAATAGCTTTACTGCCAAAAGAACACTTGTGAGCAATGAAGCCAAAAGATTTTACCACCACACTTCTGGCAGTTTATTAGGATTAAATGTTCAGTCACTTGCTTGAAGGTGATTATGAGAGGAACGGGGGTAGGCTATGATGCATGCAGGCAATTTTCTTTCGTCTAATGTCAGCAGTAGTTGCAAGAAACCTTAAAAACAATCATACTAGAAAGTATATTTAGCTTTCTACTCACTAAGTCATGTACCTATAATTTCATTTTTATAAAAATTGAAGTCTTAAGGAAGAGGAGGAACGTTAGCAGGAGGTTTTGCTTACTGGATCTCAGAAAATTAGAGAAAAGCTAATTTCTTTCAAACTAAAAAGTCTTAGATAGGTATACCACACAAAGTACAACTACTTATGTGCTCCTTCTGAAAGAAGGGTTAGCTTTCCTTTCATACCATGAGTTAGATATTTTCAAATCACCATTGTTAACTAAAAGCATTTGACAAGGAAAAAAAGAGTCCGCTGAGCTACCTCTGATCCAGAGGTTCCTCTGAAGTTCAGTTTGAGGATTGTATAAATTACTGTAATAGCAAGTATCACATTCTTTAAAATCTCAGTAGACCTGGTCCTGTAGGCTTCATTACATTTGAGCATGGTTGTGTGCTTCAAAAAAGACAAATTGTGTTTGCAATGCAATACAGTGTGAGTTCACTACTTACATCATCATCCCAGCTGTAGGGTGTCAAATCAAATTCCTCTGAACTGATTTGTATCTGTGGATTTCATGCTGGGTTTACAAACCATGATTTATAAATAAAGTCAGGTCTCTGAACTTGATGTCTGGCATAGTTTTATATTCTTTCCACTTCAAAATTCACATTCTCACAGCTATTCTGATCATTGTTTTTGTCATTAATATGTTCCAAGCCTATTCAGTAAATTGTAGGAATATACAGCTTTTTTATTCCCCTCCAGTATTTGTATTACCATGTAAACTTTTTGGTTTGGTGCGAACTTTAGTTATCATTTGTTATTGCTTAGTTTCCAATTGCTATAAAAATTAAATTGCTGTTTATATTAAACATACACCAGAAGAATAATAGGAGAAAATTCCACATAATTTCCCTTAAGAAATAATTTTAAAGTTCTGAAGTTGATTTAAATTTCCAGAAGCTAACTAGATTAAATGCTACAATTTCATATATCTTCTACTTCTGTTTTATTTTCTTGCAGTAGGAGATTTCAAGTTTGCCATAAAATCTGAAGCAGCCAGAAACTGTTATGATTCAAGAAAAGGACTTCTTGTCAACATGAGGCATTCTGCCTGAGGAAAAAAGTTTGGCATAATACAACATGGATCTGGTTGTACCAAACATTGCTCAAAGTAAATCAGTTTCTCAAAAAGTGAGGTGTGCCTTTGTATCAGTGAATACTATGTTGACCTCATTTGCTCAACACTTGTGAAGTTAAACATGCAATTTCAGAAACTTTCAGACATGATCTAGCAGTGGGCTCCAGCTATGCAACCTTTATAGCATTTCCACAGGGCCTTACTTTTTAGAGATGTTTACTATCTTACACTCAAAAAAAATTATTTCACTTTGAGGATGCTGAAGAAGATGACGAAAACTCCTCCAGATTATAAAAGCTATTCCCCTAATGCAAGCAGCTGTTTGAGAAGTAACAGAAATGCAGCATTCACCACATCATTAACATTCCTCTGTTCAGAAGAGAGATTCAGGTGAGCTGTGTGTTACTTGAGAGATCTTTTAATGTTGTGGACAACAATTTTAAAATGTTTACGTGTATACAGCAAAATGTAAGTGCCAACCACTTAGGAGGAATAAGTATCACCGTGAGTCACACTGTGGAAATTTGTTTAAATTAAGTTTTTGAAATGACCCTTCAGCTCTTCTCCCCTCTATAGATTGATTGTAAATATGCATAATTGGAACTTTCACAGTATAGCTGTACTTGGCTGGATAAATTTCCTATACATGTTACTCGCTGTTGATTGAGTAAACATCCACAAAACTCCAGTGTTCATTTCCTCAAAACCTTTGACAATAAAAGTGATTGTTGAAATCCCATGATTGAAGAAAAATTTTGAATAAGTTGAAGGATGTGACGGATTTCTTTTGATCAGACTTACACATTTTTTTTACATGCGAACAGCAAGACATACTAAAGTGCTTCCGATCTCTAAAGGAAGTTTTATTAAAATAGAGAAGATCTGAAACTGCTGGGCATGGTAGATGATTGAAATGAAAAGTTTCAAATTTAGCTTCTTTCTTACTCATTGTTTCTTTGCAGAATAATTTTTTTCATTTTGGGGCATTTCTTGTTTGACTTTTTTTTTTTCCCCAGGTGAGGTTTCACAGTTCAGCTGAGCAGATCTAACTGCTTGCTGACACTAACAGAGACCATTTCACCTTCTGGTCTCACCTCCAATCTTAGATAGATTCTAGTTATTATCTGATCCCTATGTGAGCTGGTACAGCAGTAAATTATGCTTTTTCTTTCTTGTTTGTTGTTTTTTTCCCTTAGATAGGTAAGTTTTCCATCAGTTTAATGAGCTAAGGGACAAGAATGCAATCTGGGCTTGCATAAGAAAAGTGCATAATGGTTCTCTGTTTGTAATGATCCAAAATTGACTGTTCTTGCTTAAAGATTCAACAGACTGAAATTGTCTTATGTTATGTGGACCCGCAAGGAAAAAAATCCAAAAAAAAACCCCAAACCACAAGGCTATAAAATATTTTTTGAACACTTTATTCATATTCACAAGTGCTGAAACACTGTATCTTGACTTTTGTGTTCTGAAAGAAACCATAAACTGCCTGCTGTGTCCCTGCGCTATATGACAACTAATGAGATTTGTAATTCTGGTCCTTCACATACCTCTTTTTCTGTCATCACAGGTTGCCTGATGTATTCTAGCAGTTTGGGCAGTGAGAGCGACATGAGAGCATTAAGGGAAGTGTAGTTACAGATTTTATCCCACAGTAATAAAGGAGTCAATAATTCGTCCAAACTGCAAACCCTCATGTCCAATAACGGTAGCTCTGGAGAACAGGAATAGTGCAAAGCAACATACTTCAGTCTGTAAAAGCAAAATGTTTCAGTCTACATGAGCCAACACTCAATAATGGTTAAGCAGGATTCTGAATAATAAATGTGAACTGTATATACAGACCTGGAAGGTGTATTTAAGGAAAGGACTGGTGTGTGAAAAAGGCTGTAAAAATGATGCAGACAAAGGTGGACAGTCATTTATTAAAAGAAAGAAGTCTTTCTTACTTTTCTTTCAGAATATGGAATAGTGTACTGGGTAGGGTATATATATATACGATAGACAATAACAATACAGCAGTGAGGGAGTAATAAATGTTTCTTGCAGGTTTATTTGGTTACACTGTTCATAAATTCACTGAATAGGACAGGAAATGTTCCTACTGAGTTTACAGAGGAAGTCCATTGTATTGAACTATGCTTCTGCTGAACCTTTCAGTTAGAGGTGATAGTGGACCTTACCTTTCTTATTGACCTAGCAATAAAAAATGGTCGCTCTCTCATGCTGTGAGTAAGAACCATTTTTCTTAGAAGAGAGATGACAGAGGAGTTCTTAAAATGGCACCAGGCAAGCTACCAGTGAGGACTCCCCCCAGCACCCCTCCATCATAAAGGTGCTTTAAGCTTTGGATGTTATTAGCACTGGCCCATCTGAAATACCTAAACAGAGCAGAAAGTGAAGTACCACATCTGTGAAATGATTTTTAGGTGGCCCAGGAAGCATTACAGCCATTTTGAGTGGCTGCCTGTTCTGATACTGGGAGGAAATTAGATTGAATGGCAAATCCTGATGTAAATAGCAACTTTTGGGGTGATTTAATGCCTCACAAAAAGGGTGAATTCAAAGAAAAGTAAGCAGCTGTATTCCTGACTAGAATTTCTAAAATTTCCTAGCTCTTGTTAGTGTGAATAACTAGGCAACTTTGGCTATTATGCAGAGTGATCTCAATAACAATTTTCTGAGTCACCAAAGGTAGCAATGTGTTGCACAAAACCAACTCCTGCCTCCTGAGGATCCAAATAGGGGCATCTGTTTGGCAATGTGTTAAGTGTGCTGCAGTGTACCTCCAGGCAGTAGATTGGCAGCTGCTTTGTTATGTTAGGAAATTTAAATTAGTTTTGCTGAGATACAAGGATGGTTTTATGTAGTTTGTCTCTTATATCATGTGTTTTGAATTCAAGATCCTTGCCTCTCATATGGAAAGACATACTGCAAATGTTTGCACTCTGCAGAAAAAGTGGGGATTCTGATGAGGTGAGGTGGTAAAAGGTAGATGCTCTATCCCGAGTAGACTTAATGCTTTTTTAATCATAAATATATTAAAATATAAATGGAATAGTATGTACTCCAAGACACTCAGAATTTAGCCCAAAAGAAGGCTTCTTGTGCAAACATGTCTCAGAATAAATCTGAACCCAGAAATGCCTTTAAGTGCTACTTCCAAAAGAAACTGTGTAAAAATAGTTCAAAAATTAAAGAAGAATAATTTTATATTTGTTATTCCTTCCACTTATCTCTAGTTAAGCAAAAGATTCAGATTATTGTTCTTTGAGACGTAAAAAAAAAATCAGCTATGTAATAGAAAGAGGTGCATGTACTCATGACTTAAGAAAGTTATTCCTTTTTCCCTTTTTATGCTTGTAGGTTGGTAATACCTTCTGACAGCCAAAACCCTCAGTGCCCCTGACATGCTATTCTCGGTTGCTGGACTTGTCTTTATTTCTAGTCAAACTAAGAGCAGGACAACTCCACCCAGTGAACAGTAACTAATAAAAACTCTTCTTTGAATAATACAGTTTTGCATTTCATAGGGGAGCAATCTCCTCTGCCAATCTCCTCCATTTTTCAAAAATCTCCATCTATTATGTGCTTGGGCTAGAATTTAAATCTGCACTCCTGGACTCAGATCATCTTGTTGATCCTCACACTTATGCATAATTTTCTTCAAGAGTTGCATTAGCTGCACTTTCAGGTCTTCGTAAAACTCAGTGCCACAGACAAACAGATGTAGTACACATTACCAGATGTGACATGCTGCTTTGACAGTAATAGAAAAACTTTGTGCCTATTTCTTAACTCTCATAGTTTACTGGTAACAGGACCTGATGCCAATCTTAATGATTCTGTGATTCTGATTCTGTCATTCTTTGTCACATTCATCATCATCATGCCTGAGCACCATCTATAAATCAGCCTTGTTATCAGAGAGAAGCTGTTATGGAGATAGCAGCTGTGGCCTGTACACCTCCTCTGCATTTTGAAGCGGATGTGGTAGTTTACTTTTAAATTTGCTCCTAAGTTAAAGACTTCTGCATGAAACCATTCTTTCACTCCTACTCACATCTTTCCTTTTGCTTTACACCAGTCCTCCCAAGGAGTTCGCCAGCATTGGGGCTGCCCTGAAATTTGAAGGTTTTTATTTTAACCTCAGCCAGGTAAGCAGACGGGCAGACAGACACCTTACAGTTTGCAGCACATGACAAGCAGTGGCTTTTGAGGCAGCTCCAGAGTATGTTAAAGTCATTAAAAATGCTTTCATTGACTTCTCAAGATTGCAGATTGAAAAAGTTTTGAACAGGGCCTTACAGAGGCTTCAAACCCACACACCGCCAACTACTTTCTTAAGGCTACAGACAAACCTCAGGACACACAGAAAAATTCCAGACTGTGTGTTTAGCTATTTGCTATGCATCATGTTTGGATGCAACGCTTGATAACCATTTACAGAGGGCAGATAAATTACAAAGCTCTTTGTCTGGAACATTTATTTCTTGACAGAGGCAGTACAAGCTGAAAAGGGAAAACAAACCACTTATTTTTACATTTGCGCCATAGCTTCCAAGTGTAACTGTGAAACACTAATAGCAGTTTGAAAGCAATGTGGCTGGTACCGGAGAGAAAAAAAGCAAGCCCATGATACTCAGCAAACTGACAGCAGAGGGCACGCGTATCCTGCATTGGAGAAAAAATTGACCTTTTTTTTCCCATGTAAATTGCACAATAAATCCTTGTTTGCTCTTACCAGCTTAATGCAAGAAAGCCAAAGCAATATGTCAATTTTAACAGATTCTTAAGGTTGACTGTTTTGGTGTTTCAGATATGTGCTTGTTATGGAAATGCAGTTTCCACCATCTGATGCCAGAAAGAAACAAGAAAAATGTCTAAACTGTTGTTTATCAAAATTTATTGCTTGGACATTTGCTAAAGATAATCTAATTGTAAAAGCTTGTTGCTTTGGAATTTTCAGCCTTTCCCCTCCCAAGAAAAGTATTTACTCCACATATAAAATATTCTATGCTCTATTTATCAGTAATCTAAAAGTTTTAAATAATCAGTAAATTGTGATTTACGTGACAGTTATTTTCATATAAACTAACAAAAACAGAAGAGAAAATACTTGGTTGCTGAAACCTATGCATGAGATACTGGCATCTCCAAAACCTGAAGCTGACATGGTTGCAAAAGCTAAGATGATCCACATAGACTGTTCATTGCATTTATTTGATATTAATATGCATGTATGAATAGATAGCGCCTACCATCAGTATTTCAGCTTACTGTAGAGATGTGAACCCTTGTGCCCCTAAGACATTCAACTTTTGTCAGGTACAAAGGGTGAGCAACGAGGGATATACAAGCCACATATGGGTATGAATATTTTTAAACATACCATGTAGACATTATATTGTATGCTTTTATGATATTAAATACTACTTATAGGTACATACATATTTGTATGTACTTACCAAACAAAATTATTGTATTGTATTATGTTTATTTGGATGATGGGTCTAATGGGATGACAGTAGGAGCAAATTCTTTGCATATAACATTGATGCAGGTTACTGTTTATGCATGTTCAGAGAGCACTGAAACCATGAGTTATTGCGAGACCAATGATTGAAAAAGGAATAAGTAAACCCGTTGTTTTTTCCCTTGGCCTAATATTATCTTTATTATTACATTTTCATATTTGTTTATTGCAAATAGCCATGTGAAGATAATGAGCTGAAGACCAGTCTTCTTTTCTTGGCACTCTCAGGCACCTAGTCCCCAAGGATTTTGAAGCTGGCATGTTCTAAATTTGTAATAAAATACCCTTTTAATTGGTAAGCATAGAAAATACTACTTTTATAAATATTTGATGAACAGAGATGTTTTATCTATTCATTAGACTCTGGAGTAATATATGTTCATTAGCAGAAGATGAATAACAGCATTTAATATTCTTTGTTTACAACAGAAGGTCACATGGAAGAATATATTAATATGTAAGTTGTGACCTTCACACTTTGTCGGTTTTAACAGCAATGGGGTTGTTTCCCTTTATATGGTCAGATCTGTGTTTGATTTCCAGCTTTAATTAAAGCAATTAAATTCACTCTCTGTGACAGGTAAAATGCACTATGATTGACAAGACTGGTTTGGCTACTTACAGTTTTTAGTCAAAAAAAGAGAAAAAAGTTAAAAAACCTTTTTAAGAACAGAAATTTTTATTCACATGCCACAGAATATAAGTGTAAATTACTAGTGAGTATATGAGTTACTAATATCAGAAATAATCAGAAATAGGTATCAGAAATAACATCAGATTAGTTTTCTTTTAAAATATATACCTTAACAAGAAATAACACTCACAGAAAGAAATGGGTACAGTAGATCTCTTGCACTGCTTATCTCAAGAGTCACGGACACACTCCAAGTTCACAAAGCTCTTAGCACAACTCTGTTTAAAATTGTATCACTGGTAAGTGTATTATAGCTTTCAGGCATGGTTTCACAGGACAGTAGGGAAGAACAAAGAAACAGTAGGCCAAAAAGAAATGGTGCTTAGTGCTCATCAAAAGCTGGTTTTGTCAGACTGATTTTTGAATGGAGCTGTGATTGCCACAAAATCATCATTTTCTTGAAAAATCTATTCTGCAATTAATCTTGGGAACTGGGATCCAGTCATACTACAGCCTAGAAAAGAACCATGGAATCATCGGCATCATTAAAAAAAAAAAAAATCCCTAATTTTCTTACTAATTTTAAAATGAAAAGAAAGTAAAAATATCAGTTTCTTCCAGGATGCACATTTAAATGTCTGATCAACAACAACTGGAGAAAAATCATTCCAATAAGATGTTTGACTTTGTGGAAGGCAAGCAAAGCAGGAACTTTACCTGTGGCCTAGCTGCTGTACGTAATATATTCTGTTAATAATATAGAAATCTCAACAATGTGTTCTTCTGCTTTTTTCTAGTTAGGCTGTGCTCTTATTTTCCTTGTCTCCATAAAGTATGGTCTACAGATAATTCTTGTGGCATAAATGAGTCAGATAATTAATGGATTTAAAGGAACTCTCCCAGAAAAAAAAAAAAAAAGAAAAACAAAGAGTTACTTATCTGGTTGTCACATATAATCTGTAAATATAAGCTTTTTTCCTACCCACCCCCCCACCCCCACCCCCCCTTCTCTGGTCACATAGATATCATCCTTCTTATTCAAAAGCAGAGCTGGAAAAACACATCACATCTTCATCCTAATCATAACTACTTGGGGTTTTTTCCTCATTTTAATATTGTACTCTAAATGCAGACATTGTATGTTGACTTCTTTGCACTACCCTAGCCCATACTCATGTTACAACAATAAGGTATTAGTCATAGAGAAAAAACTGCAATAAACCCTGCCAACATTGTGTTTCTGCCCTCTATATTTCTGTAGAAAGGCCTGAACTGTGCTTTATCTTTGTGGTTTTGATTTACATTTCATTAAGTCCACTTTCTTCTGTGCAAAAGCACTTTCTTCTCATTTGCATAAACATATACATTGCATAAATAGCATTGACTATGAAGGAGTCAGCATAAAGGAGGCAGGCAAGAATTATACATATTCAAAGCAAGAAATTAATAGGTAAGGTGTATTATATCTCTTGAAGGGGAAGTTTGCTGAAATGTTTGCTGAAAAACTTGAGTCTGAGTTTGTAGATTAGTGCTGCCCATGAAGATAACCATGAGAAATGGTACCCAAGCTGCTGAGAGAGAAATGTCATTACATTAGGCAAAATATGCCCCTTTTTTGGGGCAGTGCTGATACACTAATTAGTCTCTTCTTCCCTATTCTGAGGTAATCATATTTTCTCAGCAGTGGAGAAGAGGGGTCAACGCTCTGCTCCAGCACTATGGTCTCCTCCCCATGGGTTTGATGCCTACTCCAGAAACATGGGGGCTTGTTAGCAGCTCTGCCCCGCTTCTGTGAGAACCGGTGAAAGCGTTGACAGCAAACCACCTCTCTCCTTGTCTTCCTGCGTTACGCTGCTGTTTTGTGAGTGTTGATTTTAAATATGTTTTCATCCTGTTTAAGAAAAGTCTTTCTACAGAATTATGAGCCCATGTAAACCTTACCCTCTGCCAACACAGCTAATATGAGAAGTCTTTAATATAGCTACTTTGCAGGAGCAATGCTTGACTGTTTGAGATGAGGATGGCACACGATGGTGAATCCTGTCCTTCTTTTATAAGGAGACTCACTTTTCTTTTCATTTTTATGACACAAACATTCATTAGCATTTTTGTGAAAGTCCATAATTTCTAGGTCATTTACAATAAATTAGTGATTAAGTTCTTTGCACAGGAAAATTCCCTGCATTAGTAGAAGACAACGATGTATTTCCCAGTAGGTAGCTATTCAGAATACATATCCTACGACAACTGTGTCCTACGAACACTGTTCTTGGAAAGTTCAGTAGAGGGAACAAGATCTGAAACGATGTGAGGCTTGAATTTTCCCTCTGGAGACAGACAGTGTTCATTCATGACACACAGAACAGTGTGGGGAAAGCCTGCCTGTAAATACTGTTATCTGTATAAAGAGCTGCTCAGCTTCAGTGAAATTAATTTGGAAGTATTTTATAATTTGTTTGAAAGAACGGTTAGGTCAGTAAGAATCTAATTTTATGAAAAACAGTGACAGTGGAAGGTTTAATGAGGGTTATTTCTCTTTGCTGCTCTTTTGTTGAGTATCATGTTTGAAATGTGTAGTCTTCAACAGCTTTTTGAGAATGCTGTAGCTCTTAGAATGAGTTCTAGATGATACAAAACAAAAAAAACCGGTTCCTAATTGAGATTACAATGAAGCTTAAAAAAATGGGTTTGTTTAATTTGGACGTGGTTTCCAATCAAAGCTGTACCTGTCCTGCATACAATTGCTACTTTTTGTCACCTCTAGTCAGAATGTAAAAACTGTTCATTTCTAAAGAAATAACATTTAGAAACATTGAAAATTCTCATGTCAGAATTTAGGACTGGTTTTGATATTCAGAAGTCGAAACATTTCTCACATCATTGAAACACCAACATTTGGCAGACTTTGTGAGGCATACACTGTTTAGGCAGAGCAGTAAATCTGGGATTGTCTTTTCCATGATGCTGCAGCTGAAGAAAACACAATGATTTGTTATGAGGTAAAATAAACTTTTTCACCTTTTATGGAAAAAATCCACCTACGGTGAAAGCCATTTTTTACTTTAAAAACTGTGCTTGAAATATGTATCCACTTCTATTCAAAATTAATATTGCTTAAAATAATTTGTAGACTTCTCTGAATTGCTTCATGGGAGAGTTACGACATCCATGCTTGTGCTGGTTTTGTCCACAGGCACCTTAACTAATGCAAAAAACCAAAAATTCATTATTCCTATTGTAAGCCAGAAGTCAAAATCCATTGCATTTTTTTTATTCTTGTCACTGTTCTTCTACACAGAACTGGTTTGTTTGCCAAAATTAAGACTACATGTGTTCTATTACACTATACACGATAATATAATTAAACATATCTGACCAGTTCAGCATATTACAGTGCCTTGTCCATGCTGTTCCTCTGTAATGCACCTTTCTTATGTTCTGCAACTTTCTAGTTTATGCAAATGCTGTATTAATATGTTTGATGATATTACGCTGTACTGGTATGGCAGATTTCCACTAGAATTAAAGGAAAATAATTACAGGCATTACCCAAGTAACTAAACAGATGATAAACGTTACCAGGTTCTATAAGTCTCATGACCAGAAAGTAGTTGGAGACAAGAAAAGAATACCGAATACCTAGTAGTAGTAATAATAATAATATCATCTAGAGAATACCCTAATATGCTTTTTGCTATATTTTTTGCCATAATTGAAAAAAAGAGTCCTGGGCAGAATGTTCTGAAGCAGAATGACCATTCCTATATTATGATGATAGAGGAGAGGAGAATGGTTGTTGCGTTGACTGGTTTTATTAGAGACTAGATGGGTCTTCTAAAAAGTGAGGGGACTTTCCTGGTTATCTGTTGGGAAAGTTAGTAAGTCTGATGAGCAATGCAGGATAGCTTATTGCCATTCATGGGAGAGTTTGCAAGAAGAATGAAAACGAGTTTCTCAGAAAAATAGAAGAAATAAATCAGCAAAGTTGACAAATCACCCTCTAGTTCACTTTTATTATCTTTAAAATGATTGTGCAAGCACAAAAGCTTCTACAGAGTGCACCTATTCATGAAAAATTATGCCTCAGAATTACTGTTTATTATCGGAAAAAACCTTATATTATGCTTTTGGGTTGCAAGATGAACCATGACCTAAGCATTTGTTTGTGTGAGAATGTACTAGT
This sequence comes from Gavia stellata, assembly GCF_030936135.1. NCBI lineage: Eukaryota > Metazoa > Chordata > Aves > Gaviiformes > Gaviidae > Gavia > Gavia stellata. The sequence continues at coordinate 113,070,885 of NC_082594.1, read as the reverse complement.
TTTTGCACTAGAGTATTGGACACATTTGTCAGATTGGGCTAGAGAAAGCCTAGGAAAGAACCTAAATAAAAAAATATCCTTTTCAATTATCAAGACTTAAAAGTCATCCTTCAGGAGATTAATTTATATGTGACCTCCAATGAAAAATGATACCACCCTAAAATGACTAAGACTTTCAGCTTCCTACAGACAAAAGAGCCAAAAGATCATGTTTCTGACAACATAAAATCTTGTATTTTTGACACTGTTTTAAACAGATGTCTGAAATGCAAATCAGTTACCATACTGACAACAACCTTTTAACATTCAGTAAAGAGAGAAGAGGTTAGAGATTTCTTGGGGATCTCTAAGGAAGGATGTACAATTACAACCAGCAGCAGTTTTGACTACATAGTCAAAAACTAAAAAGAATCAAAGCTTAAATAAATAACAAGTTAACAAATTAATTAAAAAAAAACCAACACCAAACAACCCACCTCTGAAGATTAATTTGCATTCAGAGCAAAATAATTCTGTTGTATGAGACATTTAGTTAAAAACATTATTCGTTATTTAAAAAGACCCCTGAAAATGTCCCTCTCCTGTATTTATTAATTTATATTCCTGTCTAGATTTGTCTCATTGTCTTTAGACCCTGTCAATAGAATCCATTTATGCTCTGTGTATTTAAGACACAGGATTTGTAGTCATGCTGAAAGTGAAAAAAATTACTTCTGGCCATAGGAAAAAATATCAGCTGAGACACAGAAGTGTGAGGGATTTAAAAAAAAAAAAAAAAAAAAAAAAAAGAAAAAAAGAAAAACCAGACATCTACAATGATATACAACAGGAACTTCACCCTAAAGACTTCATCAGAAGCAACGCCTGTGTGTGCAAAATCTCAATCACCACTTCAGAACATTCAGGGGAAAAATTTGATTATTGTATTGTTTTTCCCTTCCCCATTTCAGACATGTAGGACATTGAAGTCTCCTGAAGTATGACATAGGCCAGTTACTTAAATTCCTAACTGAATAAATGTTTCATTATTTACAGTGGAGATTAATACCAGATTTTGGATATTGACTCAGCTTTGAGATACTGTCACTCTATTGGGAAGAATATCAAAATAAGACATGTCCAGGCTTATCAACTGTTCCAAAATTTTCACAACTCTCATGCATTTCCATCATGTGGAGAGGATACAAGAAAAAGCAAATGGTTTCTGGTAAGGAACTTTTGGCTGAGCTTCATGGGGGTACATGAAGTGTGCCTTGCTTAGGTACAGCAATTTTTCAAAGGTTGTTCTCTATATGAAGAATTGTGCATTTTGGGCATAGTAATTATTCAGCAAGTAAGGCAAGTAATTATTCAGCAACATCAGAATGACATCTAGCTTTTGTGTACTAGACCTAGCTACAAGCAGTTCTCCTGCCACTCACTTTCTAAACAGGACTGGGACAAGGAAAGGTGATAATAAGAAGCTGTGTAGCGGATTTAGTAACATTCAGGTAAGCCAGCAGATGAATGTGCACCCTCAGTAAGGGTCAAGAAAGCGCACTAAATGCTAGGAGTTTCTAGAATTTAAAGGAATAGAGGACAAATGAGGACATAATTAGGTTACTACATAAATCCATGGTGCCCCCACCATTGGTCATTCTGCACAGTTCTGATTTCCCTATTCAGAGCTCCTACAATAGAAAGGGCAAAAGGGGAGTATCAAAGATAGGGAGCAGCTTCTCTAGGAGGGTTGACTGGATGACTACTTTGACTAGGATGTTGTAGGCTGGAAAAGAGAAAAAGACAGAAGATGTGATAAAAAGTCCACATAAATCATGTGAAAACAGATATATGACATCTTGGTTTGTAAAATCATGAGAGGGATGGTGAAGGTGAATGGAGGAAAATCATTCACTGTCAGTTCCAAGGCAAGAGTTCAGGACCATCAATGGAAAGGCAACAAAAATGCCCAGAGCTGAGGACTGTGAAGTAAAAAAATGCAGTCTGGAGGAGTCTGTCTGCAGGGAGCCTCTGTTGCGAGTATATGGAAACAGGCTGCAGCACCAAGTGTATCTTTGGTTTGAACCTATGAATGGCCATGGCTGTAATTTTTTTCTCATCTATCAGGAGAAGTCAAGAAAATAGATCAAGTTTTCCATTTGGATGCTCAGAAATAGCAAATAATATGGAATAAAGTTTGTGTGGTGATACTAGAAATACTGTCATAATGTAGCTCTGTACATGGCTACTCTCAAGAATAGTATACATAGAACATAAACTTTCAGTGTACAAGGCAAGAAAAAAGTACTATGAGTCTAGGTTTGAAAAATACTGCTACTTCAGATCTTTTTATAAAATGTACAGCTGAGTGCAGATTTTATGCTATCAAGCAGCTTTACTGTGGCTTTGTTTACCAATCCTTCTATTTACAATATGTACCTTAAGATGACGTTTCAAAGGCAATTCTGCTGGAGCTGCATTATTAGAGGAAACTGCTGTATCTCCTTTGAAATTATAAAAGCCCTGGGCATTGGAAAAATGTATTAACAGAGCCTGAAATTCAGTGTTGAAAAGGAACTTTTTGCTTCTGAGCTAAAGCCCAGTGAATAAAAGGAAATACTCCATTTGGCTCAGATGGACTTGGATTCAAGCTTCAAAATAGTGAATAGTAATTCAAAATGCTACTTCTGAATAAGGCTGTAGTAGACCACAGAATAGGGGCCAAGCTTTTATTAATTCTAGAGAGTTCTAGAATTCTAGTTCCTGGGGGAATTCTGCTGTGGGTTTAACTCAGTGCAGGCTGTGCTTCTAGAAACACTTCAGGAGAGATATGTCTTGCAGTAACACATGAGTGCACTTATTTTTCAATTTAGTGGAAAGTGAAAAAAATGCCAACTTTGGGGCAATAAATTAATGAGGAAAAAATCCTGGAAGAACTGTGTAAGGAATGTTTATGAGCTGAAAGGAAGAAGATGATGATAAAGTTGTTTATTTTTTGTTTTCCATTGTTTCAGGGTTCTTTGGGGAAAAATGGAGGTAGGCAAAAGAGAGGCATCATTGAAATGGTTTCAGAGAAAAGACTACAAATATGGATGGGAGAAATGATGCAACTAGATTTCTCAAAGCACCAGCTTGATTAACCTTTTGAAGTGTATATTTTCACGGTCAGTAACATGACTTCATTTTTTCCATTTATTTTAAGAAGGAGAGACAACAGCTTATGCAAAAAGTAGAACAGAGAATCTTCATCAGAATAATTTTCTGTCGGGAAATGAGGTTTGAAAATCAATACACCACAGAAGTATGAAGCATGATTTCCTTATTGGAAGCAGATTTTGTTTCTCACAACTTAAGGTTCTCCTAATCTTTTCTAACAGTTTTTCCACTTTCTTCTTTCACTTCTTTTGTTTCAGTGTCTGTTTTCCTTCTTTCTTATATTTGTATTTTTCCATTCCTTTTAAAAAATCAATTTCTATTATAATTTTATCATTCAATATGTATATCCAATGGATAGCCAATATTCGTACACTACATAGTAGATCCTGAATAATATTAAATGCAGTTGGGTTGCCTTAAATGTCCACAGTATTATCTATATTTGAGCAAAACGTGTCTCTCTGAGCCTTGTGCTAAGCATGCTAGAAACAAACTAAAAATGTAGGTATGCTTTTTTTCTTATCATATTTTTCAGTTTTCAACTGTAAATGAAATTAAGTCAATGAGAGGACACTAGCAAGTAGATAAAACGTTCTCATTTGTGTGATTACATATTTTTACATGAATGTCTGAAATTTTGCTTCTGAGGCTGAAATGTCACTCTTGGATTTACAGGTTACTATACCCTTAGAAAGCTAGCTGTAATCTGTATTGGCAGACAGGTGCCAGAAGACACAGTTCTTTTCCCAGCCTGCTATTGGCAAGGACTCTTTCTGTCTTCACAGACACACATACATAAACCCAAACCTAACTCCACTGACGACAAACTCTGGTATATCTTATTTCACTCATTGTTGCTTTGAAATATGCCTATGACACAGGTGCTGGCCAGCATACAGATTTTAAATAGCTGCCTTAAATCTTTGCATCTCACCTTTCTATAATATCAACATATTTCCTTATCACTTAACTCACTAGCACTCACTAAAGAAAATGAAATGAAAATAGTTTGATGAATCTTTGTGACAATTACTTCCTGCCCTTGACAATTAAGATGATGATGATTTTAGAAAACATTGGATTTGTGATACTAAGTTTATAGTTGTTTGGAAACAAGTTGTTAAATTGATATAATGAATCTACTTCCTACTCATTGCTTAAGTGTTTAAGAAACCAAATTTTAAAGGAATAGCAATTAGGCTTCATTATGTGGCAGTTACTGCATTTCCGACAGCAAATGAGGACATGGGAGACGACAGCATGCATCCCACTTCCCAAGCAAGATTCTGGATGAAGTTGCCCAGGTGGGTCAGTAAACCCTAACAGCTGCCTGTGTCCTTCCTGATAGCAGTTCTCTGAGGTTTCTAGCCACTCCAAAAAGGCTCATATCCCTCTTAACAGCTCTGCAGAATTACTTAAACCTCACAATCCCCTGTCAACCTTTTCAAAATCTCCTTTTCACCTTCACAGGTTCTAGACAGAGACCCTCCCAGCACTCCTCTCACCTGCTCCAAGGCTCGCCTACAGTCTGGTTCTAATCAAGAAATGTTTCCTGTGGGTAATTTGCTTGCTAACTATCCACCCAAATCTCTTCCCACCTCAGAGACTTCAGCTCTCATGTCAGTGCTAGGCCTTCCACTCGTTACTGAGCTCAAAGCTGTCCACTCAGATGTTTGGTGCCAGAACTCAAAACTGAACTAGCTGCCAACATCTGTGTCTTCCTCACAGTTGCCATGGACAGTGGAGTTCACCATCCTCCCTCAGAAACATCCTTGTTTCTAATTCTCTGCAATAACCCATGGCTGGAGAGAGGGAAAAAAAAAAATTTACTACGGTCAAAATAAAAAGAAGCAAAAGTAGGACCATGGTAGCACTATCCCAGAGCATCTGTGTTCTGCTGTAGGTATCATCAACCTCTTTTCCTTCTCTTTCCCTGAGCAGCCAAATCCTGTCCTCTGTAGCCTACTTCGCACAGGGATGACAATGGAGACCACCTTTTTCTGCTGTGGTGAGGTCCTCCGAAAGAGTTCCACCAAGGCTACAGAATCAAGTCATTCAAGGTAAGAGGTTTCATGGGGGCTGATTTTGAGCACCCTCATTCAGACAGTCTCTCACACCACATTATTTCCTCTTTTCTCCAGAACCCCTGTGCACAGATGATTCTAGTTTCAAACTGTTCCCTCCTGCTTGGATGCAATTTCTGATACACTATGGCCAGATCAGAGGAGTGCTTCTCAAATCCATCTATTCTCTATTCTTCCCAAGAAGATATGTATTTGTACTTGTATAGAAAAATAAAGAAGATGATCTTTGAGGACTAACAATCTCCCCTTTCCCCAGTATTACAATATAATTAAAGTTATGTAGTAATTCAGTTGTAAAGGAGGAAAACTGTGTATGAACTGCTGTTTCACCAGTCTAGCGGCACCTCCATTAGAGACGACTTTCATTGCAAAGGTCAAAAAAAAGATAAATGCGACATTGCATGTGATCAATAGACTCTCATCTTACGGCTATTCCACAGAGCTTGTTCACCATTAAACACTGGAGCTATGATTTTAGTTGAATACAAACAAAAAGTTGAACATGAATGACTTTATTTTAGAACATAACTTCTAAGTCAACTTCTAAGTTAATATAGTATATAACTGTGACTTAAATTCCTAGGAACTATATATAGTATATAACTGTGACTTAAATTCCTAGGAACTATATTATAATGTTTTACCAAAGATACAGTTTTGTGCTTTACTTAGTCACAGAAGATAATTTAAACATTAAGTAGAAATATTTATTCTGGTACAAAACATTGGTCTGTTTGAAGACAACCTGATGTTGATTGAATTTTCAGCAGCTAGTGATTGTGGTAGTGTTATCATAGCGTAAGTTTCTGAGATAATTTAAAATAATTCAGAAAGCATTAAACCCATGTACTATTCATTGTTTTCCTTTGAAACATTACATGTTAAATGTTTATTTAATATCCTTCATGTTCAAAAAAAGAAGGCGTTTCTAATCTAAATTAAAAAGAAACCATTTTCTCAAGGTAAGATTATTCTGCAAAATCCTCACTTTCCTTCCTGGGAGCCCACAGTTTTAGCCAGAGCTTATAGAAGGACTAAAGTGAAGTACACTACCTCCTTTACAAAAGGAGCAAGAGGTTCTTAAGCCAAGTTGTCATTATATGCAGAGAACAGCTATACAAATTCATGTCTTTGGGGCCTTATTGCTGGAGAAGAGTTAAATAGTTCAAGATTTAATCGCTGCACAGACAGAAGACTCTGTATTATGTTATCAGTGGCAGGTGCGCCCCTTTATTATAATTTGTGCCACTGGGTTTTAAAAAATTCACATCTGTAGTGTTAGCATAATCTGAACATTTGTGGAGCCATGTTTATTCATAAACTGCTACCTGGCTGTATAGTTGCTAAAAGGAATGAAAGTGTTCTCATTTCCACCATTCTCACACCAGTGTATCTTCAATGAATTCAAGTTTTAGCTAATTGTATACTAAACAGACTGAGAGGAGGATCAATTAAATGACTAAAAAATGAAACCTTATTTCCCAAGGGACAGAGAATTATCCCATCAATTAGTTTAAAAGATCACTGAAGACATCTCATCTTAATGTATACAAAGAAAATTATCCTTTTGTACACATAATTCTTCTGCTTAATATTATGTAATCAAAATTGGCACTGCAGCTATTACATTTATGATAACTGATTTCTGTTTTTCTTAAGATCTTTAGATACACATCCACACGCCAGATATTCCTACCTGTGTAGCTCTCACGTCAGTTCACCTGTATGTCTGAAAACTACTTGTGCTTTAAAATAAATAATCAGAAACTTGCATTTTAATTCATAGGCAGGTCCTACTCTGTATTTAGCTGAATATTTTGATTTGGTTTTTTTGGACTGAAATACACATCTTCAACAGTTCTCTGATTCAGCAGGTAAGAAAGGGCTGAGTAACAGGAATAGGTGGTTTGCTTAGTTTGCACTGTTTTGTCAGGTTTGAAGAAGTACTGATCAGCTGCAACTTTGCAATAAGTCCTAATTTATATTCTGTCCTTTTCCTGCTTAGGTAATAGAAAAATTTACTGGTCATTTTGTGCAGGTATCAAAATTGTGTGAGAAAGTCTTTTGTTAAGTTTTGTTTGTTTTTTTAGTAATATTTAAATTTGGAATCATAGTGTATTATTTCAGGCTAGCTTCACTCATAAAATGAGTGATTTTATAAATTGTCAGCTACTTATCTGCTTAAATTAGGATTTAAGCATTTAACAGAACAACAAGCATTTAATAAACAAACAAAAATAATTAAAAAAAAAGCTGTAGAGGATGCAGGATACTTTCATGCACATTCAGCTAGTACTAGTCACTACTGAAAAGAGCAATTCTGGATTTTTATTTCTTTCTATTTATTTATTCCTGGGCTAGTTTTAACTTGCATGAGCTTTGCTTTACCACATGGCCACCCAGACACTTCTGTTGAAATGAGAAGGGGGGGATAGAAAGGTCATAAGAGCAAGTGGCAGCAGCTGAGAGGTGTCAGGGACTACTTCTCTTGGTTTCAATCCTCTCGTATAATGTACAGGAAACTAGCCTTAATAGAGTGCTGTTAATAAGAAAAAGTACCTCTCAGAATTGTGCTCTTTATATCAAATCTGAATAGTTTGGTTTACCCTGTGGCTGTTTTAATATTTCAATTTAGCCAAATGTTTTTAAAATACTTCTATTTCACTAAATCAAGTTACGGAATCAATTACAGAACTGCTGACCTCCTCATGCCATGTTTTAGGTATCCATTATTTAAAAAGTCTTTAATCTGCAAGCTAGCTTATATAGTTACAAATGTTTTCTATGAATTTTCTTTTCCCTTGTGTGTGGAATAGGAAGGACATACCATTCGTGGAAAGCCTAGATGATTTCAAGGCCTCAACATTTTAGCAATTATTTATTGATTGAGAACTCTTACTAAATACTTATTGAGGTATTTGCTTATGAAATATAATTCCATTTTATGCAGCTCAGTGTTAGTAATGCCTCAGTCCTTTTTTTATGTTTATTTGGAGTGTTTTGTTACAATTCATGTCTGAGCTGTAATAGCTGAAGATAAAATCAGGTCAACATCTACATTACCCCTACAGTCTTCTGTTATATATCCATACAAATCAGCAAATAGAAGTTAATCCTCCAGTTATGTTGGGAATTAATGAGCATAACTTTTTAGACCCATGTCAAATAAATCTCTACTGGTAAGTGAGATCTCAAAAAAGGGTGGTCAATAAATGGAACTGTGATATTGAGCATTATTGGAGTTTCTACTTCTCATGGATATGTGTAGCACAGAGAACATTGGGAGAGCAAATGATGTTTTGAACTGTGCAGTGTTACTGTATTAAATACATTAAAGAATAATCAAAATCAGTTTACTTTGATGCTAACTTCCCTTCACCGAAGAGAGCTCAAAACAGGCAAAAGAAACCAGATACGGGTATCTGTGAACTTGTGTATGAGTATACAGACACAAACTATGTATATATTTATTTTTTCAAATGACAGAGAAATTTAAGCTAAAGCCTGTGGTCAGCTAATCATTTTATACAAAGCTTTTAACTGGATTAATATTGAAGATTTTGATTCCCCATAGCTCTTTCAATGTAGAATTGAACATATAATTGCATACAGTTAAGAATTCACCAGCGTTATTTATTCCATCATACAATCTAAATACTTAGTTTCAACTGTAATAAATTAAAGCTATATTGGATTGTGGATTTTGGCCATGCGTTACTTTTGCAACAAATGAATCATTTCTTCATTAATTTTTAATACAACAGATAGTAATATTTTGTGATCATGGTTTCTTAGTAATAAGATTTCAACTTAAAAGGTAATTTGCCATTTTAGATTTTCTTTATTGGATATTCTTGACAGTTTGAATTGTCTAAAAGTGACATGAAAAGTTGTAAAATTGATTAAAATCACTGGTGTCTTCATTTTGCTGATTTTTTTAATGTAATTTACTTCATTTTTATAGTATAACTATTTGTTACAAGTATAATGAAGCAGAACTTCCATTACAGTGTCTTTAATTCATATTATTTATTTTGCTGAATTTTGCATGGGTAATTGTGTTTTTACAGAAAGGACAATGAAAAGTAAGCCTTATCCATTTTACCTTTCTGTAGAGTATACTGGAAGACCAAACACTGGAATATAGAATTTTTGAAACAGGGTACACTAAAATAGGTAAATACTTTTTCATACCATATTCTGGGGTAGAATTCAGAAAATTTTGCATGCAAAAAAGATCTTTTTTTTTTACTTCACTTAAGTCCAGAAATACAAAAAACTGCAGCCTTAATTTTATGGTCTTCACCTGAGTTTCTCTCCCTTAATATATGTTCACCCATTGCTAGTGCTGTCAAAGTATATGTAGTCTTTATGCCTTGTAAGAGCTGCTTTGGGAAGAAGCTAAAGGAGGTGTTTCAATTTTTGAGTAGAAGCTTAGTGGAAAAAAGGCATAGTAATGTGCCATTCCACCGTAAGGTACATCAAGATACCATTCAGCATCTCATTTTGAAGACAGCTTCTAAGTTACTTTGAAGTAACTAATGGGATACAGTAGAAAAGGATAATAGACAACGCAGTAGGAAAGGGTAGCAGTTAGTGCAGTGAGGGTGATCTGTGCAATTTAGCACTGTCAGAAGCACCACTCTTGTAAAGATCCCTACTTCATGTTAGAGGTATGACATAGCATCATACTTAAGTGTGAAATTATCATTGGGACTTAAATGATTCAAGGCTAGCCTTAGGGAGGAAGGAAGAGATTAGAAATTAGTCCAGATATCCCTGAATAATGATTTGTAAAGAGCTACAGAAATGTCATTGGAGAAAAATATGGTATTCGAAGTTGCAACCTTTTTACCCTTCATGCTCAGGTAGACAATAACTGGGGAGCAAGTAGGGCACTAGTTTCCATTTAAAGCTGCTATTAAAGAAAGTAGGTGTAGCTGACCATTAATGCAAAGAGGAAGATGAGCAGCAACATGTTATTGGGGAAACTGTCTTTACAGAAGGCATTGCTACTATTGTTATTTTAAAATTCAAGTCCTGCAGTAAATCCCACAAAGATTCAAGTACAGAACAATTCTGTCCTTTCACCAGAATACTATATCTATAGTTGGTATATAAAATGTTCCTGTATGGAAGGATCTAAATGGTCTTTTGTATGTTTTAATAGTCCTTTTTTTTTAATCTGTTGTGGTTCCCCCTATCAACAACTGATCACTTTGTCACAGCTATTCTCTAATATCCATTCTTTGCCTTGTTTTCAAAACTATGAAAAAGACATAATCCAGTTACAAAAAGGACGGCAGAAAATATACCATAATCCTAGGCTAAAGTTAATAAAACATTTTTTACATAAGGTTAGAGTGACCTTCAGCACCCAAAACATCCATTAGCAATTGAGCATGAAAGAAAGACCATAGAATAATCAGATTTTTGCTAATGTTAGCTTTTTTGCTTTCTTAGACCGTCGTTGTTCATTAATATTTGAAAATAAGATCAACAGCAGCTTAAATGCTTTTTGGCTTTTGGGAAAGCATTTTTTTTTCTTTTTTTTTTTTTCTTGATCATTTTTGCTACTTTAAATGAAATTTAGCCTCTCTTTCCTTATGTCAATAGTAATCAATACTTAATTCAAAATTTATGATCATCTCAGTGTTTTTTATGTTGCTAGAATTGGAAGCTAAATGTAAAGAAACGTCATTGTTTCAAAGCAATTGAGAAATGCTGAGTAAATAACTCCAGTGAATAAAGATTTTTTATCAGCAAGTACTGGGAAGCAAAAAGGCAGCAGGACTCCAAACTGCTCTATTATATCCAACTAATATTCTTCAGTTCAGGTACATGCAACTATATGAACTGAAAATGTTGTATATCCTTGAGAGAATACTATTAAAAATCTGCTAAAAAAGCAAGTGAGAGAGAAACTTTGTGGCATGGATGATTCTCCATTGTGAACTGAACTTTTTAAAATGGCCAAGCTGATGACTTCATTGTGTTGTATTTATTATAATAATATTACTAAATAGTGCTTATTGTAATAAATATTTATTAGTTTGCTCTCTTAATAGTGTAACACGATCTCTAGGCAAACTCTTCACTACTCCAGCGTACTGCATGATGGCAACTGTCATCCATGAACCACAATGCAAGAAGGTCACTGCGATGGTTACATCTCTTTTCTCGCTGGAGCTAAGAAAATAATTTATGGAAGATAATGCATTTTCCAATCTTTCATTCTCTTTCTGATTATCAGTGTCAGTTGAGCAGATCATGATTTTCTTGGTATATTTGTTATTCTAAATTATTGCACAGATTAACTGTCATGGTGCCTGTCATTCACTTCTGTCATTCACAGCATGGAGTTTCAATCCTTAATTTTGTTTGGAAAATTTTATTCCTATTATGGAACAGGAATAAATGTTTTTAAAAAGCCCTGGGAAAATAAGAGTGCATATAATCCAATCTTTTGTTCACTTTGATATTTGAGGAAGGGAAAGTTGTAATTTTTGCTTACTTGAAGGTTTTGAAAGTGCCTAAAGTATGATCTTTCCTTTGTCTTTTGTTCAAATGTCCGGAAAGTTTTTATATTGAGCCACCACCCACATAGAATGTGTTTTTTCACTGGGACGCAGTGTCAGTTGAGATTTGACGGGGAAAAGGAGGTGAGGAGGTCTGGAAGGGAAACAGACTATATTCCCTGTTCCAGTTTGCCAACAAGACACCATCCCAGATAAGAGAAAATCTCCAAATCTATGTTCGCAGTTACGTGAAAATCCAGAGTGTCCAAAAAGTAGTTTGCTGCAAATTCAAGTTTTACTGAAATGATTCACAAAAAAAGTGATTCAAGTTAGCTGGACAAAACACATGGAATCAGGAAGAAGTATTTTATTTCCCTAGTGCAAATTTGAAAGAAAAGATAAATCTAAAATATCACACTAAATATGTCCCAAGCAGACCTTGGATTTCTGTTGGTTTGTTTGGTTTTATGCTTTTTATGTGTTTGTTTTTGCCATTTTTCTTGACAACATTAGCTTCCAGAAGGCTTCAGGGTTCTGCTGTGCTAATGCAAAGTCCAGAAGTAGAAAGAGCCCTGTGCTATATCTGCACAAGGGGCGAATGGCTCCTGCCCCAGAGAGCTCCCAGAGGAAGACCGAGGTATGTAGTAGCAAGGAGAGTACCAGGAGTTACTTTGGTGTGGTGGAGACAAAGTTGAGACAGTAATAAAATTGAGAAAGTTAAGCAGAATTCTTGCTTTTCAGTGCTTTTATGCTTAACTTTCTATGTGAGTAATTGTTATGACAATGTCTGCCCTTCAAGCTCTTTCTTTGAAAATCAGTGTCTGAGTTGTGCTGCTGGATGAATTCAGTGCAAGGAACTGTCTTTCTTTTTATCTTATCATATAAGCAGGTATCTCAGTTTTCTGATAAAAATACATTTAGATGTTTAAAACAGCCTTTGAAAATTGCCTAGTATTTGATGAATGTAATAAAGTTTCCTTGGAATTCCTGTGAATAAACTAATTTGCTTGAGTATTCATGCAAAACAATTATAAAAAGGAAACAACTACAGAATGACTATTTTATTGATATGAAAATCTGTGAAAATTCTTACTGGAACATCGCTTTTGTTGTTCTCCTATTTTGGTTGCCTGTGGGTTTATCTAAGCAGTTTCTTTTTTAAAGAGATTTCTAGCATATTTAGTATTTAAAAATGCTAGGTTGTGAAAATAAGAGTCGTAATTCTTTGGTTATAAACATCATCATAGTGTCACAGAAGCTAGCAGAGCTATTCCTCTTGGCATCAGCTGAGAATTAAATATACACATGAACCCTTGTTTATCTTAAATGATGAGAGCAGACCTCAGAATACAACAGGTAAGCAGGTCCATCCTGTGCAGTTAAGCTGCATGAATCCCACTTTGCATTGCTAGATCTACTTCCCATGTAACATTTCTAATAGGCTTGAACATTCTGACACTTTTTATACAAAAACCCAATAACACAGTAAAATTTCATTTCCTGCTGCACTGAAGTAGTTTGCAAGGCCTTCAATTGCCTTTTATGTCTATGGAACTTTTTACAGACCTAAAAGTTTCATTTAGATTTCCTGTTAGTCATTCATGCAGATTTAATTTAACTTATTTCTGCAGACTATATATCTAGCACAATCCAGTCTTGATATTTTTATTTTTTTTAATATAACAACATATTCAACAGCCCTTACAGCTTAGTTTTAAATTAGCTTAATTAAATATAAAAGAGGAAAAAAAAATCTTGTTATATGGTAGTTAATATCTTCTTGCCTGGTAAATTGTTATCTTGTTTTCCCTAAAACAAAAAATGTCTCTGCTGTCTGCAATACATGTGACATGTCACTGAAAGCATAACCAGAGCATATGCCCTTTGTGTCTCCATAAGGGAGATGCTCTAAGGACCATTTCTTCACGTTCAGTACTGAGCTTTATGAAAATACTGCTAATTATTGCTGACCTAGTCTGTGACACTATGAATTCAATCACACACTTTCAAGCATAAACTGAGCAACAAGCTAGTCCCTTGCTATATCATTATACACCTCTTACCCTCCTCCTTGGGACACTGGAGGAGAGGATTAAAGCCATAACACATTCGGAAGACATTGTGTGTGACCTACGAACCTTGTAGTTAATCTTTGTTGTCTGAGGAGCAATGAAAAACCTCTCATAGTCTGTATTTTTTTAGCTAATATCATTTGTGTTAACACACTATATACAATATTTTCTGCTCTTCGACTCTGGAAAAAAAGGTCGATGAGAAGAAAGAGACAGAGAAGAAAGTATTATAAAACTAATCAGTCATATAATTGCAACTTCCGCTGGCCAGGCAAGCAGTGGATATCATCAATAGTAAATGCTGCTAATCATTAATTTTCTTTGTCACAAGGTTATATATTGGATTTTTCACTGGTTTTACCATAGCTATTGTATAAACAACACAAAGCACTCTGGGTTTTCCCCCGGGTTTTAAAAGAGATCTACTAATTAGATAATTTGTGGCATTAGGGCAAGTCTGGGGATTTTTCATTCTTTGAAAAAAGAAGACAGCTCTTTTGCAATCTCTGTGTCCTTGGAGACTGTTGAGAAGGTTATTCCCTATCGGTTTAGCAACTTTTCAAATGCTTATGGCAGGGTTTGGGGTTTGGGTTTTTTTTCATATTTTACTATTCAATTATAATCTTCTTCTGTCTTTCCAATATACAATTGTATCATATCCTTTTTGTTCATATATTTCAGTGTTTGATGTTGTCATTATGCTGAGGGAACTGGGGTTGTTCAGTATGGAGAAGAGGAGGCTGAGGGGAGACCTCATCGCTCTCTACAATTACCTGAAAGGGGGTTGCAGAGAGGTGGGTGTTGGTCTCTCCTCCCAAGTGACAAGTGACAGGACAAGAGGAAATGGCCTCAAGTTGCGCCAGGGGAGGTTCAGACTGGATATTAGGAGAAATTTCTTTACTGAGAGAGTGGTGAGACACTGGAATAAGCTACCCAGGGAAGTGGTGGAGTCACCCTCCCTGGAGGTATTCAAGGAACGTGCGGACGTGGCATTGTGGGACATGGTTTAATGGGCATGGTGGTGTTTTTTGGTTGATGGTTGGACTTGATGATCTTAAAGTTCTTTTCCAACCTTAGTGATTCTGTGATTCTGTGATATAGCTTCTCTTGACTTCACATATAAAAAGGGTGCTCTCAAAAACCTATGAAAGTAAGCATGAGGAAGATGATAGTTTCAAGAATACAGTGACAGGCTCCAACACAGTGACAGCTTAGTTAATGTTGGCAACTTCAGATTGTAGTGCATTAATAGTAAAATTGCGTCTTGACCTCAAATTTCTGAGATGAAATTTTAAATGTTCCATCTACAAGAAATTTGCAAAGAGACTGTTTAAGAATGTGGACTGTTGCTGATTATTTAATAAATTACTCATATTTTACTTGACCAAGTAACTCAGAAACAGAATTTTTAAAAATTACTTTGTTTACATGAATGCTTTTGACAATAAGCTCTTATTAAAACATAAATTAAAAAAACCCTACTTTTGTTCTGCTTATTGCATTTTAAATGTAATAAAAGCACACAAAATTTGTGCAGTTTACTTTTCTCATTGTGACTAGTTTTGCCCAGGAATTCTGCCTTTCAGTCACCAAGGTCTTAAGATGGAGGACTAACCTGTTCCTGGTTCCTGTCTCCTCCTTCACTTCAGCAATTGCATGTACTATCTTCAATAGTTCTTTACTAATGTAAAAATCTCCTGACTTTAGTAGCAACAGGAATTTATAATCAAGTGCTTAATCAAGATTGTGCTTAGCACAGCCCCTCGCAAGTTTGCATGAATATTCCTGTTCTTTTTGCATGAAATCATAATACAACATGGCAAGGGCTTGATGGAACCTTCTGACACTACTACTAGTAACTACTACCACCATTACCACCACAAACCTTTACTCAAAAAAATTAAAAAAATGAAGATATTATTTGCTTTTAAAGTAAACCTTATTCACCAGAAATATCTTCCCCTGCTTTCTCATTCCTCTGCAGCTATTTGTGTATTCTCCAGCACTAGTCTTGGTCCAAAACCAGGACTTACTGACTTTATAGTAACAAGAATTAGATGACTGGCTTTCTGTGTTATACAACTACAAAAAGAAAATAAATTCTTCCTCACACTTCATAATACACCTTCGCATTCTTTAGGAGATTTTAGTGTGGACATTGTCTTTTAGCCTCTTAAAATACATTCTTGGACAGTTAGGTTTGTGTTTGCCTAAGAATATCTATCTATTTTTTACACTGATTATCCCAGATCCCATTATGGTGTTTCTCTTAAGTAAATACATTAAGAGAGTATTAAAGCTCTCTGTCTCATCTCAGGGTTGTTATTTGACAAAGACTTCTAATAGTCAAACTTCTCCAATTAGAGCAAAAGTAGATGAAATGAATGATCAGCTCTTCCATTTAAGAAATTAATTAAAAAAAAAAAAAAAAAGTATCTATGAGTTAGACAAAGTGCCACCCCCGTTCTGTTGGGGTTTTTTTCTTACAACTTGATCACTCATTTATATTGTCTTTTGATTGATTTGTCATTTACTGGCACCTGAAGTATGTTTTCAGATCTTTTGTATAAATTTAATCTTGTGATGGGAATCACATGTTTGATTGACACTAATAATCATTGCTCCTTCAAGAACAACTTTAAGCTTTTTAACTTTAACCAAGTTCTGTTATTCTTTTAATTTATAATAAATTTAAGTGTTTTTCATGAAGACAAACTCTACTGAAATGAATGTGTATAATAAGTTATTCTCTGGAAGCACAACAATAAAATATTTTGCATTAGATGTATTGGACAAAAATGCATTTAAAATAATTCCATTATTCTCTCTCCCTCTTACAAATAAACACATCAATACAAATATGATGAATATAAATATGCACAGTGTTTCTGCTTAACTTACAATACATTCTAATGTACAATATTCTATAAAATTAACCCATAATTTAAAAAAAGAAAAATCTGATAATGAAGGCAGATTTTTTTTCCAAACCCAGATGGAGTTGCAGTTCTTTGATCTTATAGATTACTAATAAATAAAAAATTACTTTTGAAATTTTCCATATCAGCCACACAATCTGAAAATAATTACTTTTTTTTTCCTAGGCTTGACAGAGAAAGTACTAATTATGACTTTTCTAGAATTTGGATACATCTTATAATAATTTTATTTCTTTTATTATCTTTTCTATAACTATGGGATTCCTAATTATTATTTTGATAGTGGCATGCCTACAATGACGTTTCTAGTCTTTTCACAATCCACAATAAAAAAAAAAGGCATGTTTTCTTGTTCCTTCTGTCACAACTTTTGCTGATTGCTTATTTTGTAGCTTGAGAAACTGAAGATAAAATTCTTTTAATAGGCAGCTGTTAAAGCACCTTTTAAACCATCTAGTGATTTGAAGATTCTCCAGTCCGAATGAACCATAACTGTGTTTTGTGCAACTGTGGGACATGAGCAGTACCACCTATCTGTACAGAATTAGTTTTTACTTTCTATACAGCCAGTGGAGAGAGGCGAAAAATAATTCCCTTAGGTGTTCTCAATTGCTCTGTCTCCCTTAACCTCATAAAGCTCCTGTCTACTGTGGTGGTGCATTCCTCCCACCCGCTCCTGGGCCACAATTTCAGGAACTCCAGTGAGGCCTTGGACTTTAGTAAAGCCTTTGACACTGTCTCCCACAGTATTCTCCTGGAGAAACTGGTGGCTCATGGCTTAGACAGGTGCACTCTTTGCTGGGTAAAAAACTGGCTGGATGGCCGAGTCCAGAGAGTTGTGCTGAATGGAGCAAAATCCAGTTGGCGGCCGGTCACAAGCGGAGTCCCCCAGGGCTCAGTTTTGGGACCAGTCTTGTTTAATATCTTTATCGATGATCTGGATGAGGGGATTGAGTGCTCCCTCAGCAAGTTTGCAGATGACACCAAGCTGGGTGGGAGTGTTGATCTGCTCGAGGGTCGGAAGGCTCTGCAGAGGGATCTGGACAGGCTGGATCGATGGGCCCAGGCCAATTGTATGAGGTTCAACAAGGCCAAGTGCCGGGTCCTGCACTTGGGTCACAACAACCCCATGCAATGCTACAGGCTTGGGGACGAGTGGCTGGAAAGCTGCCTGGTGGAAAAAGACCTGGGGGTGTTGATTGACACCTGGCTGAATATGAGCCAGCAGTGTGCCCAGGTGGCCAAGAAGGCCAACAGCATCCTGGCCTGTATCAGAAACAGTGTGGCCAGCAGGAGTAGGGAGGTGATCGTGCCTCTGTACTCGGTGCTGGTGAGGCCGCACCTCAAATACTGTGTGTTCAGTTTTGGGCCCCTCACTACAAGAAGGACATTGAGGTGCTGGAGTGTGTCCAGAGAAGGGCGACGAAGCTGGTGAGGGGTCTGGAGCACAAGTCTTATGAGGAGTGGCTGAGGGAACTGGGGTTGTTCAGTCTGGAGAAGAGGAGGCTGAGGGGAGACCTCATCGCTCTCTACAACTACCTGAAAGGGGGTTGCAGAGAGGTGGGTGTTGGTCTCTCCTCCCAAGTGACGAGTGACAGGACTAGAGGAAATGGCCTCAAGTTGCGCCAGGGGAGGTTCAGGCTGGATATTAGGAAAAATTTCTTTACTGAGAGAGTGGTGAGACACTGGAATAAGCTGCCCAGGGAAGTGGTGGAGTCACCATCCCTGGAGGTGTTCAAGGAATGTGCAGATGAGGCATTATGGGACATGGTTTAGTGGGCATGGTGGTGTTAGTTGATGCTTGGACTTGATGATCTTACGGGTCTTTTCCAACCTTAGTGATTCTTTGATTCTGTGATTCTGTGGCCTTTGTGCAACGAGTTGGGAGGTTAAGCATCCCTTGACCATACCAGGAACTCTTGCATGGCTAAGGTGAGGAGTAGCCTGTACCAGGCACTCCAGGCTCTCCTGTACCAGGCACTCCTGTTACTTGGCTGAGGCAGGTAACAAGAGCGGGCATAATCAGTTATCCCTTAACAGCCTTGGAACATCTCTCACCTGGATTGTAGCCCGAGTGGAACGGTACCAGTGTTACTGGAATTCCAGTAATTTTCTGATGACTAGAGCCAATCATCTTGTGAACCTATAAACAGTGGTCCCAAGTGAGGCCTTTTGAGCTCTCCTGGACTGCAGCAGGCTGTGACCAGCATCTCCCTCTGAGTGGGACACCTCTCAGAGTTTCACGAACTCTCCAGTTTGTGAAATTTGGAGGACTGCTGCTGAAAGCTGCCACTGGGACCTGGGCTGAAACCTTCTCCTCCTCGAGGCTCAACCCTCACCCATTGAGAAATGCCGAGACATTTGAAGTGAATATTTCATGGAACTCAATGGGAATTTTTAACAGGTATACCTTTGTTCATATATATGTATATCTATCTTTGCGTGTGTGTGCGTGCATGTGTGAATCAATTTGAGTACCTGATAGCAAGTATAGTATAAATATTACCATTTCAAATTTGTAATTAAATCACTGTTGTGATTGTAGTAAATTCTGTTAACTCACTTTGCAAATGTTAAACTAATCAATGATTAAGTGCTGCTAAAATCTTGTGATCCACCTTAAATTGTGAATGAAACTCACATTGCTGCTAAGTACATATAATCCTTTAGATATAAATCATTGACCAAGTCTGGGACTAGGAGTGGACCTAGCAGGTCTTCTCTGGACCTCATAACTCAACGGGAGGATTTCTTTGTTCCTTGTACACCTTCCTTTAGACATGAACCGTTGACCAAGTCTGAGACTAAGCGTGGATTCAGCCACACCTAGACTCCTCTCTGAGAAGGAGCTTAGAAAGCAAGGGGGTCCATTCTGAACTTTGTGACTCAACAGGGGGGGTCCTCTTTACACTTTTGTTTCTTCAGTCTCTCTGCATAAATCATTCTGATTCAATTCTAATTCAATCTTCCTTGTATGTTTTAGTAACAGAGTAAACCTTGCCATCGAATTCTGTTAAGTTGCATTTGTATAAACTTCTATTAAAATCACTTTTGCCAATACCCTTGACAGTGATTCTTTAAGCAGCCTAAACCACTCATTCGCGACATCTACACTTTCTACAGGCAAACAACATGAATACCTTTTAAGTCTTACGTTTGATAGGGAACAAAAGTACCTATTTCTCAGAAGAAGCTGGTCTTTCTGTAGACTCTGTAAGATTTTCTCCAAGCCAGGAGGTCTTTACAACATATAAACACACACACACAAATTTAGGATATTTATTTCCCATGTGTTAAGGGTTTTTCCTTTTTTGTTGGTCTCGTCATTAGCATTTTTAAAGTCTCCTCCTGGATAGCACCATTATTTGCAGGCTTTCTGCAAATGGTAAGCAAAAGTTGTACACAAGCCTTTATGTTTTCTCTGTTCTTCTTACCTATTTTTCTCTAGTTCGTCTCTCCCTCTGCCCTTATTAGCATTCAGAATAAAAGGAGGCAAAATCTTCTAATTAGATTTTGCAATCTAACGCACTTTAATCTTGTGATTTGTCACATACCTGTGATAACCTGGGATTTCAAAGAAGCAAAGAGCTCTAAGTTCTTATTCATGACATTGAACAAGCTGAGATTTTCTTTAATGAGACATAAGTGAGCATGGATGGAAACATAGATGTTGTTTGACATATACAGACTTAAGAGATGAAGTGTGCTCAGTGTATCACTAAATGCTTTTTATCTGAGGCCAAAGATTTTTTTCCTTTATTGCTTAATCCTTATCAGCTCCAGAGCTGAGCACTGAAGAAATGTGATACAGTAAGTGAACCAGGGTAGGTGAGATACAGGCAAAACTTGCAACTTTTACAATTCTCTTGGCTGCTGAAGCTTGAAAAGTGGACCCTGACTTTTCCTCCCTCAGATAATCTCCAGAGAGAATCTCAGCACAAATTCTACTGTAACACGTGACTAAGTCATACTGTACTGATGGGGGAAATTTTACTTTATTAAACAGGGAACAATTTCACCAGGTAAAACTTATTCTGAAGAGCTCAGATGTTTTTTGAAATTGCTTGGTGAATTTTGTGTGAGACAGTCTGCATGTCTATTTACCACTCATGCTTATAATCTTGTATTCAGAAACAAATTAAGACTTCACCTTCTGCCCCAGAAAAATAAAAATTTAGTGTCTTTTGTAAATATTTTCACTAATTTCTGTGATTTGAGGTTCAGATAATTTTTTATTCATGATTATTGTTTATGAATAAAAATACCTAGTCAGGTATTGATCAGGTATTTCTGAAAACATTTACAAATTGTAGGTTCCCCTCATAATCTTAGCAAAAATAAATATTTATCATAATGTGTACTAGAAGGTTATTGAATTCACTTCATCATTCGCTGACATCTTGTTTAAAAAATATTAAACAAATATTGTCAGATGTGCAAATTCATATATTTCAAGTATCTTACTGTAAAATATACAGAGTGAATAATTAGAATAAATTTCTGAACAACCCCTTCAGTCTGAAAAGTATTGGCTACTTTAGAAGGAAGTTTGAGCTGTTTTGTGCATGATCTGCTCACTGAAAAGGAGTGCTTGGCTTGCAATGTTTTATGTAATTAATCTGGCTCTATTTGACAATGTTCTCAAGAGATTTGAGCTACATGGTCTTTTACTTAGATGTTTGTTTGCTCAAAAGTTCTTAACCGCTAAACTAGTGCCACAGGAGTGGTATACAATCACCACAGGCATGAAAGTCATGGTAATGTGAATCTTGCCACTGAAATGTTACATGGAGGTTTTATAGTTCAGAGCCGTCTCTCCAGATAGATATACCGTACTTAGTCAGAATTTCTATGAAAACTTGCACAGGAGCCACAGACAGGTGGATATTTATTCTGAAAATGCTATGATGTAGTAATCACCTGAAGATGGTGGTACAAATCAAAGGAAGTTATATTCTAGGCTTCATAAATTCTACTTCACTGTTATTTAATTAGCATTAACTTTTGTCAGCAGAAGAATTCCTGCATGTATAGGTAAGCTCAACATAATTATGAGTGTCTCTGCTCATTTTATTTATTTAGTTATGTTTAAGGTGTATTTGATTTTGTTGAATATTCAAGTCATCTTAAAATAGATTTGACCTCCTAACAAAAGCCAGGATGCAGGTACAAGAGACAGTTCTTCTCTTCTATAGTATTGGCATTTCCCACAATGAAGTGTCAAAGAATAAGAGCCAGACTCCTGTAAAGACAGAATTATTTTGCCATGAGCTTGCATTATTTGGTTACTTCTGAATAACATTTCAAAAAGCTTTCTGAAATATTGATTTGTGTGAATAGCATGGGTAAGACTTTTTAGAAGGCAAAACCCTATATTCCTACATTCATATTTTCAAGCTTGTGTCAGAGCTCAACGTTAAAAAAAAAAAAAAAAAATCATAGATGCAGGAGTGGGTACAGGGATAGGTTACAGAGAAGGAATTTAAAATTATTACCTGGGGGTATAGGGATGGTGTTAGGAAAACTAAAGCTCACCTCACCTTAAGACTTATCAAGGGACTTGAAGGCAAAAAAAAGAGCTCCTTCTGCCACCTTAATAGTAACAGGGTGAACAAGAAAAACTTGTGGCTGTTGATGAATGAGAGGGGGTGGGAAGTGATTTAGTAGCAGTGGAGGAAGATAAGGCTGAGATCACAGAAAAAGCTGAGGTACTCAAGGCCTTCTTTGCATCAGCCTTCACTAGCAAGGTGTCCCAGTCCTCTGTGCTTAGAGATAGGGTTCGTGGAGAAGGTGACTACCAGTGGTGACTGAGGATTGAGCCATGGATTGCTTGCAAAAATGTCACCTCTACAAGTCCATGTCACCTTCCCAAAACAAAGGTACATGTTTAGGTACAAAATTTTCTTATTTTTTTCACCATACTCTAAATCAAAACTAATCCCTGAAATGCCAAGTTGATCTTTTTCCCTTTTCCTTTGCCTCCTCCCCCAACCTGTTTTATTTGTTATATATATTCTGTTTTTTAATATCTCTTGATACATCTTAAATACTGGGAGATAAACGACTCTAGATTATAGTCATGTTTAGACATCCCACTTCAGGCAAAAGTACAAAATGAGTCAGGGAAAAGGGTGTAGATTAGCGAAAATTAAGTGCCCTGCTAATTTCAGGTGAAAGTGAACACCTGTGAAAGGGAGGAGCTTCTGCACTGATGCTCTGCTCCTGACAAGGAGACAAGTACAAGGGGATAAAAAGGAATAGCTCTTCAGTTTCTTTGCTATTGCTGTTCTGTTGCTGGAGATAAAAAGGTCAGTTTCAGGTTCTGTATGGATTGGCTACAATAATTTTGCTTATTAAAATTGAATTCTTTGTATAACTGGATGTTTCTAAGCTACCATTCAAATTCTCTTACATAGTTATCTCATCAGCTTTGATGACAGTCTTATGGGTTGTTCTATTAAGCGGAAATGGTAACTAACTCAAATGTAATCCCTTTAAATAAAGACAAACCAACATTTAAACTCTTGGTTTTGGGTTTCTAACACTTCACTTCCTTAATTAATTCTATCTTAAAATATATATTTGGAAATATATGTATATTTACATTACTACTTATACAGGGGTTTTGGTTTTTTTTTCTTTTCTTTAGAATATTACAAGCAATGAATGCTACATCAGCTGGTACATTTAAGCATGTTTCTTGCTTATTGATGAACTTAAGACTGTAATCACAAGGTTATGACATAAGCTTATAGAAAGCCTTTTAATTTTTTTTTTTTAATTAGCTATCTTCATAGTCTTATTTACATGTAGGAGTACTAAAAAGTGCAAGGCTAAATACACCTAGGACTCCTAGTACTATGTCAAGCAGTGAGCATCGCTACCAGGTATTGCATGTATTCTGAAGACTTGAACAGCATGTTGGTATCATAGTCTCTGGTGATCTGACAGGTTACAAAGAAATTAAAAACTGTACTTTTTTTTTTTATCCTTGCTGCTGCCTTCTTAAAGATCTTCCTTACAGAACTCAGCCCTTGCGGATATCAGATTTTGTAGTGATGCCTGGTGCATGTTATCTTGATGGAAGGTTAAATCAATGCTGCAGTTGAATCTGTAATCTCCACATAAGTGAGCTTTGGATTTATTAGCCAGATCTGATAAACCTTTCATTAGCATAATATTAAATAAAAAAGATTGAGTCTAACAAAATGAAAGTTTAGCTCTTGATTAAGGAGTTGGAAACAAGTTTTTAAAATTTGAAAAAAACCCCCACAAACCAACAACAACACAGGTTTATGCTTTGGTTTCTAAGCTAATGTTTCATTTAAAACCTCTGAAGTCTCAGATAGTCATTGGGACTGGAAGGGAATTACAACAGCCACTGCTTTCATCCTATATGAAAGGCATTAGTGAACAATACATCTTTTGTTTAGGGAAAGTATTACAGTTGCATAATTTCATTATTTCTATTTATTTTAAGAGAAATGCATGCCTGAGACTTGTAACTTTTATTAGTGTTGCTTTCCAATTAGTAGGTGGACGCATCTCAACGGTGGTGGTGGTGGGGAATTAAAGAAATTTTCTTTTTTTCCAGTAGATGACAATGGAAAGATTTCTGTCAATATTTTCAATAGTCCCAGGTAAGGTAATGTTGTGTTGGGACTCTTTTGATTCATTCGTTAGAAGACTATATTTGATGTGCAAACTATAGAAACCAGAATGAAATTTGATTTTTTTCCCTTTCCTTTATTCTCTTTTTACCTTAATTTATTTCACTGAAATAATTTGTCCTTTAACTACATTTCTTAATTAAATGAAAAATCAATAAATAAGATCCTGCTGTTAAACAGCGCAACAGTTCCCATGAAGTAGTACTAGAAACCAGTACTTTGTTTTTGGGGGGGGGGGGGGAACCCCAACAAATCTTGTATTGTCTTTAAAAAATACAATTACCTTCTGTGGTGTTTTATGGTGTGGTTTTTTTTAATTAAGATTAAACTACTTAAAGAAATGTATTTGAAAAAGTCTCTAAACATGCAATGCTAGTGGAAATACGTAAATTTTATGGATGTACAGTTTATTGAATATTCTACCATACTTTGCTTTAATAAGTACTTTGCTGGTAATACATCAAGGAATATATAATGCACTCTACAGCTCAGCATGGATTTTCAACTTAATGACTTTCCTCTGGTTATGAGACTGTCTGTTTCAAAAATGATTGGTTTAGAAACAGTAATTTCTCTGGCTTACTTTTGATGTACTATAGGGGACCGAAGCATTATGAGAAGCTTCAATTAAACATGTAAGATGAGGCTGAACACTCCTCATGCTATTTCTAGGTTATTTTGATGCATTTACCATGTAAGGCTTTTTAGTCAGGTTATTTTCACAACATAAATGTAACTCTAGCATATTACAACTGCTTTTCCTTGAACAACAATCTACATATTCAGTTAGATAATCTTCTGCAGAAACTCATGTGAAATGAGAGAAGGAGGAGTCTGCAGAGCATATCTAACTCCTGACCAAATAAAAAGTACTAGAGCTCAGTTCAGCACCAATGAAAATCTAAATTACATCCACTCGAAAAGTTTACAGCATTGCTTATTCAATCCATTTCTAAGATATAAAGCTACCTGTAGCCTCAAATAGATCTTGTCACCTCTTTAAAATGAGTACAGGGATGGAAGGGATGTTTGGTATCCCACCGCTGAGGAGTCCCTCACTAGTGTCCAAACTTCCAAGAGGTGCCACCAGTACATCTGTCCATTCTTTCAGCAGCTTGGCAAACTGGGGCTTACAACATATTAAATGTGGTGCAGCAGTCTCTAGATGAGCTCACAAGAGGTTGGGGTCCCACTAGGGAGCAAAAGCAATTCTGTATCCAGCTTTCAGTGGAAGTTCAAATATGAGATTGTCTCAGAAGTAGTATGACTGAACTTTGCTTTTTGTACCTCTGTTTTTTTAAAAGCTTAGAATGAATGCTGTGCTTCCTGGCAGAGAAAGCAGAACTACCTTCAATATAGAAATTACTATGTAAATGAGAGATGTTCCACTAAGCCCAGTTTTAGTGTTAATCCTGATTTTAAACATGTAGCTAAGTCTGACCTGTTAATTTAAACATCCACCAGTAAAGGGATGTTCTTACCTTGGCCTGAGCCAGGTGGGAAGTATTTGCAAACACTAACCAGTTCTGCAGTTAGGAGTCACTCCTGCTGCTGCATGCAGAACTCCCTGTAGAGAGGCTCTGAAGAGCACCGTGTGCTTTGCGTGGTCTTCCTGAGGCTGTCTGCAGGAGGACCCACTGTTAAGCACTTGGAGTTTTCTTGCCAAAGATGTTAAGAATGTGCAGTGACCATGATCTATCAACTTCTTACATGGAAAGCTGTTAGTCAGAACAGTCTTAAGTATATGGGGAAATGGGTATTATTTAAGAGATCTGCTTTTGGAAGTACACACCTAACAAGAAACAAAAAATCTTTTGAGAATTTGTGGTTAAGGTTTTGGTTCATTTTGTCTTTTGACTCTAGCCTCTTTTTTTATGTCATGCTTTAAATAGTTACCAGTTCCCATTTTCTCATAGTAGTAGCTGTCAAATTTTTGTTGCTAACTTTCTTACTATATATTTTAAAAGTGAGATGATAGTTTAAAATAGTGGTTGCTTTCCTGCAGATGGTAGCAGGAGCAATCCTATACTGTCAGTACATGTGGATTCTCTTTGAACATGCTTAATGGTTTCTTTGACACTATTGTCATGAATTTCACAGACTGATGTAGCCTTCTACGTTTGCCAAAATCGAGGCAATTAAAATGTTCTTATGAACAACTGGGATAAGCTTTCAGAGTCTGGAGCACTTGTGACCTAGAAACCAGGGAGATAAGTTATTAATGAAATGAATCATTAGATAATAGTCTCCCATGAATTTTAAATGGCATTTTCTGAAGTTCTCATGGGTAATAGGA
Source organism: Gavia stellata (assembly GCF_030936135.1). Classification (NCBI taxonomy): domain Eukaryota; kingdom Metazoa; phylum Chordata; class Aves; order Gaviiformes; family Gaviidae; genus Gavia; species Gavia stellata. The sequence continues at coordinate 113,044,171 of NC_082594.1, read as the reverse complement.
TGTGAAGTGACTTGTATTGACTTATCAAGAAAAATGCAAGGTGCTTTAGTAGAGAATTAGCTTAATAGGAGAATTAAATTTCTAAATATACCTCTCCAGAGTTAGTTTGCACTAGCATTCTAGTTTAATTTCTGTTCCCACGGTTGATGTTGCTCTACGAAGCTGACACTCTTACCATCATGACACTCTTATCATTAAATTCCAGCCTGGGTAGTGGTGCTCTATTTCACCAAAGTAGATTTCCCCTCAGCTTTCAAGTGGGGACTAAGCATTGCTCATTTTAGTTCAGTTACAGCAGTTACTAAAATAAGTGGGCTGACTGCTGAGGCTTCTAATTTCACCTTTGCATAGGCAAAGTCTTAAAGTAAGTCTCAAACACAAACAAAAAGAATCGGGATGTGGCCTGGAGGATCTGTCCTCAGGAGAAAAATAAGCAGGATTAAACTCTTGCTATAAAATTCATCTTCACTTCTCTTGTCTGGCAGGTAGCATTGCTGTTTGTTGATAATATTCATATTTCATGTGATGCAACAATTTCAGAATGTTATACATAACAGATTACAACACTTGATGCTGAAAGTTTATTAGTAGTAGTAAGTCAATGCAAAATTTAGTTCATAGTGTTAAAGAACGATACTACAGAGATGTTTTAGAGGAAGAAAGAATGAATGTGTCTTTACTGTACTCTGAAAACCTAGGCTTTTTTTGGTAGCATATGCTGCTTTCATTTCCACTGAATTTTGGCATCATATTGCACTGAATTCCTTAGGAATATTTTCCTAGTCCTTTCAAACAGTGTGCAAAACAGATAACATAGTACCGTATAATGAAGAAAGACTTCTAAAAGAAAATGTTCACACTCTGATTTTTCTTTTTATTCAGTTTCTTCTTATACCACTCTCAAAATCTTTTGAGGCAAAGCAAAGTTATGCTCTGTAGCCAGTAAGGCAGTACATACTAAATGAATAAACATATAAAGTCTTTATCTGGAGAACTGCATTGTTCTAAACTGTGCATACTGCTTTATGTTTCAGTTTCCTAATTCACAGAATCATTAAGGTTGGAAAAGACCTGTAAGATCATCAAGTCCAACCATCAACCCCAACACCACCATGCCCACTAAAACATGTCCCGCAATGCCACGTCCACACGTTCCTTGAACACCTCCAGGGAGGGTGACTCCACCACCTCCCTGGGCAGCTTGTTCCAGTGTCTCACCACTCTCTCGGTGAAGAAATTTTTCCTAATATCCAGCCTAAAACTCCCCTGGTGCAACTTGAGGCCATTTCCTCTTGTTCTGTCACAGGGAGAAGAGACCAACACCCACCTCTCTGCAACCTCCTTTCAGGTAGTTGTAGAGAGCGATGAGGTCTCCCCTCAGCCTCCTCTTCTCCAGACTGAACAACCCCAGTTCCCTCAACCACTCCTCATAAGACTTGTGCTCCAGACCCCTCACCAGCTTCATCGCCCTTCTCTGGATGCGCTCCAGCACCTCAATGTCCTTCTTGTAGTGAGGGGCCTAAAACTGAACACAGTATTCGAGGTGTGGCCTCACCAGAGCCGAGTACGGGGGCACAATCACCTCCCTGCTCGTGCTGGCCACACTATTTCTGATACAGGCCAGGATGCCTTTGGCCTTCTTGGCCACCTGGGCACACTGCTGGCTCATCTTCAGCCAGCTGTCAAATCAATACCCCCAGGTCCCTTTCCACCAGGCAGCTTTCCAGCCACTCGTCCCCAAGCCTGTAGTGTTGCATGGGGTTGTTGTGACCAAAGTGCAGGACCTGGCCCTTGGCCTTGTTGAACCTCATACAATTGGCCTGGGCCCATTGATCCAACCTGTCCAGATCCCTCTGCAGAGCCTTCCGACCCTCGAGCAGATCAACACTCCCACCCAGCTTGGTGTCATCTGCAAACTTGCTGAGGGAGTACTCAATCCTCTCATTTGGTTTCTACAGTGTCTTTCATACTGGACATGAATGATTGCCTTAAAAAGGCTAAGTGAATGATTTGTTGATGGAAAAAGTTATTTGGAGGATTTATGGAATATCATTGGATATTATACCTTAGCCAAATCTTATGAGAATAAATGTAGTTTGTGATCACAGGTAATTACAGAAACCAGCAGAACACCAGCAACTGCCATTTGCCCTCTCTGCTCTGAGCATCAAAATTTCCAACTCAAGGCACTGCACAAAAAATGGTTTTGCTGATGAATTTGAACAGAACTACAGCAGAGTCCTGCAGCCAGTTGGGTTAATCAGAAAAAATGTTATTACCTTTTTCCCCAAGGATGCCATTAATTTAACACTGGCAAGCTGTCATTAGTGTTGTGTGAAATGACTAATTTTCCCTCAGGTGATGCTCACATAGGAGTCATGGGGTTTTCTGTAAGTGTTCAAAAGCTTGTATGAATCATAGGTGAGACTTTTGCTGCAAGTGTTAGGAAAAAGCTACATATGGATTGTTGCTTTTGCTTTCAGTGTTGTGATCTTTGAAACACTTTATGCAGCATCAGAATTAAACCTTCAAGACTAACTTGAAAGAAGTTCACCTTTACATCTCCAAAACTGCTTGCTCTTTCTTCTTCAGCTCCTACTTGCACCTGTGTAACACTGCAAAGAAGACCCTATGCCTCTTTCATGATCCTGCTCAAGTTGAGGACAACTTTTTTTTTGTTTTAAAAAGCAAACCAAAACCTCCCCGAAAAAATGAGGTGATTTTTTTTTCCTGTTTTTCAGCATTATTATACTACTGGTTTTCCACATTCTGTATACAGAGTACATGCATACACATAAAATTGGTTTTTTAAGGATTCATCACAATAGAAATTCAAGTGTTGCAGCTGTATTAGTGGACTAATGCCACTGGAGCAATCCAGAAAGTATACAAGGCATTTATTTGCAGAGGAAGGTCAAAAGAGTCCAACACTAATTTCCATACCCTAAGCGTCTTTAAAAAAAAAAAAAAAGAAAAAGAACCCAAACAAATAAAACCCCAACAAAACCAAGCCACGTAACTTACTGTGCATATCAGCAGCATGTACTTGGAGAGGAGGAAAAAAAAGGGCCTGTGGTCTAGAATGAGATCAATGAGATCAATCTAGAATGAGATGCCTGAAAAAATCTAGGATTAACTCTTTACCCATTGTAATCAACATGGTTTGTTGAAGTTAAGATGGTAGCTATATGGCCTCATTGACAAAGTGACAAAAAAAAGTCAAAATCTGAACAGGGAGGAAAAAGAAATATGAAATAGCTTTTTCTTTGGGGGGGTTGCTTTTTGGTGTTTTTATTTTTTTTAGTGAAGTTTTGCTCTGTCGAGATGGCTTTAGAGTGTTCTGTTTTATTCTGTCTGCATGTAGTGCAAAGGGCATGCAGTAATGATTTGGGTGCATGCTGTTGGATGGTAGTAGGAACATGTTTGCCTTTTCTTGCTACTTTTCTATAACATGTAGCAGTAAAAACAGCCATTGTGCTCTCAGTCTCCAAATTATCTGACACTATTGTTGAAAAACAGGTTGGCTTATAAACTGGAGCAATTTCATCCTTTATCGGGAGACTTGGCTTTGTGACATTTAGGAAGTTATTTCAACTTCTTACTCGATCTCTTCTTGAAAATATTTTAAAGGGGAGCTATTTTCATCTGTATGCTTGATATTTAAGCCAAACAGCTCCTGGACAATAACTACATCTTCACAGAATGTATGTATAAGAAGTGAAAAATAATATTTAAATTCATATATCTTCATGTCTTCCCTAGCTCTTGCATATTTAAGTTACATGGACACAGAGATACAAGTTTGTCATTTTTATGCATGTTGCCACATCCCAACATCTCCATCCCCACAAAGCCCTCTTTAAGTCTAGGTAAGTTACTTCAGCTGCTTCCTTGTCCCGTAGCAATTCCTATAAATTTTGCCTTTCCTAGAGATGATGACTGGATCGGCTCCTCTCTTTCCAGTTGTCAGCACATTAGCTCCTTAGCTGAGCAAGGAAAGTTTGGCGGTCTTGCATTTCTTCTGCCTACAGGTCTTCTTGAAGACGTTGTCACAATGGCACTCTGCCTTGGGGCTGATGAATGAGTGATGTCCTTAAGCTAATATAGCATCATCCCACCTTACTAAAAGTGTGGATTTTCAAATCCAGTAGAAATATATGTATGGCTACATGGTTTCTGGTATGATCTGGTGGGGTAATGGCGGGGGTGAGGGACATGTTGTTGTTCTGGGGTTTTATATCTTCATTTTATCCTTTTTGTCTCATAAAGCTTGACAGTCTGCTTGTAATAGTCTCTTCACACAAAAACAATTGCAGAAGAATGAAAAGGGTCACAACATAAACTGGTGAAATGCCTGACAAAAAGTGCATCACAGTATTTGAAGACGTTTAGTAGCCCTCATGCTGTGCTCCCAACCCATAACTCTGAATAGCACTCAAGTCCTGTTAAACGCCTTCTAGAGGTTCAGTGTGGGTAGATGACACTGTGAACCAGGGACTGGAAATCTACCCCATGCTGATGGAGTTACAAAAATTGTAACAGAATATTAAGAAAAATCTAGATTACATCCAACTCTGCTTGAAAGGACAAGAGTAACACTTTCAGCAGGAGACTGCCAACACCAGAACAATTAGTGAAATAAAGCACTGTACAGCATGAACACAACTGGAGTTGGTGGGAGTTTTGCCAGTGATTTCTGTAGGATGTACATCTAACGTAAGGCATGCTCTGATGATCATAAAAACAGTTTAGATATTCTTTAGTTCCCCCTAACGCATGCTGAACTCAGTAATGTTTCTGAAAAGACTAATGATACATATTAACTGTGACTAGTTGTTTTTCAGTGCAATACTGATACCCAAGACTTAAATAATTTAGTTAGCGTACAAAGAACAGACCCCTTTGTGCAAACTTTGTACAGATAAGTTAAGAAGATATTGTGTCAGATGAACTGAAATATGCATTAGTTTTCCTGGAAATGTGCTGGCCATGATGTCCATTTGTTTTCAGTTATGTTGACTTGTTTACCTTAGAGATAAACAGTGTACTGAGATATAGCACCCTGGAGGAGCTTCTGGGAGGATGAAAGGTTAAAGGTCTCCTGAAAACAACTGATAAACAACCTTGAGACTTGGTATTGTTTACATACCAAACAACAAAGTCAGTGAAATGCCCCAAAGGGGTGTCCTAAGGCTGACCTACCTCATTATAATGTGAAAATCACACCTCCTAGTTAGAAAAAGCCCCTAACCCAAATAAGCCCCCTACTCTCTGGGCATGCATAGTGAATTAAAAGAGAACTGTATCTTTAAGATGAAGTAAGAAAGGTACTAGTCAATAGTTAGCTAAGGGGTGGGACCAGTAGGCATAACTAACTTTGTTAACTGTTTAAATACTTGTCATTATTTCAACCGGGTGTGCATGCTAGGAGGAAAAATCCCCCATGCACCCAGCACTGCAATAAACGAATGTCACCTTTCTAAACTATCATTTGGTTTGGAGAGTTTTCTGTGTTATGATTTTCAGTAACAATACTCCAAAATTATCACTAATGACAATATTAGTCAACTTTAAAAAAAACACCACAAAATACCCACCTAAGCTATTCCCTTGGGCTTTAGGTTAACACTGAAAAGTTGTTTTAAACAACGTTTTAAATTTCTAACTTTTCAAAGTATTTGACATTTATATCGCATTTCAGTTCTTCTGTCCATACAGCTGTGTTGCTTCTATAAAGATGTAACTTCAAAACATTTGAATTTTTTAACTTATTTTTTGTGAACAAAAATAACAGGGGTAACTACAGAAATAGGACAGAGGTAGTAATTATATTATTAATTTAAAGATATTTTTTTCCTCGCTCCTGCTACGTTCATAAAATTATGAAATAACCTCCTACTGTTAAATACAGTGTGGAAAAAATCATTTATATGAAAAGAATTATCTTTTCAAAGGGCAGCTTATTAAACAATCATCTCTATTGGGGAAAAAAAATTATTAAAATATTTTTTATCTGTTAAAAAACATTAGGCAGTTTAAGGTATATACTAGTCAAAGTTCAGCATGTTGAGTAGAAATACTTTTGTCTTTTTAAATGTGAATACACATGACATGGACTATGCAGATGTAAGAGCTGTGATCAGCATGAATATTTTTTTTTTATTCTCATGTCTATGGAATTACATAAAGATAAAAATATTTCGCATAATTCTGCCCCCATCTAAGTATACTTAAAGTTCATAAAAACAACTGCAAAACTAAACCAGGACTATTCAATGATAACTTTGAATAATTAAAATTTTGCAGATTCTGAGTTTCAGGTTTTCAGCACCAAAGGACAGACTCTTGGCATTTCTCCTGACAAATTTATTCCACATCAGGTAGCAGTGCTGGACCGTTTAATGTGGATATGACAGTCCTGAGAAAGTGGCAAAATGGAGTTTAACAAAGTTTCAGTAACTTGGATATGGGAGTATGAATCCTGTAAAATCTTGTCAAAGTGCATCCAGCAAATCCAGGCTCTGCTTTTGCCAGGATATAAGAGATGGAATTTTTTCTGCTGTCAGATACAAACCACTAGAAGAAAGTGCAGATACTATTTAAACTAATTTACATTAAGAGGCAAACCCCCTGAATTTCTCAATGAAATTAATTCCATTGGTAAGTTCATTTTGAATAATTTCACATTATTCAAGTCTTTTGGATATTGTTATTCAAGTCACTCCTTATGTTGCTTGCCTACGTTTCTCTAGAGTGACAGCTACTTCTTGCAATTGTGTGTGTGAATTTTTTTTTTTTTTTCCTGAAAAGAATCCAGGATGAAACAGCAAACCTTTTGATTAAAGCCCTGTTTAGCATAGTGAAAGAGAAAGGGCACATGTGAGAGCTGATTACCAGAGGGACTGAGGGCTCATAAAGCTGTAGAAAATAAGCCTAGAGAGAGTGAAGATCACTTGCTCTTTGCTCTGGCACATGCAGAAAGCCGCAGGGAATGGGAGTCCCCCATTTGGAGAGACTCAGGATCTGAGGAGCCCATGCACAACCCAACTCTGGGGGTGGCTGGTCTGGTGTCTCTCAGCCCTGTATGGTCATGGGCAGGGGTCTGCTGCTGCCTGCATGCAGCCCTGCTCTAAGGTGGGAAGATGCTGGAGTGATGAGTGGGGCAGGGTGAGGGGGGAACCTGCCTCCTGCCTGCCCACAGTGCGATGCCCACAGGTGGTCCCAGCAGCTCCAAAGGATCACACCGATTAGTGCCCACAGGGACCATACTACTGGGTCTCATGAGATCAAGACAATGTCCATTTGCTTTCACCTAGCTGGAAACAAATATATTTTGATATTTTTTTTCTTGAATTAGAAATAAATTTTTATATGCAAGAAGCCCACTGCGATGGACAGTTTCCCTTGGGATGGTTTCAACTCCTAAACCATATTTATCATAGATCTTGTGAAAAGAGATTACATCCATCAAGTTGGTGTACATTTGATCAAAGCTGAGTGGTAGATTGCGTGGTGGATCATACATACCAGTGAAAACAGCAAAGAGCATTGAAATAAATAGAAGATTGGATTTTTAAAATCATGCTGCTCTTTGCTGTGACAACTACTTTCTGTCTTGTAGTGATAGTACCTACATTAGTTCAGTAGTAGGAGACTTAAACCAATGTAGAGAATTTCTGTAAGTTAAGAGATACTGTTAATAAAGGATCCTCGAAGCTGGGTCAGTGTGTATTTAAATAACTAAAATAACTCTATAATTACATTTAATGAGAGAGATTGCTAAACATCTTCTGTAGAACTTTGGTCATTTATCTTGAAAATATAAATTGACTCCCAGGGTACAGTATTGAAAAGTAAGCACATCTGGGGATCAAACTGAAAGGCTTAGGCTTCTTTGTTTAAAACAATTCTTCAGAAACCAACAAAAGAATTGCTAAACCAAATCACAGATCAGTAATGACATCTCTTTCTGTTTTTTTAGCATTGTAGATGGCACTGATAACCATGCAATATGTGAAATTACATGGTGTATCCATTGCATGTAATAGTGAATCTGATTCATTATCTTGCTACATTGTGAACCCCACAAATTTTGCATACGAAGTAATACTGGAATTCTAGTAAAGGTTTTTTTCCTCAGGGAGGATGATACTGTGGGTAACTAAGCATTAAAAAGTTTATCATGAACAGACTAACTGCCTGTAAAATATGACTGAGAGTATACTAAACAAATTGGCTATTGTATAGGTATTACCTTGTGAAAACCTTGGTGCTAATGTCATCTGATAAATGCCCCTGTAGCTTGCCGATTTCCAGTCGCAGGCAATGAAAGCACACTGCTTGGTTCAGAGACAAACACTGCAGACCCAACAATATTTTATCTTAATTTAAACCTTAATCCATTTAAATAGAATCTGCACTGTAATAGTAGTGTTAAATCACAGAAACGGGAATAGTGTTAACAGCAGGACATTATCTTTTATTGAGGGCAAGCAGCAGGGTTGCTGCTAATGAGGACATCATCAATTTATCAGTTAAAGGTCAATCTAAAAGGATTTCTGCCCTCTGTCTGTCCCCCGCCCCCCATGTTTTTTGCTCTATACTATTGCTGTCTGGATCCTGAATCATTTTTATCAATCATTCTGTGCTATGACAGGAGACATCTTAATGCAATGTCTGCATAATGTTTCTTTAATTTCTCTGTCCTGCCATTTTTCCTTAAGTTGCTGGTCGTTTTTAAATCTTAACAAGAAAGAAATCTCTGATGGTATGAATTTCTTGGTGACTGATATGTTTTACTGGAATAAGTCTTGCAAAAGGATTCAGTATCCTTCACATATTATGTGGCTATCAAGAAAAGAGCTTCTTAATTAAATATTGAAAATTATTGGTGCGTATCTTCAAAAAGCTTCTTGATTGCAAAAATATGAAATAAAGAAGATATAACACATCGCTTACAGTGGTATTTTAAAGATTAGAGCAATTAAATCACAACTTATTCCATAGTAAAATCAAATTTAGATTTTATGGTAAGAATTTAATTATTCCCCTCCCCCCAAGCTTGTGCCATATATTAGCTACAACATGGTAACCAGAAAGCAATTTTATATTTCTTTAGTGGAGCTGTCAAAATCACATGAACCCTTTTCACAGTTCATGCTGTCTGGTGTGGTTCTGCACTTGCCAAGGAATGAGACCTGGAGAATCAACTAAAAGAAACAGTATGCTTTCTTGCACCTAATTGGGAAAATGTTGCTCTGTTTGAAGTTGCAAATCAGCTGGTTACTCGTAATTTCATTATCTCTGAACATAAGGCATTTGGTAATGGTGATGCTTTTGCTTTTCCTATTTTGGTAATTTGTTTTAATCCATTAGAAGCTTAAGTCTTCATATTGATTCTTGTTACACTTTTTTTTCTTTTTAATTTCACCATATATGGATTTGTAGTTTAGAGACAGCTATTTAAAAACCCTGATAAGAAGACTGCAAGTTATTTTACTCTTCCCACCAATTCAAAACATTCTTTGGTCTAAACAGGCCTTTTTAATGTAGGAAAAAAAGTTTAACATTACTGCACAGAAAATCTGAAATGCAGGAAATACATTATTTAGGACTGTAGCTTTAAAGTAAGGCCACACTTGCACTGTTTTAATGTTAGGATTACTGTGATTGTACCTGGGAGTCCCTCTCAATGACAGTACCCCCATTATGCCAGACTGTGTAAAGATCTGAGTTACAAGTTTCAAAGGAGATGGGAGTTTGGGCAAGAAATGTGACAGACAGACATGGGGTGACAGACAGGCAACTACCAGGAAACAAGAAGACAATAGTGATCATCATGATAAATGCTAGTCTCGGCACATGTTGTTAAATTATTAGGTTTTTAAACTAATTTACTTAGTGGATAGTCTTAAACAGGTTAAAAATGGATGATATATTGATTTTGCTTAATCTTGTGAGGAATCAATTTAACCTAGGCTGCTATTTCAGGTTTAAAACAATTTAAGAGTGTCTACACAGGAGTTTTGCACCACTTTAACTAAATTAATCTTGAAGCAATTTAATTTGGGCTGGTATAATGTTTTTGACAGGAAACACTGTATAAAATACTTAAAAGTAAGAATAAAGTGGTTCTAATCCCAAATTAATGGTCAGCCTCTGCCTCCAGTTGCTTGAATGTCATGCTCCATTAAAATTAGTAGGATTATACTACATCTGGGAAAATAAACTTCAGCCAAAGCTTTGCCTTATTGAAAACCACGGCTTTTTTTGAGGTGTAACTTCATCAAGATGACAGGTGATGAGTGAAGGCTTTAGTTTTTTTAAATGTAGATAGATTTCAACGTAAAGCTCCCAGACTTCTAGGTGGGTATCAGTAAATTCCACAGGATGGGGGGGCAAAAAATAAAATATAATGATGGGTTATGTGTTTACATTCTGGTTTGGGCTGCTTCTTGGCTCTTCTTTTAATCTTTAGGTAGATAATCTATTTTGTTTCTCAAAACTACTACAATGGTCCTGAACCTGCCTTGCTTTCATCATCTCTTCTGAAGAACACATATGTACACAGAGAGTTCTAATACAACCTCTGCTTAAGGTCCAGCTTGTGTGCTGTCTCATTGACCTGATGCACCTCTGAGGTCAGCACTGTGTGTTGTACCATTCTATGAGCATCCCCCTCCTGGGACACGTTCATTGAAGCTTGGTCCCGATTTCTTTCAGAGAAGAGACCTATGGTCTAAGCACATCCTAGCTTTGAACTGAGTCCTTCAAATTCTCTCTCCGTTATTTCTTTCTAGGCACAAAAGAGTAAAGGGCAACCTTACTTTCTTGCTCCTGCCTAAGGGTAGGCCATTTCACAATAGTCTGGTGTCTAATCTTAAAAGATGTATACATGTAGGTAGGTGGATAGCAACTTTCAGGAGCTTTGGCGCTAGCAAATAATGTGGTACCTCAATGCTGAATTTGTCCTCAGGCATACTCATGCCCATGTAAGAACGCATAGTTGGATATATGCCTTGCATAAATGCAGGACTCCAACATCTGCCTAGTGGATGAGGGAAAGGCTGTGGATATTGCCTACCTGGACTTTAGTAAAGCCTTCAACACTGTCTCCCACAGTATACTCCTGGAGAAACTGGTGGCTTGTGGCTTAGACAGGTGCACTCTTCACTGGGTAAAAAACTGGCTGGACGGCCAAGCCCGGAGAGTTGTGGTGAATAGAGTTAAACCCAGTTAGCAGCTGGTTACAGTGTCCTCCAGGGCTCAGTTTTGGGACCAGTCTTGTTTAATATATTTATCGATGATCTGGATGAGGGGATTGAGTGCTCCCTCAGCAAGTTTGCAGATGACACCAAGCTGGGTGGGAGTGTTGATCTGCTCGGGGGTCGGAAGGCTCTGCAGAGGGATCTGGACAGGCTGGATCAATGGGCCCAGGCCAATTGTATGAGGTTTGACAAGGCCAAGTGCCGGTTCCTGCACTTTGGTCACAACAACCCCATGCAACGCTACAGGCTTGGGGAAGAGTGGCTGGAAAGCTGCCTGGTGGAAAGGGACCTGGGGGTATTGATTTGACAGCTGGCTGAAGATGAGCCAGCAGTGTGCCCAGGTGGCCAAGAAGGCCAACAGCATCCTGGCCTGTATCAGAAATAGTGTGGCCAGCAGGAGCAGGGAGGTGATCGTGCCCCTGTACTTGGCTCTGGTGAGGCCGCACCTCGAATACTGTGTGTTCAGTTTTAGGCCCCTCACTACAAGAAGGACATTGAGGTGATGGAACATATCCAGAGAAGGGTGATGAAGCTGGTGAGGGGTCTGGAGCACAAGTCTTATGAGGAGTGGCTGAGGGAACTGGGGTTGTTCAGTCTGGAGAAGAGGAGGCTGAGGGGAGACCTTATCGCTCTCGACAATTACCTGAAAGGAGGTTGCAGAGAGGTGGGTGTTGGTCTCTTCTCCCTGTGACAGAACAAGAGGAAACGGCCTCAAGTTGCACCAGGGGAGTTTTAGGCTGGATATTAGGAAAAATTTCTTCACTGAGAGAGTGGTGAAGCATTGGAACAGGCTGCCCAGGGAGGTGGTGGAGTCACCCTCCCTGGAGGTGTTCAAGGAACGTGTGGACGTGGCATTGTGGGACATGTTTTAGTGGGCATGGTGGTGTTGGGGTTGATGGTTGGACTTGATGATCTTACAGGTCTTTTCCAACCTTAATGATTCTGTGTGATTCTGTGATCTTAAATATATTGGTGGTATTGTACAAACTGCATGTAGAGGATTCATGGTTTTTTGTTTGTTTGTTTGGGGTTTTTTTTGTGCAAGACCAGGAGCATAAGTGCTGCTTGATAAATCTTGACGATAATAAAGATCAACACACATAAGTATATTTATTACTGTTTGTAAACAAAAAATATAAAATGCTATCTCAACTGCTGTAAAAAGTGTTGATGAGGCCCATTTAATTCATGGATATTGCTGATATTTTAATTCAGTGGTAGCACTGGGATGATGGAAACATATATCTCTTTGAATTTACGTTTGCAGCAAAATGAGAGCCACTAGAAATATGGTTTAAGAGCAAGTTTGCTGCTAGTTTACAATAGCAGAATCCTACTTTCACTTGATTCATAATGAGAAAAGCCTCCATTTAAAAATTCAGTCCTGTAGTTTATAGTTTGTCACAAATGCCGGAAAAATAATGTTGCAGATAAAATTGTGTGCCAGAGTCCCTATAGGCACAACATTACAGAATAAATGAGTGTAGCAGGCTTGGTTTTAACTTAACAGTTTTAGAAAATTTACTGTGGCAGTTCCAGCTGGGGATATTACTTATCTGTACCACCCAAAAATTGAAAAGGGCAAAAATTCATAGACACTGGGGTCAGAAGGATAAGTTTCCTTTTTCACTCCTTCTCATCTCCCCCCCACAATATTTTCTTTGTTAAGAAACGACTGAAATTATGTGAAATCACATTGATACAGCAGTCATATTTTTTTCTGATACGTTTCCATATCTGAAAACCAAGTGTCATGCATCTTCTCCAATTGACTAAATGGAGAACTTCCTAAATCTCACCTTTCAAAAATAAAGGTCCAGCGAGAGGGAGAGATAAAGTTGCTGAAGTATTAGCAAATAATAGTTTAAACTTTCCAAGCTTCTTTAGAGGCACCCAAATGCTAAACCATATGGGCAAAATTCTACTGTCAAAATCACACATGCTACTTTCTGAAAATTAATTTAAAGTAAATATGTTATGGGCCAGAATGTGTAATTGATGCTCTGTGGGCTTTTTTCCATGTTCTAAAATGTGCTTTGCTCCAGATCTCCACGCTTGCTGCAGATGGTCAAGCTTCAAAAGGGGCTTGGTTTGGCCAACATGTGGCTTGCCAACCACAATTTACTTCCTCCTTGTCTGAAGGGGCATGAAATGCACCTTTGAAGTGTGCTCTTTCTGACCACCATGTAAACATATTTCACTTACTTGTATTTTTTCTTTTTTTTTTTTTTTTTTTCTGCATCACCTAGTGAGCTGATGCGTGTGAGATTTGTCATGGGGGAAACTTGTGTAGTTATTGATGATGATACAAACTGAGTGTAAATTACTTATGCAAGTTCAAGCTGGCATAAATAAGGACAGAAAGTTCACCAGAGAATCAGATTCCTGGTTTGAGGCAGTGGGACTGGGCTGAGTTACCAGGTCTCTGCCTTCACCCTACCAGCTATGCCGGCCCCTTTCATGAATAATTGAAGTAATTTTAATTCCCTTTTCCCACAGCTGGATGAGGGTTGTTTACAGAAGGTGATTTCCAATACTTACAGTCCCTAGTTTGAGATTTTTAGAAAACATACATAACTTCCTTAGGGACCTTATGCATGTCAGATTCAGCACCAATAAGAACACCTTTTTTTGGTTTATTGCATTTGGTTTCCCACTACTTTATAACTCTGTTTGTCATACTAATAACTACAACTTACAGTTTGTCAGATTTTACACACTTTTTCGTTATTTAGTTAGTTGCCTGTTCTGTTTCATCAAATACCAGTAGCTGTTGTGAAACAGTTAGGGCCAGGCCATGAAAGAAGTCGAAGCCACAATATTCCATGCTGCAGAACTAAATTTTATATATCTATTTTCATAAAGTTTCTTCAGCCCTAAGTCAGGAAGCTCCAGGACTAGGCAAATAAGTCATTGGGTGGCAGCTGAACTCAGACACTGGAAAAATAATTCCAGCTTAGTTTAATACAAATAGAATTTACCTCTTTCCTCTTCCCACTTCCCTGAAACGAAAGCCTGAAAAATTCTTCTTCTGCATAGAAAAGAGTAATTTTAGGCTTTTGGGGGAAAAAAAACCCTAAAACTATTATCCTCCTTTCCCTTCCCTCCCCCTGAAATCTAAAGCTCCACAAAGAGACAAAAAGACCTGTGGTCCTCTGGCATCCAGCCCTGGAAGTGAAACTTGCTTCCACCCTCTGCCGGAGGAGTTTTAAACCTGCCTCTTCTCCCACTCCCACCTGGAGGTGCTCTCCTGGCCACTGACATGCCAGCTACTCTCAGGCAGCCACCATAAAGTTCTCTAGCCAACACTGATTTGTTCTGTAGCACAAATATTCAGAGGGAATGTAAACTAGAATCCCCTATAACTTGTACTTGTAACTTGCTTCTCAAGTGAATATCCTACTCACTGGAGTAAGTGATGTCGGAGTAAATTACACAGCATGAAACAGTTCCAGCTGGGGACTGTGTGGGCTGCCAGTTTCAGCCTTCTGTTTAAAGGTAAAACCCTTTTCCTCAGGTATAGATTTCATCCCCTTAGATTAACAGTATAATTCCACTGTCTTTTGGGGAAGGATACTCATTTTAGGAAAGCTTCATCTATCTACAGCTCTGCATCCTGCACATAATACATTAGAAAAGGACAAATAAAAAAGCCAGCATACTAGATGAAAGGGTTGCTCTCTGCCCTCCTTTCCAATATAGGAATGCAGGGTAAAGGTATTTTCCTGGAAACTGAATATATGAGTTTAATCTACTGAGGGAAAAGAAGGAATGGAATTGATATTTTCCATATTTCTCTACCGAATTTCAATGTGCTAATGCATTACCTGATCCATTCCAAACACATCAGGGTTATAGCTCATGTGCAAGCCATCTGTGTGATACATGTGCAATTTGTTCAGAGCTTCCCAGATGTATTAGAGCCACTGCACAAGAGCTGGAGCCTAGGGAATAGATCTGCACTTGCACATCCATATGATCTTTACATGCCTGTTGAGTATTTGACTGAGATTTTTGGAATTAATTAAATCAGGGTTACAGCCTGTGTAGAATCCCATAGGAAAAAAACTAAGGCTGGAATGCAGACAAAACTTTCCAAAGATAAAATCCCCAAGCAAAAAAAAGCCTGGAAAAAAACAAACAAAATCCCAAATCTGCTGACCTGGTTGCTTGAGCATATTTCCACCTCGTAGCCTGGCTTCTCAGAGGCCAATTGATACTCCCTGACCCTCTGCAATTCTTAAATGACTTGGCTCAGGTCTGTGATTCCATCTAATGAGCATACTGCAAAAGATAGGTACCAGGTTGTGGAGATTGTAGAAGGGAGAAGAAGCTGATAAAACGCTACATATTGTAGAAAGGGGGTTGCTATTGCATTTGAGGAAAAATTTGGAAGTATAATTTGGGCAGGGCCTTAGCAATGAAGGGGAAACACAACTCTTTGTTTGGTAAACTAAAACTTTATTGCGTTGTAAGAATTCTCATTCAAGCTTAAACACACGGAATCAGAAAAGAACCAGAGAGTTACAATGGTAGGAATATTTAAAATAATTCAATTTGAATTTAATTTATTTCTGGCGTGTTCAATCGTTCATGTTTCAAACATTTCACACATTTTAGGGTATTTTCTTCTTCCAGTAGAGAGTAACTGAATTGGTCAGTTCTGTTCCGTGCATTTCTGAAACTGTTGCTGTTTTGAACTAATACACTGCAACTGTATGACAGTTTCTAAATAAGACCAAATATAAATCAAAGGTTTGAAAGGTTGCCTTGGGCACCTACAGAGGTTGGATGAATAAGTGAAACTGCGTGAGTAATATGTGGTGAATAATACACTCAAAGAATTTTTATCCTTTTTTCCCTTTACTATTAGAGTAACTGCAATCAAATCATGATTTGTACAGGTTTGTTATTCATCTTGGTTGGCTTATTCTTTGCAGTAAGTTGGTTCGTTATTTTATGGACAGATTGTAGTTGCTACTGTAGCACACAGATCTGCTCTAGTGATAGTACTTAGTGACTGATCACTTAGGCCTGTATTTTAAATTTTCTTTGACTAGGTGTGACTTAGGACAGATAGCAATAAAAATAATTTTAAAGAAAAAAGTATTTTCATTAATGCCTTTGCAGTGTCTTATACTTATGAAACTGGGTGATACCAACACCAGTATCTTCAGATACAACTGTAATCCAGTTGTGTGATCAGAAGCTTGAAGTACTACAACTTTAGCATTTTTGTCTACGGTTTTGTGCATGCAAACTTCCTGGTCATGAACATGGCCTGAAGCATTTGTCCTGTCACTGAAAAAGATCAATGAGATGTTTTTGGTTCATACCCTTTGATGGATAATGGAAGTAAGCTGTCTACAAGCACCAGCAGTATGCCCTTTCTTTATATACATCAGTAAAACTTGACAACTCAGTTGGATAAAAGTAGCAGTAGAGGCTCAGAAAGAGTTAGCAGCTAAGCTATTAAAAAAATCTGATCTGATTTAAAAATTGGATTTGATGAATTTGGGGGGGTGGTGGTGTTTCATTAGGTCTTTTGATCCTCTTCATTTACTGTGGCGCTGATATATTTATTTATATGGTGCCACAGGCATGCCAGACATTTTATAGGCCGACAGTAAGACAGGGTCCTGGCCTTAGCAAGCTTGCAACTCAATTTAATATTCCCTCAAAGTTTGAATAAAGGTCCAGGTATGGCATAACTTTACGCATTCTTAGGGAGTCAGTGAATGTAAACTGCAACTACATTATATGTGTATTAACTAAAGTTCAAATGTTCTCTTAGTTTTTTTGCTCCAGGCTGAGAATAGTAAGTCAATATTTTGTTATCACTGGAGTACAGCCTCAGAAGCAATGCAGTCCTGGTTTTAATATTGATTTCTCCATTGTACAAGAATTAACATGTGTCTTGCTTCTTGAATCACAGATCTTATTTCCTGTATATACCTCACAGAAGAGCTTTGGAATAGCAATGAGCAGTTTATCATTTTACCTGTTTAAACTGGAGCTGGGCATATAGAAAGTGCAGAAAATGCAGACACATGTTTTTCCAAAAATATATCATAAATGTGTGTTGCATGTTAGCTACAAGGATAAATAATGTTTCTGGTTTGGCACAGAAACTGAGACAATTCATCTGAGTCTGTATGAGTTGCCTTAAAATCTGACTTGTGAGCAAAAGTGCATTGACTTTTTAATCTATTTATTATTTATTCATTCATGAAAAGGAGAATGCTATGAATAGGGGTTTAATATTCTGAACTTCATTCTAACTCTAATGCATGCTGTTAATCTGACATAGTTTGGTGATCCAGCTTTTTTCTCAGATGCTATCAAAATGCAGTATACTGGAGAGCAACAGATTAAGAAATTGTTACATCCATTTGAGAGTGAGTTATTCCCGAAAACTATCCATATTAGACTGGCATTTAAACCACTGTTTTGTAATGAGACATGTTCTGGGATAAAGATGAAGTTAGTGACTCTTGGTTACTATAACCTTAGAATACCTGGGTCTCAAAATTTTCTAGTTCATCTCTCCACAAGGCATAAAAAACCAGTAATTAATTCACTCGTGACCAACGTTTGTTTAGTTTTGCACTTTTTTCTTTCGTTTAAGATGAATAATGGGATCTTTCGAAACTTCTGATGCAGGTCTTTACCTGCTTCCAAATGTTCCAAAATATATTTTACCCTCCAGAATTGTTTTTAATATCAATCCTTTAATGAAGTAAACTACTATGTATAATGAGACAGACCTGGGATACAAATTCTCTGGTAAACTCATGTCATTTCTTGGTTCACTCTGCACTAAAATGACGTACCTCCATCTTCTGGTACCTCTCTAGTTCTCCTGTAACATATCAGGGTATAACTGCTTAAAAAGCTAAGCAAAATAGGATTGTTGCCCCAGAATGTAGCCTGGTTTATTGCAATTCCTTCTCCTATTCCTGCAAGAACAGCTCGCCTCAGAGAGATGAAGGGAGGAAGAGATCAGATGGTAAAAATGAAAAGTATTGTGCTAAGAACAACCCTTTTTACTCAAATCACACTCTCCCCAGGAGACACCAGCTGAATATTGCAACTGGAGGTAAGTACATTTGGGCGCGTAAGAGTTTCCCAAAGAGAATCCATTTAATGTTTCAGAGACCACAATGAGCTTTACTTAAATCACTTGTCAGAGATACACATCTGCAGGTTTGACTGTTGAATTTTCCCCTTACAATGTAGCATTTTATAAGACATGCTAGACGGATGCTGATTCTTTATACAGTTTAACATTTCACTCCAAGGATGTGTTGCTTCTATAATTAGTGCTATTCTTTTTATGCATCCAAGCATAATTTTCTGTTGTATCTCATGTTTGCTTTCATTAGGTTGCCATGGAAATCTTGGAAATCATTGACTTGTAATGGATTTCTTTGAAGTTCAGCAGCTATACAAGTAGATGTGAAGCATTCCAGTTAGGATTGCTTCCACTAGACTATACAATGCTACCCTCTAGTTCTTTTACTGTACAATAGCACCTTCCTTTAAATCTTTGGGCAGGTGTAACAGACTAAAAACATGTTTAATAGATCTGGACAAACTTTTTTTTTTGGTGTATTTTGGCTGTCGGCTCTGAGGAGAAAGAAAATCACCCTACTTCAGTGCACCTACTGTTGGAAGGAAAAGAGCTTTCCAAGACGGTTTGTCATCGATATTAGTGTGAATGTTCTTGAAAATATTTGCTGTTGTGGGAGGACGACATTAACTTGCTGCTTGTCTTTTGCTGCTGCAAGCTGTCAGAGGAAAAACACTGAACAAATGCAGTCCTGCTACTTTGGGAGCTGAGCTGAACTGGCTATGTTGCACCCTGTGCTCATCTGCCTAATAAGCATTCAGCTTTCAGATCCCACTCTTTTCTAAAATAGCAACAGCAATTAAGATAACCCACAGCCAAAACTACCTTACTATCTAGTTTTGAAGTTGCTTAGCTTGGAAATACAGGAAACTGTTGACCTAATTAACTAGCTGTATGGCTACGAATTGTTCAAATATAGTGGTTTTCAAGTGTTTGACATAATCAATATCCAGATGCTTTGGTTTATTACATAGTTTCTCCTGTTGTGCTTCAGATATTGAAACCTATGATTGAAATCACTCTATACCCTTGGCACAGATTCCCCTAAAAATAAGGTAGTCAGATTCTTTTTCCTGTTTGTCTCACTGCTCTGGACATACTAACATGATACAGATCCTGTGTGACATACAAAGGGCATATCCCCCCCAAGTCAGAAGGTGCTCATTCTGTTGTAGATCACAAAACAGGGTAACTGGAGAGATTTTCAGATAAAATAACTGTGCTTGTTCAAGTTACAAAAATGACACAGTAAGTATACAGGGGTTAATATGGAATTACTGCATGTCTTACATACACCTTCATTACACAGGCTGGGACACTCTTTGTTGGTATACATAGCATTTCAAATGCAATAGTCACCCTTACCATAAGTATTGAAGACATCTCTTGTTCAAATCAGTTTCAGCACAAATATGTTCAAACATAAAGTCTCATTACCTTTCACATGAGAGAAGTTACCTGAAATACCAATGATTTGCAGAAATGTAGTAAAGTGGAATCAAAGAGAAATCGATTTAAATTTTGAGAGAATCTGAGTATTTAATGTCAATATTTGAGTTTTTAAATTTTCCAAACTTGGGAAAAGTTTAATTCTGTGGTCTGAAGTACCACTGTTTGACAGTTATTAACAAATGCTAGCTTTAAGTAACAACGCATGCTGCCTTTTATTCTATATATGCTTCTGTGTTAATCACAACATTCCCCAAAATTGAAGTAAATTGTGGGGTTTTCCATTATAAAAGCACAAAAGACTTTAACTATGTATGAAGTGCATTAATAATAATGTCGCTGGAATCATTAATATTAGCTTACAGGTAATCCTCTAAAGATTTAAAATTTGGTTCAAAAGTTTACCTGAAGCTTATCCAACCTATGTAAATCTTCTGGGACATACAGTATTTCATAGGAATTTGTTCAGGTTCATCCTACATCCAGCTGGCCTGAAAGAGAGGAAAAAAAACTTTGCTGAGTGGTATTTCAGTGCTCAAGCTCCAGAGCTATCAGGAACTTCAAGCTACAGAACACTGCAAAGCTAGCATGCCTGAAACGAAGAATAATGGATGAAGATTTAAAAAAATTTAAAATAAAGCTTGAATTTCAGGTGAGACTTCGGTGTGCATTGGTTTTCTCAGTTCTAACTGAGAATTAATCCAGTAATTAGTAATGAATTTTTAGAATGGATGGACTGTTCTCAGACTTACATTTTGATAATTTTTCAAAAATGACAAAGTCTGTTTCTTTCTCCTCATTTTTAATTCTTAATGTTGAGAAATCTGGCCTTATTGAAGTGAAAGCATGTGAAAAATATGACTATTTTGGATTCATCCATCCTTGATTGTCATTTTGGCATGAGAGGATTGTACGGGAAAGCAGCAATCAGTTCACAAAAAGAAAGATCTCACTTGAATTACAACAAATGGTCAAAGAAAGAAGAGAGAGATTTGGAATTTGCCCTTTATTTTTCTTTTTCTAATTAATTTTTTACACAGATTGGACATCTGGTAATCTGAAAATCTTGTTTCTTTGTTGTCTTTATATGCCCCTTGTCTCCTGACACACAGTAGCATACTACGTGTGCAGAAGTGCTAATGATGTCAGGTGCACAAGCAGGAGATGCAATGCATCTTGGGTTTGACTTCTCTGAATGCACAGGCAACGTTTCCAGGATGACTGATGTCCACAAATGTGTGAGTAGATTCCAAAGAGATTGGTCTGGGAAGTGTGTTGCTGTGATTTCAGATTTATCTGACAAGTCATCTTTTGTGAATGAATGCTACCTCCTCTTTCACAAAATCAATACAATACAGTATTTACTGAAGGAGGAAAAAGAGAAACTGGGTTCCCAAAATAGACCCAAGCAAAACTTGTGTCTTTCAGCTTGTGATACCTAACTTGGTGAATGAAGATAGGTCTTAATGTCTCTTTATACAGCTGTACACAGGGAAGTTATTTTTCTCTAATATACAAAATGATGGAAGTGGTATGTTTGCAAAGTTGGCAATGAGTAAGCCTTTTTAAAATCCAGCTGCCATCTCAAGGAAGGGTGGGAGATGAGGATGACGAAGGAGCATGGTCTCAGGACAGCATAGGCAGCCTAATGGCTCCTCATGCCTGGAAGAGGAGGTGCTCTCCCTTCTCTTCTCGCCTCTCTCTCAATTCCTGACAGCAGTCCTGTTCCCATTTTTTCTCCGTATCTGACGTTCCCTTGGCCGTTACATGAACTGATCTGTTTCTTCAGAATTAGTGAATTAAAGCAGTCTACTTTGCAGGTATTCCTTGCAAGCTTCAGTGAGCCAAATTACCTCACAGAAAACTCTGACCAGGGGTGGGAGGAGCAGTGGCCAGAGCAGGAGAGCAAAAGGAGAGAGGCGGAGGGGCCAGTAGCAGCAGTGAGCTGTCAAATGGCTTACCATCACACTGCGGGCTATCCCATTAGGCCAGGAAGAGTTTTAGGAAAGTCTTCTTGAAATTCTTTGTGAGTTTCAGAGGTCAGTGGCTTTCACAGCAAAACCAGCTCAAGAAACACCTGCCACCTCCCGAAGGCAGCAGCACATTTCTCCTCTCCGTCCCCCTTCCCTGCCTGGCACACCCAGCAGTCCCTCGCTCTGCAGTTTTGCTGTGCTGTAAATCAAATTGCAGACAGTAAGAGGGATGTGGCTGCTGCTCCTCTCTCAGAGGAAGGAGGAAAGCAGTTCACCTGCACAAGTGCCAGTGATCCAGCTCCTCGGTTCAGCTCGCAGGCAGCTCTAGCAGCAACCAGAGGCACTACCAGTGTGGTGTGTGGAAAACAGACAGTGCCTGAGTTTGGAAATGCCTAAAGCTGGTCCCTTAAAGTGATCCTGCCAATGCAGGTGATTGGGCTGAAAAGCCTACCAGACAAGTAGGCTTTTTTTGGTTTTGATTTACCATCTCTGAAATGCTTGGGACCACTTTCACTTGAGAAATAATGGAAAAACTTTAAGAACTTACGTACTGGGTGTGGGTGCCCAGGTGCTGGCAGGGGGCTGCAGGGCGGCCTCAGGAGAGGCCGGGGCTGCCCCATGGCGGACACAGCCGGTTCCAGCCGGCTCCAGTGGACCCAGCACAGGGCACGGCTGAGCCCCGCAGCCACGATGGCGGCGCCTCACGGAAAGCCTGGGTAAGGAAGGGCAAACACTGCCCAGCAGTGAGGGGCGAGGGGAAAAGTGTGAGAAAGAGCCCTTCAAGCACTGAGGTGAGGGGAAGGAGGTGCTCCAGGTGCTTGAGAAGGGATTCCACTCCAGCCCCTGGAGAGACCACAGTGTAGCAGGTACCCACACTGAACCTAGAGAGGACCCCATGCTGGAGCAGGGGAAAAGCGTGAGGAGGAAGGAGGAAGGAGCGGCAGAGAGGAGCTGTTGTGGACTGACCACAGCTCCCGTTCCCCATCCTCCTGTGCCACCCTGCATGGGGAGAGGCAGGGGAGTCAGCAATGAAGGAGCGAAGGTGAGCCTGGGAGAAAGGGGTGGGGGGAAGGAGTTTTAGGTTTTGTCTTTGTTTCTCACCATCCAACTCTATTTTAACTGGCAATAAATGAAATTAATTTTCCCCAAGCCAAGCCTGCTTTGCCTGTGACAGTAATTGTAAGTGATCTCCCTGTCTTTATCCTGACCCACGAGCTTTTCCTGCCCTGTCCTGTTGAGGAGGGGGCAAGACAGCGACTGGGTGGGCAGCTGGCCAAGGTCAACCCGCCACAACTGGGGATGTAATTGGTAAGTCTAGTTATGAAGAACAGTGCCTCGCTATAGGAAAGAGCTGGAACAATCTGCAGATGTAAGGAAGAATACCATACACCACCATCACATGGGCAAGCTCTATAGCCAGACTGCAGAGGCGGGGGGAAAATACTAAGATGAAGTAGTGGGTATAGCCTACTGCTCTCACAAACCACCTGAATTTTGATTGTAAATAGATGTCTTTGGACTTCATATACTGAGCTTTCTTTCGCAGCCCTAAAAGGGACAATGTCCTTACTGGCCATTGCAGAGCTTGAGGATGCTTCTCCTTGTATCAGATGCCTTGCTGTATAAAACAACATCTGTACTTAATAATACTTCCAACATTTGTCAGATAATTGTTTTTTATGTTCCTCATCGTGACTGCTTTTCATTGTTCTGCTTTCCTGTACACCTAATGGACTCTTACACTGTCTATTGACCCTGGTAACCCTAACAACTTCTGAAAATCATTAGATCTGAAAGGAAATACATAAAGTAGAAAATAATGGAACCTTTTGTTACAGGATTGCTTATGTTTCTAAAAGATGCTGAATGTCTTTTGAAACTAAAAGAACATTGCATCTTCATCTGTAGTATTACCAGATAGACACAAATACACACAAAATTACATGTTACTATATCGTTACTTCTGTTAAAATATATGTATAGTAAATTGTGATTTCTTCAGTAGTGTCTCAGGATTTTTTTTTTCAAAAGCTAATGGTTCTACATAAAAATTTCATGGAAATTGAGGTAGAAATTTCATGGGAATTGAGGTAGTGTATCTTACTGTGTGTTCAGAGACAAATGGAAAAATGTGAATTATCCAGTTTGACTTACCCAGTTTGACTCACAATTGTGTTTTAACAGTATGTGTTTGCAAGGCAGTCCACCTTTTGAAAAATATTTTTATCTTAGGGGAGATTTTACTTGGACAAAAAAAGAATAACAATAGTGAAGTACTGATTGATGGTTTCAGAGCCTCAGGACAAAATCCAACTAGCAGATAATCTACTAGATAAGGACTTACGAACAGAAGACAAAAAACTAACGTACAGGTGGAAGGAGTTAAATTACTTTGCAGAATATTAAGCCTCCACCAGCGAAGTCTAGACAGAAGAAAACCCTGGCTGTGCAGAGTGATCAATGAGAGATGATGCTTGCACCCATGGAGCTCCAGTGAAGTCAGCAGTGCAGAAGCTGGTATCAGTGGATTAAATTGCAGAATGAAATCCTAAGGAGTGATTGAGAAATTGTCCGAGACTAGTTATTGTACTAAAATATTTTGATGCTGTGGTCCTCTGTTGTCAGGAGAGAAATTAATTAGGGAGTTAGAAAGCACCATGAGCGTCATCTCTCTCAGTCCCACAGCAGAATTTTAATTCTCATGCCGGTGGCAAAAAAATGATTTCCTGTAGACAGATGGAGCTGGGAGTCGCTGAAACTCTCTCAAGACCTCTAGCTCCAAAGAAAGTGCAACACAGCCTCTCTTTGGTCTTGTCTTGTTCTCTTTGCTTTCTGTTGTTTACTCTGCTAGTTTGCCTGAAGCTGTTTGTTCTGCTTGGTTTGTATTTGCTTTAGAGGATGTTGCTTAACGCAGATTGTATCTCGAGTTTGCTTTTTAAATTCAAACACCATGCTACTCTCATAGTCAAAAGTTGTCTGCAGTACCAAAAATTCAGACAATTCATCCTGAAAAAAAAAAAAAAATCCCTTTGATTATGCTGGAAATGAAATGCTGTATTTTGTAGAGTTTAAACCTGACAGGAGAGCTCTAATTATGCTGAATATTTGTCTGCAGTCTTTTAAAGCAGTATTAACATATAGGTAAGGCGTTATCTGGCAAATGGAACGTGGTATTTCCATTAATATTTTTCAAGTATTGTTTACTCGTAAGCATAGATTGTACTACTGGTTTTTATATATGTGTAGATGCGAACAGAAAAGGAGTGCTTACAGGTTCCTTTACGCTGGGGATGTCCAGCCTGTGGCTACTGTGTGAAATGCAGCTGAAGAACAGTTGAGGTGCAGCTTCCTGCAGCGCAGGGCCCCGGGGAGAGTTCTGGCGGGGGTGCCTGGGGGGGATTGTGTGTCTCTGTGTGTGTTCCCGTCCCCCAGGAAGATAACGAGAGTATGAGGAATCAGCCACCTTTTACCTGTGAGCTACCACCAGCCCTCAGTGCAAAGAAATGGGGGAGCCGTCTCACTGACACTCACACCTCAAGTGGCTGCTACCACCTCCGCCCGGCGCGCCGCGCCTGGCTTCCCAGCGGGAACTCTCTGACACGTGCGACGGGTAGTGCTGTGCGATAGTCTCTAAAACTCATGGCAGTTTACAGCCCTAAGGGCTTTTATGAGCACAACATGATTTTATGTGAACTTTCAGTCCTTTTGGCTAGCTATCAGAGCTTCCTTTAAATTCTTCTCAGCGGAGACAGATAATGAGCCTTCAGTGTTATATGGATAAAACTTTAAGAAGGGAATTTACTCCCTTCATTGTCTTTGCTGGCGGAGACATGTATCACTGATTAAAAGTAGAAAAATGACAGCATCCCTAAAGATAAAAATATTACCGAATCCGAAGATGAGTATTTTAAAGGAAAGAATTATCCCGATAAAAAAATTACTTCAGGAGCTTCGGGCTGGAAGGACAAGCCGAATTCGCACCCTGCAGCCGCGGCTGCCGTCCCTCCGCTCCCCCAGGCTAAGCGGGGTCAGGCTGCCGGCGGCGGGCGGCGGCCGCCAGGAGGGGCGGCCCAGCAGGCGGCGCTGTTCTCTCGAGCCGGCGGCGGCGGCAGCTGCGGCGCCATTTGGGTGCGGATAGAAAGGCGGGGGCTGACTGACTGCGGCTGCGAGGTCCTTGGGGGCTGTTCGTCATCGTAGTGTCTACCTGGTTAGGAACGGTGGGGTGCATGAAATTCCTCCTTTAACTTCATCTGTTTCAGCGGTAGATATGCACAACACAGATTTTGTCATGTTTGTTTTTGAAATGTTAATACTAAGTTTATTGTGTGTGAGAAACAGTAAAGTTTCTGAAAACAGGAATTTTATTCCCTAGCTCCCCCATCCCCCGGTCCCCAAAATCCATGTAGTGTGAAAAAAGACAGAAAATAGCATGCATTTTCTCATTCTTCTTTTCTTACCTATACCTTTGTACCTACTAAGTTAGAACTTACAGAAATCCCATCTAGAATGAAACTCTGAAAGTAAATTAATTATATAATGGAATTCCGATCATAAAAAGCAATGGTCTATATTAAGTTATTTTTATGAAAGAGCTTTCCCAGTTTAAATCCCATGTCATCGCATTCATCTCGAAAGGCAGAAAAGAGGCATTAACCATTGAGTTCAGAGGACTTAAACAGGCTTTTCAGTGGGTACTACGTGGAAACCTAGTTACTGACTGAGATAATATCCAGAGATCGCCTGGGAGGCAGATGCAAGGTTCTGCAGAATACGGTATTCTTATCATGTTCTGATACTGAAAAATGCTATAAAAATAACATTGCATGTATGAAATGTGAATTTTGGATTATTGAATATTAGGTCATGTGGACTTCATCTTATGGTTTGATTAGCATAAAGCAAGGAAAGGGAAGGTTTGCAGAATATCGTAGAAATCTGGTAAGTACTGTATTTTTAGATTTACATCTATATTTTCTTAATGAAATTGGTTAACATCCCCTTTGTACTCTTATATATGTGTTTTATAGAATATAGGTTGGTGTTTCAACCATTTCTGTGTGTACCTTTTAGCTGTGACGTATTTGTGTGTAGAATGGTATTTGGCAAATCAGTTTTGCACAAAGCAAATTCTAGTTGCATGATGAGGAAACTGTCCTGAGTTCAATCATATGTGTGGTTTCAACAGGGCCTCCTAGTTTTAGCTCCATCTCAAATTATCATTTTCAGTTTTCTCAGCAAAATTCTTTCATCCTGTAGTTTGGAGAGGGACCTTTGAAATACAAGGGGAGAAGCTGATCTTTTGGAGTAGGAAGTCTATCAAAAAGTAGGAACGAAGGATGAATATATTTTTTTAACAAGACCAGAAGACTATTTTAGAAAAATGGTGTTCAAAGACTGGTTATATTGAACATTTGTATTATTTTTGCATAAGTTATGCTATTTTATGACATATTTTCTTGAAAAAAATCTATTTCACTCTTTTCCATCTTCATTCATTTAAGGAAAAAAAAAAGTAGGAAAATTGCATGTTTCTGCAACAGAAGGAAGGGATGTCCCAGGACTTTATGCATTTATCATCTGATCATGTGCAAACCTTGTTCAGTGCAGGGATAAACAGAGTCACGTTAAATTTGCTGTGAGCTCGAGCCTCTGACAGTGCTCATTTTACCAACAAAGACAAATGAAGGGGCAGAAATTGTTGCATGGCCTCTACTATTTCATCATTGTCAGCCTTAAATACCGTCATTCACTGTTGATAGTTTTTTCTCCTTCCTTCTCCCAGTAACGCTAAGCTGTCAGAATCCCTTTTGATATGGTCCAGAGCCCCAGTAGCAGTGATTAAAAAAGAAGGAATTAAATTAGCTTTTCTAATTTCTCTTAATAAATATCCTATTTTCAGAAAAAAATCTCTGAAATTTTCTCTTTCTTGTTGTAGCTGCCATTTCATTAAAAAGAGGTGAAAATAAATAGTAGAGTGATTTGACATTAAGTATTTATAGAAACTGGCGATTAAAGGCACCACACATTCTTTTAAAAGACAGTGAATACTGAAGAGTAGTGGAAAATCAGTTATCAGTGGATATTTATTTTCTGTAGAGAATTCCACAGGAAATACCATATATAAAGCTACACACATTTAGAAAGTGCCCAGTCCTGATTCATTTTACTGATAACACACTGCATTAACAGGTTGATCTAATGACTCCAAGGAATTACCTCAAGTGAGTAACAGCTCCTCAGTATAAAGGGTCATAATCTGACCCTAAATTCCAGTGGTTTGGGTATTTTTTTTAAGTTTTCATATGAAAGGACTGGTTTTGTTTTTGTTTTTGTTTTTTAATCATTTGCTAATGGGAAAAGTTGATTGACAATCTCAAGGATAAAAAGTACACAGTTTGCCAGATCAGCCTCTATCTCAATTTCAAATTTACATGATCCAAACAGGTGTTAAATATTGCTATTTAGTTGCATAGGGAAGATTTGCTCAGGTCACATTTGAGATGAGACAAATTAAATTAGGCAAGGCAGATTTCAAAAATTCTTGTCTACCTTACTCTTGCAAAACAGTATATGATTGCCGATCAGACTGTTCATGTCTTGTATGAGATAACTAATACAGAATCCAAGGATAATGATCTATTTAAACAAAACAACTTAGAACAGTGTAAAATATGAAAAGCACAATGAGTTTGAATGATCCCACACTTTGCAAATGTAAAGAAAGGGTCAAACAATCATCCATTGCAAGACTACACAAGCTACTATGTCCCACAAATTCTGACTAAACAATACAGAATCACGATACCATATAATATAATTAGTCATAATCAAGAATATTTGGAAGAATTTTTCTTCACAAGCTGAAGGATGTGGTAGTAAAATAAATACCCACAAATGACTTTTTATTAATATTTTATTTAATTAAGTTTAAAAATTACAAGTAGCTCTTTTAGGTCTTAATTTTTAGCAATTTTTGTAAAGCTTGAACTGTAGTTTCATGCCAGGCTCCAAAAGTAAAATCAAGCACAGTTCTACAGCTAGCACAAGAGTCCTGCCAAGCTTTGCTGAACCTACCTCAAAAAAGACAACAACTGAAGTTACTGTAACGTTGCTTTAAGGATTTGCAGAGGTGAAGCAAATTAACGGTGACATTCACCTCCCAGCCTAGAAGGCTCATAAATCCTTTTAAAGCCCAGTGCAGAGAATTTAAGTAGGATTTAAGTGATGCGTAGGCCCTGTGCAGGCCAAGAGCACCAGTGTGAATTTTGCTTTAATGACCTGCATGTCAATGGAGTTAGACTAGTATGAAAAGAGTACAGAATCACTTAGAAGGCCCTATGACACTGTGTGTTATTTAAATGTGTTATTTTGCTGTGCATCTGTATTAAAGATTCCCCTTCCACAGGCTATAACAGCTATACAAAAAGATTTAAAGGGTAATTATAACATCAGAAGGCTCTCCAGATTTGGGATTTCATTATTAACTCGGAGAACAAACTGACTTTGAGTGTGAATAAAATCTCCATTTTCAATAGCCTTTATGGTTTTTCATCTTTTAAAAATTAATGTTCAGGCATACTTTTTGCATGTTAGTGCAACCTCTTGTTAAGCCTTCGGACCAGCAGCAGCCTCACTTCAGAAAGCTGGATTCTCAGCTTCTGAAAGGACTTAGTAACTGAATTTAAATGCGAATCTTACTGATTGACATCAGTCTATGATTTCCAGAGGTGCAGTATCGGAGGAATTAAAAAAGTGTATATACTTTCATGCAAAGTAATGTTGTTAAAGAAAGGGGAGTAGAAACAGCAGGTACCTTAGGTCATATAAACAATGAAATGAAACAGATGAATTTACTAGACCCCAAAACCCAGCCTGATATTCCTTTAATAGTTGCTGAGAATTATGTCCAATACTATGCCAGCCATTACTAGAATGGGAAGGTTTTCTCTTAATCTTTCTGTGGCAGTTCGGCAGGCAAGCCTAGGGGAATAATGGATGAAAGGCCAGGTGTCAAACTGAATATGGAATCAAAGATATGGCTTCTTCTGAAAAGAATAATTAACTGTTTCAAGATGCGAGTCTAACAGGTTTTGTTGAAATATAAGGGATCAGAACTGTGTTTTCTCATCTGGGATTGGCTGCTGAAAGTCAAGGAATTTTTTTCCCCCATTCTTATTATTCCAGGGACTTTTCTAAAAATATGCTTATTTCTGTGGAATCATTATCTGGATGGAACTACTAGTAGGGTACATGAGACAGTTTAGCTAATTGAAATATTCTGAAAATAAGGATGGTTTGTTCTTTGTGCTAACTTCAACTTGCAGTCATCTCTGCAGACTTAATTAAAGTCATTAGCATACAAGTAATGGAGATACAGTGCACATTTTGATCTGGTTTATATGTTTCTTTAGGATAAAGGCAAAAGCGAATATACTTGAGGGGTGAAAACTCTTCCGAATGAGCAGGTCTCAAAAGAATTGTTTGGTACTATTGTGTCTTTTGGATTATTAAAATTCACTAATTAGAGATAAGTAGAGATAACTAACACTGATACCTTTTGTCTCATCTTTGTATAGCAGAAAGCAGGAAGAGATCAGTGTGTGTATGGAGAGACCTATTCACTCGTGGTGTTATACCCAGTTAGGACAGGTGTTGGGATACAAATTCATAGAAGGTAACTGGAGGAGGAAAGCAGTTGTCAGAATTATAGGATGCTTACTTTTTGTCTGTTGTTGGCAAAGAGGGAATAAATGAAGTGCAAAACATGTAAGGAAGTTTGTAATGGGAGAAAAGACAGTAGTTAAAGGTATTTCAGCACTTGAGGATAACCAGACTGTTTTCCTTTCAAGGGAAAAAGACACGCCATCACAGCTCTGTGTTAGCATGCATTGTACATCATATACAACATACAATAAATATGTCCAACATAGCCTGATTTCAAAATATTACACATCAACTGAAAAAATTGCAAAACAAATTGGTTTTCTTTAAATGACTGTGGTGTTTAACATAGTTTTTCTCTCCATGAATGTAATTTATAATATTTTTTTCTATATGTATGTCTTATTACCTGTAAAATTGATGTGTGTCCTATGATGCTATAAATGGATAAAGAAACAGAGTTTTGTAGCACAGATATTGTGAGGAGACAACATGATAAAGAGATGAAGTGTCAGAAAAATGTAATTTTGATTTAGAGAGATCAGGCTGACTTTATATTGCAGATCGGGAACTAGAAAGAGTACTGGGAATGTGAGATGTTTATAAGCTACAAATTTCCATCTGTGTTTTATATCCCATAAATTTATAGGGATTTTGACATGCCAGTGTTTGATAAGGAAGATAAATTTTCTTTGGATTGTCTGGAAAAGAAAAGAAAAGAAAATTTTACCAAAACCATAGCTTTGCACAGTAAAAAGGGGAATGATTGTGTGAGGAATAAACAAAATCCAGTTGGCTATGTGCTTTTGTAAATATAACTGTTCTTGTTCCTTTCCCTGGTCACATAAAATGTCATCCATATTACATTGCCATTGATTCTGCTTATGTGATTTTTTTTCTTTCCCCCAAGGCAAAGAGCCTGCAATGCTCATGTCTATTGATCTCCTTGCTGGAGACCCAGAACCACAGCATGACAGAGAAATCTTTTTGTATGAAGCTCTGCTGTGTGCTGAGCATCCTCGCCACCCCTGAACACCTACAGGACGTGCTGGGAAACTGAGACCTTCTATCACATTTTAAACAAAAGCCATTAGGCTTTAGGCTGAAACACCTAGAGAATGCCCATAAAGTGTAACTGAGTGTGTTACAGAGACAGTATTGCCCAACAAGCAGGTGAAAACAGGCAGAAATGGGACAGAAAACTACACTTTGTCTGTTAAGAAAAGGTACCTTCAAGCTCTGACATTTTCAATCTTGCTTAGCCTTTGAAATGTAGGAGGCAATGTTGATTTTGTCTAAGTAACAACAAAAAAGCTGTTTGAAACAGTGAGTAAAATTGTGATGTTGATGATGATAATAATACTACAAAGTTCTCTGACAATGGCATTTCAGGTTAAAACCCTTAAACTTTATGCAGGGAACACTGAGTGGCAGGAAATTTAGGGTATTTTGTGAGAAAGTAGATTTTTTTTTTTTAAACAGTGGTTTTTCTTAATATCCTGAACTTTCTGCGTCTCCAAGTGTATTTAAGATCTCATCAAATACTTTATTAAAACTTTTTTTTTAGCATATTCTGGATAAAGACATTAAACCAGTATTTCCCCAGATTATTTCAAGTGGGTGGTCTCTTTGATTTCTTGACCCAAACAACAAAATAAATCAAAAAAGAAAACTTCCCATCCAAATTACATTGCTGTCCAGCTGTCTCTGAGTTTGAGCTGTGCATACCACAAGATTCAGAGATACAGAAAGAGACCTTGCTCAAATCCCTTCTCCCATTCTCTGAAACACACCTCGTCTTGTGCACATGAACTGTAACTTAGATCAAGAAAATTAACCCACAAAAAGATTCTTATGCAAGTAATCTATCATTTTCCCTTATGTACCATAAACCTCTTCATCAAGGATGAGAAGACAAACACATTTGCCTCAACATTAAGTGAAAGAAAACTGTGAGTATGTCATCATTTTAATGTGACAGAATTTTTGTTGAATCGGGCATCGTGCAAAAGGCAAAAACATAAAGCAGCGAAGAATTATACCCACAGTTGTGCATAATGATAGTTCAGTTAATAGTTAACTAAAATATTGCACATTTCCTTGTTCTTTCTGTGTCCACGTCTTGCAAATCTAATTAATTACAAATGCTATGATGTTATAGCTTATGTGTCACTTGTGCCTTATGGCTTTCAAAGAGTTTACCAGTGCTAGAGGGTTAAACAGCAAATAGATTTCATTATCAAAAGAAAGTAAACATATGCAAGGTAGTATTTTCATTCTGTATCTTTTCTTCTCTAAATAAGAAACTACTCAAATACGTGTTAAAGACAATGGTTAAATGGTTAAATGAGAGCTATGTAACAGCACCACATTCAGTTGTTCTCTCAGAAGAAAAAATATATAAAATGTTAATTGCTTGCAGCATGGCTCTGCATGAATGAATGCTGTTGAAAGTAAGTTCTTCATTTGACTTCATCTTCAAATAGGGCTTGTGTGGCCTCACAATTTTTCTTTCATTCCAAATACAGGAGTAGTTCTTTAGCTGACATAAATTGTCATAGGTGCCCAGCTGTCAGTAGATCTACAACTGTTTATAGCAGCTGACCTAGACAGTGCATTATAGAAGGAAATTTTACACCTCCTCACGCACTCTCAGTTACCAGTCCCTGATTGGTCTAGTTCTTATAATTTTTCCAGCATGATTTTTTTAAATGCAGCTATCCAGCAGGAACCTTATAAGAATTTTAAGGAAAAAAAATTGTAAGCCTGAGGGAGAAGGGCACTTTTCTGTCCATTGAGATACTATTATTTGGTTTGTTGGAATATGCGTGTCCTTTTGGAGAGGATCTTCAGGGATTGTCTTCCTTAGGTCAGTGCAGAGGTTATCTTCACCTCCCAGTCATGAGCAGCCAGGGGAAAAGGATGGAGGTGGAAGAGAGGGGGAAGGAAACTTGCAAGAAGAGGCATGAGAAGAGGGGCATGAAACTGAGCTGAGGGATTAGTCAGGAAAGGAGATTTGATTGCAAGTAGTGGGTAGAGAGGAGCCATATAAGGAGGCAGAAACAGAGTTGTTGTGCAATGTACTAAGTTGTTATAAAGGGGACTGGAAGTAAGGACAAGGGACTCCAGAAGGTAGAAATGGAGTAAAATCAGAAGGCTTCCTGGAAGATACATAGATAGTAGTAGTAGTAGTAGAAATTTAAGGGGAGGGAAGAGGATTAAAAAATACTACTCAAAAAACAGAGAGGAAAAAAAAGAGAAAAATATTGCAATTATTTGTAAATTTATGAAATGGGAGTTATTTGCAAAAACATTTTCAGATGCCGTTTTACTTTCCATCTATATTCTTCGAGTTCCACTGAGAAAGATTTGAATTTCATGTCCTTGGCATGAAAACCTTCTGGTTTCTGTGTTTGCAAAAGTAGAAAAGTAACATTGTTTGGACTGGTAAAATGTCTTGAACATAATGAAAAAGAAAAGTTAACTTCACAGTGAATCTGTTGAAAGCAAGAAAGTTTAGCAGGTTTCTTCATAATATTTGTTATTCCTAATAATTCCTATTAGGTGGAATTATTTGTGCCTGCTTTATTTATTGCACCAGGAAATATTTCAGCTTTAAGGAGAGCAGCACTCTCTTCAAATGACTCTGGCTTTTACCTAATGATCCAATAAGTTAGTGATTGTTTGATGTGTACATATTGTGTTTCAGGTCTCAGTGGGACGTTGCCAAGACTTTTATTGAGTGGTAATATTTTCCTATTCTTGGTTTTGGATTTCTCTGTGGATCAGCAGTTAACATAGCGTTTTCTGTTACTATTAGATTAAAGTGCCAGAGATTTGGTTTTCCTTCATTCAATTTTTTTAATTGGGTAATTCCTTAAAAGGTTATCTTAATATAGTAAATGCACTACCTCTATGAATGAGGCATGCTAAATGATACATAGATTTTTGCTATTAGGGCTTTATGTCTTACATAAAATTTACATCCTGGCAGAAGTAATGATAAACAGTAAGTTACAGAGCAAACCAGACTGCTCTTCACAAGTGTGAGGCTTGCTTGTAAACAATACCAAAAATCTCAGAAAGAGGAAAAAAATCAGTATTCTTTTAAAGTCAGTGACCTGATCTCCAGCAGCTATAAACTGGCTTGTGCCCATTTTGGTGAGCTGTATTATGAAGGCTTATACTAGTTAAGGATCTGTCCTAGGGGGCTGTGCAAATGATCACTTTGGTTTTAGTTTTCATTGATGCCACTTCAATCTGTGAAGCACTAGACTGTGAAGTAATAGAGGACAACAAAATTTTGATTGGTATATTTTTATAGCCTAGTGACTGATTTTGAATTATTTGAGTGGGTGGTTGTGACTTGCTGAAATTTGTTGAAAAAAAGTTACTGAAACGTTGCAAACCTTTCTGGCTTAGCCTGCATTGCGATTTATTAATAATTTGTTTGCAGATACTCTTTGGTCTTCAAGTTTTCTTTCTCTGACAATATAAAGAAATGAACCCTCAGCCTTCAATAAACAGTCTTTAATAACCAACATGGATTATGTCCTAGTTATATTGTATCAGCCTTTTTTTGAAATTAAGCCTAAAAAAACCTGCTGTAATTCCCCAGGTAGTTCAGAGCACTTGATTGCCAGGAAGGTAAAAACTTCACAGAATAAAATACGTCTCTGAACACCTTGTTTCTTGTGAAACATGAAGTTATCATTAAAAATAATAATGAAACATACATTTTTAATGCCGTTTCACCTCCGTTTATATGGTTGTCTGTAGTAAGAAAAATATTTAACAGAGAAACTGCAAAACAAAGTATTTAAAACTTCTTGTAATATACCTTTAAAAACACCACTGAGTGGGTTAGCAATTCACACACTAATACCTGGAGTCTTGTTAGCCCAGTCATCCAGTAGACCTTAGCAGCAGATTCACAGAGAGCTAAAACTTAGAGAATGAAAAGCTCAGATACAATAAAGGACTAGTGGATCAAAGTAGAAAAAAGGTGTAACCTTTGATGGTAACTCTTTAATGCATACTAAACACTTTCCTAATTTGACCATAAGGGAGCTAGTTTTGAGAGTATTACCAAATTCTGGCAGATTCTGATCTTTCATTTACTGTAATATTTTTAAAGCCATATAGATAATATTTTATTATTAGGTATAAATAGTTTATGTATGCACTATTTCCTTCAGGCTCCTGTGGAGCTTATAGAGTCATTCTGTCATATGCCGTAGACACCACCAGTAACATATAGTCCTTAAACCAGTGTTTTGTAACAAAAGTAGGCATTGAGTAGTGGAACCAGGGAGAAGATATTGTGAAATGTTATCCCAAGGCAGCAAGGATCACAGCCAAAGAATCAGTCAGGTTGCTTCCACATCCGTCACTGAACTGCTAGGCTGTACTGCTCTTGAGGGATGATTCATTCTTATATTTCATTCTGGTGTGCTTTGACACCTGTAGTCATGTGTATGAAAACCTAGGTGCCAGGTAAAAATTTTCAGCCTGGGTGGAAATTTAAGAAATATTGAAAGCTATTGAGATCTCTTATTTTAAATCTTGGTTGTCTTGGATTTTTTCGTAGGGTTTGATTTTGCCTTTCTTACTCAGACCATACAGTATTTGTAAATAATGCCCTGAGTAACTTGCAGACAAGCACATAGAAACCGTGTGATTGTTTACCAAGCAAAATTTTCGTTGGTGAGAAAAAGGGTGGCACAGTTAAAACTCAAAATATAAAAAAGAGGTATCTTTCATTTGTATGGTAATACAGGAATACTTTCTACTGTTTGTTTAATAATGAACTGCCTAGATCAGCTTCAAATGCACTTCTTCTCTTATCACTTCCAATTCTGAAGAAGAGAAAAACTGTTGTCAATCTTGACAGAAAGTGGAAACATGCAGAGTAGAAACATCACTTGCTCATCATCCATCCAAGGTGACCAATTAAAGCATTCTCTCTATCTAGCATACCAAAATTAAAGATTCAAGCTATTTAATTAGTTAATGTTGCTATTAATTATGTATCAAGTATTGATAGTGTATTAAATTCTGTATAAAGATGCAAAGGAAAGACACGATTCCCTCCTTAAGAGCCCACAGTCTTAACGGAGAGAGTCACACAGACTCCTCCACCAGTACCTGTGGGCAGCCCCAGAGGAAGGTCCACCTTAACAGCTGTCTGGGAATTTCATTTGGTTTATTTATGTAGTGGGTATTCAGGTGACACAGAATTTGCAAGAGTATGCAGGATGATTGATAATGTTGAAACCTGGATATGTAACCTTACAAGGTTGGATGAGACATGCGTGAGAGCTGATATGCAAAGGTGTCTGATGGGAGCAGAGAAGCAAAGGAGGATTTTCTTTCTATTAGACAGAATCCATTAGAAATTCACAGCTTCTAGGCTAAACTATGACCCATATTGCTTGTTTTTATGTGACAATATTTACATAAAGGAGCCAGGAGGCTCTCCTTTCTGTAGGAGAGGACAGAAATATTTGAAGCTTCTGATTTTACTTCGGTATATTCTTGCACAGCAACTGCGGTTGTTTCCTGTGATTGCCAGAGAGCTACTTTATGGATACTTTTGGTAGTGGGTGCCAGAAATTAGAGTTTAATATAGTGATATTTCTCTAACTGGTCTTCCCTGAGAACATTTCCTGTAAACACTGATGTGTATGTATATTTGCAGAGAAGACGTTTGAGCCACACGCATACCCAAATTTAAAAAAATCTACATCTGTTTCTGCAAACAAGAAAAATTAAGACTTTTGAATTTCACTAAAGAATCATCTGAATTCTTAAGCATAGACTTTTAGTTCCAATAAATCACATGCCCACAGTCTGGCAATTAATATTATTCAAAAAATCTGAAATACTAGAATGCCATACATTAAAATATGTGTAAAAGTTACCCTTCTTATTTTATAAATTTCTTTTTAGCTCAAGTGTTGTAAGTGACAATAGACTATTTTATTTTTAATTATATTGATCCTTCTGTATTCTCTTCAGAACCATGTATCAGCATGTAAGCAAAGTATAGTGAGTGGTAGTATTTGAGATTTGTGTTAATTTAGATTACATTATGGAAAAAATGAGAAATGACCTGTAAATAAAAGGGAGCTGAGAGAATGTTGGATTCAAAATAAACAATCCAGACTTTGGTACAAGGCAAAACTGCCTGTAATATATTACTAAGTTTTACATTTGCTGCAGATTTTGCCTTCTCACAGAAAAAGACAGCAGATCAGTAGTTAAAAGAAGCTACTTAAGTACTGAATATACTGATTAGAAGAAGCAACGTTCTTAAATACTGATGAAGAACCAAGGGCCTGAAACACCACTTGGTTTTAACTGGTCTTTTTAAATCATAGTAAGAAGAGATGGAGCCAAGTAAAGGAAACCATTGTGTTAATTTAGATCTGAGCCATACTAATGGTTATTTGCTTTTATAGCACCAAGGCATATCAGACCACCAGGAGGTCACAGTGAGGTTTGATGCATGGTGGAGAGTACTACAGGATTTGTCACTGTTCTCAGGTGAAAATAATAACATAGCCTTTATTTACTGGCATTGTGTCTGGGATTCTTCTAAGCATAAAGTTGAGATCTGGAAAAAAGAGTTTTCAACAGCAAAAAAGAGAAGGTAACTACACTGTAAGGAATATGGAAAATTCTTTAAAAATCCTTGAAGTCACTTGAGACTTTCTAGTTCATAAAGGAAAATTGGTGAGATGCTGTGACAGGGAGAGAAGTTGGAGAAGCAAGTTAGCTCTTTTTACCACCATTTTCTTTTCTCGGTAGTAAAGTCTAGAAAGGAAGTCTCTCATGATGAAAAGCCAAGATCCATCTTCTCAAAGATGCTAACTTTACCTCTTTTCACAGAGTGTACTAGATGAAAGTCATCAGCCTCATTTTAAAATTTCAGTAACCTGGATGTGGGATTGCTGATTTCTGTACATGGGGGAGGGGCAGAGGGGTCAGTGACATTTTTCTCCAATAAGCTGTTCAGCATCTGATTGTAAATGTAAAGGTTTGATGATGGGTCAGCTCTCATCTACTTGGGCTAACAAGGGGCAGGGGTCCACCAAATAAGTAAAAACCCCTTGATGATTTAAGTAATGTGAGATGCACAGAGACTATAAAGAATTAATTAAGAACCTTCAGTGTTAAGAAATACTGCTCCATGCCATGCTTGAGGCAGCACCTCATTTCTGTTGTCGGTCATCTGGGACTGAGCATGCTGAGCTGGACCGAGTTCTGAGCAGTTACCTCCGAGTCCATGGCACAGTTAGTGAATAATACAGCTAAAACATCTATGAGTGATTGAGTTATAGCTAAAATACAAAAGCAGGACTCGAAATATTCTTTACCAATTTCCTCATAACTCCCAGCTTTCAATCTGGTAGTACTCATTTCATTACACCAGGTAGTTTCCCCTACTGTGCACTCCTCAGGATTCCTAAATTTCCACATTGTCCTGGTCTCTACCAAGCAACCTCATTTTCCCTGGCATCCACTGTCTGTATTCTCCTCAGTCTCTACAATTTTCCTTTTATCATCATCCACCACTTCCCCAGGTGTTTAAAATGAGGTTACACGATGAGAACACACAAACTAATTTGCTTGGTCCTTGGCTGTCCAGTTAGCCATCATCTGTCCTACTTTGCTTTCTGATCCAGAAAGGTTATTTAAAGAATTAAATGTTGTGTAATTCTGTTCTAGGAATTTCCAGGGAGACATGTTAAATTGCCTCATGAATAGGACCTGGTCAGTGGTTGCACCCTCTTCCAACAAATTGTAAATAAAGGGTGGGTTCTGTGGAAAACACAAGAAGTAAATGTAAATATGAAATTAAAGCCTAATAATGCATGTGCACAAGGAGGGTGAATTAAGGCTACACTGGTATCTCATAACTTTGACTCCTAAACTCTAGCATACAGTTTTGCTGGTCCCATTCATGTTAGCTTGATTGAATAAGTATTCCACATCTTCCTTTTGAATGATTTTTTTGTGAATTTTTAGATACTTTTTTCTATGTCTGCAAATGTTTAGGGGAAAAAAGTAAATCCTAACAATCTCATTTCATTATTGTACATTTTTTCTGCCATATATCACAGCAGAGTTATGTCACAAGAGAATACTATGAAAATAAACATTTAAAAGGATTACATCTAAAGCACAAAATATCTTTTGAAAAATTCTGTAACTTGATTTGGTTTCTGATTTAAGACATGTGAGTACCTTCTTTTCCCAACAGTGAAAACTCTTCTCTGTGGAGAAAAGAAATGAAGACCAAATCAAACACTCAAATCTTTTTAGTTTGCACAGCATGTTGCACTTCATGCAGAAGGATCCACTTGAAATTCAAAATAGCACTTCATACTTAATCACCTTCCATACTGCACGGGGTGTGTTAACATTTGTGCTTATCTAAGGAGCAGTTATGTACATGGAAATGAAGAAGTATTTGACACTTATTAATACAAACTAATACCCATGTGAGTAACACAAGACTACAGCCAAATAAAAAGCACCGTGACATCAAATTTCTACTAATGTGTGTTTCTGAAGACAGAACTCAGTCCCCTGTTTCACAGAACTTCCGCTGACTGGCAACATACAAAAACGTGAACATGTTGAACTGTGTGCAGCTAGACTAATGTATTTAAGATAGTCTTAATAGACACAAGTGAGAAGAAAATTAGTCTGTAAACACAATGAAGAGATAGAGCCATTGCTTAATTTCACTAATTTAGTCATTATATTGGATCAAGTAACCAAAAGGGTCAAAGTCTGTCTTCACAGGGAAGCCCTAATGGATACTGTGGATCCCCTGGATGAAAGTTAATTTGGACTAGGTTTGTGAAGTATTGCCTGAACATATTGAGGGACAAGCACTGATACCTTTATATGGTATGCATTTGGAAAAATCTGATAAATTCATAACAATTATCCATATACTTTTGTGCATAATATTAGATTCTATAAATAGGAAAACATTAATACATTTCTTTGCCAGTGGAAAATTGTTTTATGTGCAGTATTTAATAGCATTTAATCCAATCTAAATTAGAAGTCTAAGTGATGAAATAATAGATAATTCTGCTTCTTCCAATATCTGGGCATTGTCCAAAATGTCTGCCGGGCTTTGGCAAGTTCCTTTCAGTGTCTAATTTTCAGTAATTCAGCAAACGAATTGCATTTTCTCATATGCTTATTAAAAGGCTGGAGGAAAATATCCCTTTTATATTGTGCCTTATTGAAAGGCAAGTATTCTCTTGGTTTTCCTACAGAAATCATATCTGTACTCTTTGGGGTTATCAATAACTCATTACAGATAAGAATATTTTTAAATACACTACACTCTTTATTTTATACTTTCTAATAGAAAATGTAAATGCTCATTCCTTATCAAAAGTGTCATTCATAACATTTGTATTTAATTTTTATGCCATTTAATTCTATTCTTCTGAAAGATTTAATATATGCAGTAATAATTTTGAGTCTTGATGCAATCATTCTAAGCATAAAGAAAAAAGAACTTTAGCTAAGTTTTTCATATATCTGTACATCTCTTTCTCACTCTCTGTGCATGTTTCAGGTCCTGGGTGGATTCAAGGTGATAAGCCCTTGAGAAAACCATAATGTGATTATCTTGCAGAGAGGTGGTAGGATAAATAAGATTATCCATAACAAGCTTAGCTACTGATGAGTTCAAGCTGTGCTGATACTGAAAGTCCTGACACAATTGTAAGGTAATAACAGAAAAAGTACGCATTTGCAAAGGAGAGAATACTGCTTGAACTATGAAACCTTCCATGATTAATGCAAACTCACATACAGCCTTTTACGTGTAAGCTTTACTGCATTTTCCGTGCTTCTTTCATAGACTATTCCAGGGCGGGCTTTAAGTCTCCTTATGCATATCAAAATTTATATTATTTAACATGAGATAATTTTTAGCTAAATTTACTTTTTTTGATTGACTTTAAGAGTTGCATCATTTCTTTGAGTTTGGAGGTACCCTGATCTGTGTTTGTGAATGAATGATTTTGATAAGTTATGTTTATGTGATCATGTAAGTCATAAAAATAGACTAGAGTATGTAGTCTGTCCTCCTAGACCATGAAGACACCTACTGAATGTCATCCACTCTCATGTTCCATCAGGGACAGATGCCGTTATGTTTAATTTGCTTGCATTTTTTAAGTAACATCCATTTTGACTGTTTCTTGCTTTAATCCGTCTTTGACTCCAACAGTTCACAGACCTATTCCTCTTCTTTTCTCTTAATTAGTCCAACTCCACTAAAATTAGTGAAAAAATTGTTGCTGTGAAAGATAATCTAATCTGCAGTACTTAATTTAGCCTTTTGGATAAAAAGGAACATATGTAACTGTTCTATCTCATATACCATTGTCCAGTAACAAGAAATTTTATTATGAATAGTTTTCTAGTAGTACTGATGTGAAAAAAACAGCATATACAAAAATGAAAATGTTTCTTAAGTGTCAGAATGAAGTGTACAATTTCAATATGAAAAAAAAAAGTTTTCTAAGTCAAGGTTTTCAAATACTGATAACAGACCCAGCTTGCAACACCTTAATTTCCAGAAGCTTAGTTTACAGGTTTTTCAAGACCATTGGTTATTTTGTCATGTCATAGCGTAGGAACTCAGAGGCAGGAAGCATTTTTGG
Source organism: Gavia stellata (assembly GCF_030936135.1). Lineage (NCBI taxonomy): Eukaryota > Metazoa > Chordata > Aves > Gaviiformes > Gaviidae > Gavia > Gavia stellata. Next base: position 113,001,981 of record NC_082594.1, on the reverse strand, counting down.
CTAAAGAATCCAGTTTTAGATAATTAGTTTAGAGCCTGAGAAAATCCTTCAGGTCATGATAAAATCAGTTTTTCTAAACAATATCTAAGGTGGGAACTATTTGTTTTCTGAGACATTGTTGCCTTGGGCTATCCACTGCCTTCTGCCAAGGGAAGAAAGTATTTTAATTAAGAGAAATAGTGGCTTTAAGGCTCACTTGTGAGCCTTATATGTATTTATTATTAATATAAAACAGGTAGAATGCATACCTTTTCTAACTCTGCAGTTGAGGTGTCTGAAATACCTTGTGAAGAAGGTACAAGATGCAGGTAAGAAAAAAAGGACACATGAAATAAATTGATCAATTGTTCTGTAGAATTTATTTTTTAAAAAAAGAAAGTATAAAAATGTCAACATCTGTCTGGACAGAAAGAAGAGAACCTAATGATACTGCATTACAGGTTTTATGTCCTAGAGCTTCATCCTGTTACAAAATAGCGGAGGAAAAGTCTAAACTTTACAGGTAGTTCATCACAGGTTGTTATATATTGCAAAGCAGTGCTTAGCGTATAGCTAGAATTTAAATAGAGAACATTTTGATTTCAAGCAGCTGGAAGCCAGAACTCCTAAGCAGTCCTAATAACACGGTGTAACAACCATATTATTCCAGTAGTAAAAAGAAGGGGTTTTTTATATATTAGGGTTTTTTTTTTCTGTAGTGTTTGGTTTTTATTAGTAAGTCTCTAATCTGCTTATGTTAAAAAGTACTGATCCTACAGAGCTGTACCTTTTTGCATAACTGTGGAATTAAATTCACAATGTTACATTTCTTGAACCAAAGCTAGGTTGGTTGGTTGGTTGTTTTTTTTTTTCTTTTTTTCAGTAAAGAACAGCATATGAATTCCTCTAGCAGTCAACAGACACATAGGGCAAACTTCTGTTATTGCTTTTTTCCGTCCATTTGAAATTCTCTCTTCTAATCACATGAGAAATTAAATCTTTTTATGAATAATATTATTTTAAGACAAAATTGTTGCAGAAGGGAAGGAAGTGTAGAGGAGCATTCCTTTTTTGCTATATTGCTGTGTGAAACAGGAACTGACACAATTCTTACAGTTTCTAACGTGGTAAGTAAAAGCCTTTAAACAGTTTATAGTAGAAAATAGAACATAATGTATTCACACATGTGTATGTTCTTTTTTGTTGTTGTTTAAAAAGGTACGCTGGAAGTGGTGTGAGGCAGTGATATCTTTGCAGTTAATTTTAGTGTGAGTGAGGTCAGAGTCAGACTCCCCTTGTTCAAAGAAACTAGCAAGTTGCTGTTGGTAGACCACTACAGAGGCTTTGGACATTGAATGCCGGTTCATTAGTGTCTGCAGAGAAATATGTGGCCGTATAGACAATCGGCATCCATGGTAAGGTTACATAGCTGCCACCTGGTACTCTAATGAGATGGAAAGCAATTAAAAATAATTACCACTGCAAACTCATTAAAATTCTGTAGGTTTGTTCAACTCTGACCCCTGATAATTGCTGCAGAAGATTTTAGTGAATCTCAAAAATTACAGTCAAACTCAATGATATTTTAAACCAGGAATTGAGAGAGAGTATGAATTGCAAAGGTTCATTTCAAAGAGGATACATAATAGCTACAACCTGGTGTGGTATGGTATTGAGAAGGTTAGCATTTTGATTTATTGGAGTATCAGGGGTTTCATCATCTAACCAAATTTGAAAGTCTTTCTGTATATTGTTCCAAGGTTAAAATTTATAGATATGCATGTACATATACACACACATTTGGCCTGAGTGCTTTGAAAAGTAAAACTATCAGGTAGTTTTTAAGTTTTTGAGGCAACGTAACAGACAATATAATGCAGATGTTAAAAAAGGGAGAAAAAGCATATAAGTTGCCGTGCAATGGTATCTGTAGAGTTATTCACTAGTGGTGTCATAAGAGAATTCACAGCTCTTTGTGGCATCTGTGGGAGGCCTCTGATTTCAGCAACAATGGGAAAAGAATGGTCTTTCCAGGTAGGACCCTGCTTCTAAGCAGCTAAGCAGTAAGTGAAGCCACTTACATGGCAGGAACTCTCTGAGATCACTGCATTTCTTTTGGGGGATCAGCTTTAGGCCCTTTTGCAAATAACACACTGGTAAATTCATGAGGCTGTTACTGATAGGACTCTTTAAAAAGGCCGTTCACCCCAGCATGTAAAGACATTACAGGGTCCCACTTCTAGCAGCCTTAGGCAGTCCTATACCCTGTATTGTTAAACTTTGTGGTCTGAACAAGGTCTCCAAGCCTAGAGTAATGGAGTGTAATGAAGTTGGGTGTCATTAACAAGATCTCAGAAACATGGAAATGAAATACTTATTTTGATTTTTCTGTATTCTTGTTTTAAAAAGGTTAGCTGGACAGGAAATAAAGAGAGTACAGTATACTTTATACAATATACATATTCCATAACCTGCATATAGTCTGAGCCAGAAGTGAGAATCTAGCTTATAGATAGGAGCCTTGTAATACTTGCACAGATGCAATTTTGAAAACAAGAGTCATTTATGAAGACTTTAGAAAAGAAACAACAAATTCCACCCCACAGTTAATAATGAAATCACTTTTAATAACTAAAACATTTTGGTGCTGTACAGTAATCTGAAGTTTTCTGACACCTTCTGCGAGGCACCTCACTCCTGAGATAACTCTTTCCAGAGAGCTATCAGTGTCTGGCAGGGTAAGGAACATTTGTGCAAGGAAGGCAAAGAACCAAGATCAGCGAGATTGGAGGGGCAGGAATGGGAGTTTTGCCAATGGTAAAGAGGGAGGAGGCTGGCCTCCAGGTTGGACTTTACTGCAGTCTAGGTACACGCTTCTTGCATCCCCTTACAAAAGATGTTGAACTTTTGGCTTTTGGTTTTCTAAAGATAAAATGCAGATGCAGTAATAACCAACTGGAATGTGAGATAAACTGAAAAACCTGCAGGTACAGCTCACATAATTCATCCTCTATTCTGGTAAAGTTACACTACTGTAAAGCTGCTCATGGTATGATCATAACCGAGGCAGTTACGACTGCTCTGGATACAGGATTCTGTACAAGAAATTCCAGTTTTTACTGAAATTCAGTCTAGCTACATATTTTTATTTCACATTATCTGAGAAATATTGTACAGCTCTGTGAAGAAATGCTGTATCTTAAACCAGAAGTGTAATAGGCCAATATTCAACAGCAGACATTTTCAGATTTTAATTCCTCATTGTCTTAGTCATAATTTTCTTTTACATCTCTTTTCTCTTATGAAATAAATGAAGTCAAAGCATGTGCCAGGGAATTGATAATTTTTCGTAAAGGCTCTAATGTAATTTTCTTCCCATTTCAGACTCAATTATTAATGATGGCACTGTATTTTTGCTTTTCTTTTTTAGACGTGTGTTAGTCTCCATATTAGCAGAGACAAGTCATCATACTGCAAAAGCGTGCTGTCGTTTGTCATTAAAGAGGACAATAGTTACGTACTATAACAACTGTGTGTTTTGCCATCGGTTTATAGGCATGAGGTATGTAATCATATGCTGTGTTGTGGCAACCAGGAAGACAATGCAACACATTAGCAGGAGAACGAAAATGGTCTTCAGCAATACGTGCAAATTCAGACTGAAATACTACTTTCTGTGGGCCTTTTGTATTTATATTCAAAATGTTGTTGTACAATAGCAATAGTTTCAGAGGTCTAATGAATTAAATTTTTTCTTGGCTCTGTTGAAAACACTATATTCAGCAGTTTCAGCAGTGGCAAGCCCATCTCATTAATTTAAGTGCCTTAGTCACTGGTGCCAACAACACTTCATAAGGCTTATGTACTAAAATTTTGCAATATTGCTAATCTGGCATGTGTCCCAAAGAGACGATCGTATGCGTTTTAGAGAACTACTATAAAATGCAATAAATACTTTAGAGTCACCAAAGGTAGGCAGCGGGTTTCTGCATTGTGGTGAGTGGGATGAAAAATGTGAAGAGTTTTCTAGATTTGTACTTAGAATATTTTTATACATCTATCCAGGAGAATTGTTCAGTTAATATAAGGCCACATTTCATTGCTTTTATTCATCTTAAGACATGGTCACATTGGTTTAAGTGGTATTTCTCCTGTAGCAAAGTGCTCTTCATTGTTACTATAAAGGGAGGAATCCATCTTTGTATTATGTCCAGTATAAATATATTTGGAAACGTAGACCCAAACCTATTTCACAAATATTCTCATTATTTTCAATCAGATGAGCTGGCAGGCAGGGCGTTATTCAACTGCAGAGTACCAGGTGCAGGTGCCCAGGTGCTGGCAGGGGGGGCTGCAGGGCGGCCTCTGTGAGGAGAGGGAGGCTGCCCCGTGCCGGACACAGCTGTTTCCAGCTGGCTCCAGCGGACCTGCCACAGGGCACAGCTGAGCCCCGCAGCCATGATGGCAGCGCCTTGGGGAAAGCCTGTGTAAGAAAGGGCAGAATGCTGCCTGGCGGTGAGGGGAAAAGTGTGAGAAACAGCCCTGCCAGCACCGAAGGGAGAGGGGGAGGAGGAGGTGATCCAGATGCCAGAGCAGGGATTCCCCTGAAGCCCATGGAGGACCACGGTGGTGCAGATATCCATACTGCAGCCCGTGGAGGACCCTATGCCAGAGCAGGTGGCCGTGCACTGAAGGAAGCTGCAGTCTGTGGAGGACCCCATGCAGAAGCAGGCTCCTGGCAGAAAGTGCATCCCATGGAGAGGAGCCCACGGAGAAGCAAGTTTTCTGGCAGGACCTGTGGCCCATGGGGTACCCACGCTGGAGTAGTCCGTTCCTTAAGGACTGTGCCCCATGGAAAGGACCCACGCAGGAGCAGTTCTTAAAGAACTTCAGCCTGCGGGAAGGATGACAAGAAGTTCGTGGAGGAATGTCTCCCATGGGAGGGACCCCACGCTGGAGCAGGGGAAGAGTGTGAGGAGGAAGCAGCGGCAGAGACAAGGTGTTATGAACTGACCTCAATCCCCATTCCCCGTCCCCCTGCATGGCTCGGGGGGTGGAGGTAGAAGAGTTATAAGTGAAGTTGAGCCTGGGAAGAAGGAGGGATGGGGAGAAGGTGTTTTTAGGTTTGGTTTTATTTGTCACTGTTGTACTCTGTTACTAATTGGCAATAAATCAATTTCCTCAAATGGAGTCTGTTTTGCCTGTGATGGTAATTGGTAAGTGATCTCCCCGTCCTTATCTCAACCTATGAGCTTTTCCATCATATTTTCTCCCCCTGTCTTGCTGAGGAGGGGGTGAGAGAGCGTCTGGGTTGGCCTCTGGCAGCCAGCTAAGGTCAACTCACCGCAACTGAGAAACATCATGATCTGATTACAATGAATGACATTTCTGGAGACACCCAACCTTGTGGTTGTTTGAAAAACTGAGATCTGATGAGTACAAAGTGTCTGAAAACTGAGTGAGAAAGTTTAAATGAATTTGAGAATTGCTACTAAAAGTTGCAAACAGGATGTCACGGAAAAGGAGTTTCCAAAATGGATTGTGAGCTTAGACTTTCTTCCTGCTTGCAAGGGGAAAACTACATAAATATTGCAAATTCCCTGACTACTTCAATTTGCAGAGTGTTTTGTGCAAGCTTTGCATGTCTGCTATGCTTGCTAGGTGACTTTTAATTGGAAAGGAAAGCTTACAGGTACCTGTCATTCAGTTAAGGGGGTATAAGTGCAGCAGGTGTAAGCACACTGCATCTCTGAATGAAGAAGTAAGTGACTGTAGATTTTAATGGCTGAAATTCCTCAACTTTCCATGTGTGTCATTACTGTTTTTAAAACACAAGCTTTACATTTAACAGTACGATTGTCTATATTTTGGGTTTGCAAAGGATTTCTTTACAAGTCAAGTAATTTGCAGTTAATTCAGCAAGAAATGCGCAGGCATCCTCAAGGTTTCACATTGCTTCCCCCAGCGTGGAGAAGGAGCCTGTCCCAAACACCTGCACAGCGAGGGACAGCACAGCCATGCCTGGTTCAGTAGGAGGTTGCTCTCCGACGCTGCCAGAGTTGCCCGCTGGCGCCCCGTGCTGTGGCGCTGGCTGGGGCAAAGCGCTGCTGGGGCTCTCCAGCCCAGCGCCGGCTGCGAGGAGCTGCCATAGGCCTGGTGTGTGCCAGCAGCCGGGGCTGTTTTGTTTCTCTGCGTGGGCTTTGTTTTCTGTTTCTTCCACCCCATTGCTTCCTTCAGCCATTCTGGCAGCATTTATTTACCTGTTAACTCCCACGTAATGGCTCCTCTGTGCAGGTGGTTCCAGAAGCTCCTGGGACCTCTGTCAGCCACCTTGAGATGGGCCGGCTGGTGCTTGTTAGCTGCCTTCTGACTGATGGGTTCTGGAATGTGGGTGGGGCTGTCCCCACCTACTTAAGGGCCTCCTGCGGTAGCCTATGGTCAGCCTGGCCTGGGGAGTGGGGTGCAGTGCGGAGGGGAGCCCCCGCAGCAAGCCCCGGCGGTGCCTGGGGGGTCTGCTGGGGGAACAGGGGACGTGAAGAGACCTCAAAGCTCTGCCTCCCTCCGTGCAAGACTCCAGAGACGGCATGATGCCATGGCGACCTTAGGGAGCCTGAGATCCCCCCCGAAGGGAGTCTGGTGGGACTACACAGCTGTACTGTATCCTTTGCACACTGTATCCTTTTTCTAAGTACTCATTTAATCTCTCTTTTGGCTCTTCATGATGCTCTTAGTGCTGACTGGAGTATGGTGATCAGGTGCAAATACTGTATGTTGGTTGTTAAACCCCGATAACATACATTAATGAAAAATAATGATTAAATAATAATTGTAATAAAGAACAAGTTTTATAATGAAATAAATTATAATGTATTGAATTAAAATTGGATTGATTAAATAATGATAAAACAATGAATTAATCATAATAATAATGAGAAAACACATAATGATTAAATAACTACAACAATGTGGTTAGGTTTTGCCAACATAAACTCAGATTTACAAAACAAAGTACTGAAGGGGAGGTTTTGTCCCTATTGTCCACCCCCCACCACTACAACAGTTGTTGCTTCCCATGAAAACTTCCCATAGCTGCACTGTTGGGGTTTACAGGCACAAGGCCCTGAGAAGAACAGTATGAAAATAACGTCATGAGAAAACTGAAGAAATATTGCAGAGGCTTTGGGAGATACTGCCTCAGCAGCTTCAGAGAAAGGTTATAGTAATGCTAAGTGCTCTTTATTTGCACCTCTAAGGTACCCAAATAACTGTGCAGCACAAGTACTAGAGGCACCAAATGGGGTAAGAAAATTTCTGGAACAACTGGTCAGGGATCTTAATGGAAACCATGGCTGTATAGACCATGCCATAGTAGGGGCTCAAGCTCCTGAGGGGCATGGGGAAGGCAAAAGCAGAATACAGACCCTGGGGCTCAGGTGAGCAGACTTCTTCATACCAGAGATGGATGAAGTATGTATTCCAGGAGAACGATACATGTTACATGTACAGATAAAAATGGAAGAAGGGCAATTTGAGGACCTACTGATCTGTCAGCCCCACTTCAGTTGCTGGGAAAATGAGGAAACAAATCTTCTTGAGAGCCATTTCTGGAACCATAAGTGAGAACAAGGTGAGCAACAATACTCAATATGAATTCATTAAAGTCAAATGATGCTAACCAATCTGATTGGCTTTGGTGATAAATAACTTAATTCTTCGAGAAGGTAAGAGTAGATGATGTTCTATACATAGACTTTAGAATGGCTTGTGACATGTTTTCAACACAATTCTTTGCGCTAACACAAAGCAAGGCTCTGGCTAGTTGGCCAGCTGGAGTCAAAGAGGGCTCTGGCTTCCTGGCTGCGGTCCAAGAGAGCTCTGACTAGGCTGTGGCTGAGTGGACTAAGTCAAAGAGAGCTCTGAGTAGGTGCTGGCTGGCTGGCTGGGGCCAAAGCAGACCCTTAAGTAGGTTCTGCTTGGCTGACTGGGGTCCAAGAGGGCTCTAAGTGGACTCTGGCTGTTTGTCCAGGGTCCAAGAGGGCTCTGAGTAAGCTCTGTCTGGCCAGCTAGGGAAGTAGGGCTTCAGCTTGCTATCTAGAACAGTAGGGCTCTGGCTGGCCAGCTGGGGACCAAGACAGCCCTACTTAAGCTCTGGCTGGCTGGCCGGGGTCCAAGAGGGCTCTGAGTAGGCTCTGGCTGCCTGGCTGGGGACCAAGAGGACTCTAAGTAGGCTCTGGTTGGCTGGCAAAGTAGGGTTCTGACTGGCCAGCTGGGGTCAAAGAGGGCCCTAAGTAGGCTCTGGCTGGCCACCCTGGGTTCAGGACAGCTCTAATTAAGCTCTGGCTGGCCGGAGTCCAAGAGGGCTCTGAGTAGTCCCTTTCTGGCTGGCTAGGGAAGTACAGCTGTGGGTGGCCGGCTGGGGTTCAAGAGAGCGCTTAGTAGGCTCTGGCTGCCCAGCAGATGGAATTAGGCTCTTGCTGTCCATACAGGGTCAGTAAAGCTCTAGTTGTGTGGCCAGGGGAAGTAAGGCTCTGTGTGGCTTGCAGGGGGAATTAAGGCTGGTCCACTGGTGTAAAAAAAGCTCTTGCTGGGTGTCTGGTGAAATAAGGCACTGACTGACGAGCTGCGGAGAGAGCCCTTGTCTGACTGGCTGTTGGCGGAGGCTGTTGTAGCCAGTGCAGTAGAATATTGTCAGGAAAGGAAACACATGTTTCTTTGGCATAGACTCAGGGTCAGCTCATGTCACTTAGTATGTGCTGATCTATGCCACATGTAAATGATGAATTTTTGTTCTCTTTTAAGCAAAATCCTAGATCAGTTCTGAATATCACAAGATTTTAAAGCCTAAAAGTAATACACAAGATGCTTATGAATGTCCCATGGATGGCCATGACCATCTTACATACAAGTTTTAAATTGTGAAGACTTTAATTTTGCAACTTGAGAGTGTCCCTTAAAAGTGAACAGGACTTTACTTGTATATAACTTAATGGAATTCTTTGGATATCAGAGCAAATAGCTACAGATTAAGAATTACGTTGTTTTTGATGGTTCTTGAGCCATTTTATACCACTCAATTGAAAATATAGAGACCTATATATAACCTCAAGCCTAATAAGGTCACTTCACACTGGTGGAAAAGGAGAAGTTCAATTTTGTATTTTATCAGAAAACAAACTCACCTCTGTATGATAACAAGCCTGATGGGCAAATGAACTGATTGACCCTGAGTCCCCACTGACCTCTGTGAGAGTTAAAAGCAGTGGTCCTTCTCTTGAACCCAACATTAAAAACTTCACTGGCAAAAAAAATTAAGTGAAAGTAAAAATAGCCGTGAAATGAGTCTTGGGTATTGCAGATAAGCTGTGCTGAATACCAAATCCAAGCATGATGAAACAGCACTGAAAAGATCTTACCTGTATTATCCTGCTTTAGGATTTATCAAAATAGGAACTCAAAATTAAGTATGGCTAAGGCAACACCAAATTTTCAGTGTTAAAAGGAAAAATCTTAGAGGCACACCCATTAGGTTTTAAGTCTCATCATTTTACTCCTAAAAAGCATACGCAGACACACTGCTTGTTTCATCAATAGAGAGATGCCACTGGCTAAATCCATGAATAGCACAGGAAGCACTGTGTAAAAGCCTCCATTTGTCTGTAAGTGAACATAAGTCTTTGGTGTGCCACAAGTCAGAATATAGAAATGTGAGCACACGCAGCAAAGAACCTGTTAACTGGCTTGAATTTCACCACACAGTTTTACTAGGCATTTGGGGGAGACTGTAAGATTTGTTTTCATTCTCCTTTTCTACTCTCACCTAATTTAAAAGAGATTAGCCAAAGGGTAACATTTTACAATAGCATTATTGAGAAAGGTTGACTATCTTACTTTAGAACTCTTCAAATTTTTGTAAACTATTTTTTAAACGGTCGTTAACTAAGCAAGAATTTAAGTATAGATCTCTAGATATTGTATCATGCTTAAAGTCAATAAAACTGCATGCTCAAAATTAAAAAAAAGTAATTTTATTAAAATGCAAAGGGGGGAAAATCTGCTTTCTTCACACTTGTTTTCCCGATATTTATTGAAAATGATACAAAATAGTAAAAACTTTTTTCACTCTGCAAAATGCAGATTTTCCTCAAAAAGAAAGGAAAAATGTATTCATGACACACACACAGGAAAACCAGCACAATGCAAGTATACAATTTCAAATTAAAATATTTATTTTAAAATATTTTTGTTTCTTTTTGTGATCAGTTCTAGTATTTATCTATTCTTAGACTCGACCCCCTAGAATGTAAACTTTTGCTGTGGGAATTGTTGCTGCACAAAAGCTGCAACACTGTTAGAGCAGAAGTAGTTTTCATTGTGCGTTCTTTTCCTACTGGTTTACCTTGGTGAGTAACTCAGTTATTCTCTTGGGCTTTTGGCTTTAGAATTGGGAATGGAAATTCATGAAATCACAGCACATAGCCAACTGCTATTAAAAACCCACAGATTTGGGGACTCCAGTGGCATATGAAGGTTGCCTGGTAATAAGAAACAAACAAATGTCTATCGTTCTTTGAGCTCTTTTCATGAGAGTGGAGGGAGCTAAGGTCTTTCACCATCCTCCTGGTTCTTCTATGTATTGAGTAAGCCTGCCCATGTGCCAAATTACTGGCAGGGGGGAGAGCTCAAAGTTGCTCAGGAAGCAATAATAATTTTGGGATGCATTAAACACAGTATAACCAGCCTCACTTTGAGTACTGTGTGCAGTTCTGGGCCCCACAATTTAAGAAGGATGTGAAGGTCCTTGAATGCATCCAGAGAAAAGCAACAAAGCTGGTGAAGGGGCTGGAAGGCATATCCTATGAGGAGCTGCTGAAGACTTTGGGCTTGTCTAGTTTGGAGAAAAGGAGGCTGAGGGGCAACCTCATTGCTCTCTACAGCTTTCTGAGGAGGGGAAGTGGAGAGGGAGATGCTGAGCTCTTCTCCCTGGGATCCAGTGACAGGACACATGGGTTCAAAGTTCAAAGCTGCACCAGGGGCGGTTCAGACTGGACATTAGGAAGCATTCCTTTACTGAGAGGGTGGTTTAACACTGGAACAGGCTTCCTAGAGAGGTGGTCGATGCCCCATGCCTGTCAGTGTTTAAGAGGCATTTGGACAATGGCCTTAATAACGTGCTTTAACTTTTGGTCAGCCTTGAAGTGGTCAGGCAGTTGGACTAGATAATCGTTGTAGGTCCCTTCCAACTGAACTGTCCTATCCTATCCGATCCCATATAAAAAGTATGGTAGATTTTGATAAGTATGCATAAAATCTCCTGATTGCAAATCTCTCCTAAAAAGTATTTTTAATATTAGTAAATTGCTGTAACAGCTTTCAATTATATTACTGGATTTAAAATTGTAAAATGAAGGCTGTGGTGTTCTCAAATGCATGGAGGTCAAGCATTATCTCATGGCTTTAGAGAACTCTGTGAGGGTAACATATGAAGATACTGGCATCGCAGAGACATGGTGGGATGGCTCCTAGGACTGGAGTTTTGGAATGGAAGGATACAGGCTCTTTAGGAAGGACAGGCAGGGTAGACAAGGAGGGGGTGTTGCCCTCTATGTCAATAACCAGCTGGAGTGCATGAAGCTCCACCTGGGGATGGATGAGGAGCTGACCAAGAGCTTATGAGTCAGGATTAAAGGGAGGGCAGGGGCAGGTGACATTATAGTGGGGGTCTGCTACAGGCCACCCAACCAGGAAGACCAAGCAGATGAGGCCCTCTACAGACAGACAGGAGCAGCCTCACATTCACAAGCCCTGGTCCTCATGGGGGACTTCAACCACCCTGATATCTGTTGGAGGGACAATGCAGCAGGGCAGAAGCAATCCAGGAAGTTCCTGGAATGTGTTGATGGTAACTTCCTTCTCCAAGTGATAAAGGAACCAACGAGGAGAGGTTCTGTGCTGGACCTTGTTCTCGCCAACAAGGAGGGGCTGGTGGGGAATACAAAGCTCAAGGGCAGCCTTGGCTTCAGTGACCATGAAATGGTGGAATTCAAGATCCTTAGGGCAGCGAGGAGGGCATGCAGCAAGCTCATTACCCTGGACTTCAGGAAAGCAGACTTTGGCCTCTTCAGGGATTTACTTGGTAGAGTATCATGGGATAAAGCCCTGGAAGGAAGAGGGGCCCAAGAAAGCTGGTTAATATTCAAGGATCACCTCCTCCAAGCTCAGGAGTGATGCATCCCAACAAAGAAGAAGTTAGGCAAAAATGCCAGGAGGCCTGCATGGATGAACAATGAGCTCCTGGACAAACTCAAACAAAAAAAGGAAGCCTACAGAGGGTGGAAGCAAGGACAGGTACCCTGGGAGGAATACAGAGAAATTGTCCATGCAGCCAGGGATCAGGTTAGGAAAGTTAAAGCCCTGATAGAATTGAATCTGGCCAGGGATGTCAAGGGAACAAGAAAAGCTTCTATAGGTACATCAGTGGTAAAAGGAAGACTAGGGAAAATGTGGGCCCTCTCCGGAAGGAAGTGGGAGACCTGGTTACCCAGGATGTGGAGAAGGCTGAGGTACACAATGACTTTTTTGCCTCAATCTTCACCGTCAAGTGCTCAAGCCACACCGCCCAAGTTGCGGAAAGCAAAGGCAGGGACTGTGAGAACGAAGAACCACCCACTGTAGGAGAAGATCAGCTCTGAGACCATCTAAGGAACCTGAAGGTGCACAAGTCCGTGGGACCGGATGAGATGCATCTGTGGGTCCTGAGGGAACTGACAGATGAAGCTGCTAAGCCACCATCCATCATATTTGAGAAGTCATGGCAGTCCGGTGAAGTTCCCACTGACTGGAAAAGGGGAAACATAACCCCCGTTTTTCAAAAGGGAGAAAAGGAAGACCCAGGGAACTACAGGCCAGTCAGTCTCACCTCTGTTCCTGGCAAGATCATGGAGCAGATCCTCCTGGAAACACTGCTAAGGCACATGAAAAACGAGGAGGTGATTGGTGACAGCCAACATGGCTTCACTAAGGGCAAATTTGGTGGTCTTCTGTGAGGGGGTTACAGCTTTGGTGGATATGAAAGAGCAACTGACATTATCTACCTGGACTTCTGCAAAGCATTGGACACTGTCCCACATGACATCTTTGTCTCTAAATTGGAGAGACATGGATTTGATGGCTGGTCCACTCGGGGGATAAGAAATTGGCTGGATGGTTGCACTCAAAGAGTTGCGGTTAGCAGCTCAATGTCCAAGTGGTGACCAGTGACGAGTGGTGTTCCTCAGGGATCGGTATTGGGACCGGTGCTGTTTAACATCTTCGTTGGCAATATGGACAGTGGGATTGAGTGCACCCTCAGCAAGTTTGCTGACGACACCAAGCTGTGTTGTGTGGTGACACCCTGGAGGGAAGGGATGCCATCCAGAGGGACCCTGACAGGCTCAAGAGGTGGGCCCATGCGAACCTCATGAAGCTCAACAAGGCCACGTGCAAGGTCCTGCACGTGGGTCAGGGCAATCCCAAGCAGAAATACAGGATGGGCAGAGAATCAATTGAGAGCAGCCCTGAGGAGAAGGACTTGGGGGTGTTGGTTGATGAGAAGCTCAACATGAGCTGGCAGTGTGCGGTTGCAGGCCAGAAAGCCAGCTGTATCCTGGGCCGCATCAAAAGAAGCGTGACCAGCAGGTTGAAGGAGGTGATTCTCCCCCTCTACTCTGCTTTCCTGAGACCCCACCTGGAGTATTGCATTGAGCTCTGGGGCCCCCAACATAGGATGTGGACCTATTGGAGCGAGTCCAGAGGAGGGCCACAAAGATGATCAGAGGGCTGGAACACCTCTCCTATGAAGACAGGCTGAGAGAGTTGGGGTTTTTCAGCCTGGAGAAGAGAAGGCTCTGGGGAGGCCTTATAGCAGCCTTCCAGTACCTGAAGGGGGCCTGCAAGAAAGCTGGAGAGGGACTTTTTATAAGGGCTTGTAGTGATATGACAAGGGGTAATGGCTTTAAGCTGAAAGAGGGTGGATTTAGATTAGATATTAGGAAGAAATTCTTCACCATGAGGGTGATGAGACACTGGAACAGGTTACCCAGAGAAGTTGTGGATACCCCAACCCTGGAAGTGTTCAAAGCCAGGTTGGATGGGGCTTTGAGCAACTTGGTCTACTGGAAAGTGTCCCCGCTCATGGCAGGGAGGTTGGAATTAGATGATCTTTAAGGTCCCTTCCAACCCAAACCATTCTATGATTCTATATGCTGGAAGGTGTCAGACTACTTTTGTGAAGTCACAAAACAGTCACTGAATTTGTACTGTCTGTAAGGACAATACAACCAAACTTTCAGAAGGCGTGTCATTAAGAGTTTTGGATAATCCTCCAAAATTTACTTGGAGTTTCCTTATTTGGATGCTCAATCTTTGAAAAAAAATTCTAAATCAAGACCTACTTTTGCTCTGCATTCCCTTTATTCATTAATTGAATGGACTTGTACTTGATCTCATGTTGCCAGCTTAGCTTCTGTATCCCCTTTCCACAAAAGGACGCTGAAATTTCACGTTCAGATCTATCCCCTTCCCCACCTTGCTTCATGGGATCTGGCACTAAATTGTAAAGTGTTTATTAATTTCATTGCTTAATGTGAGAACTTGCAAGATATTAAAACTTCAAACCAAATATACTACTGTGGGCTAAGAAGTTATAGTGTGCTGGCAGATCCACAATAAATATCTATTTGAGTGGTCTTAGCCTGTGGCAAATGCAACTTAAGTTAGCATGAAAGAAGGGTAAGCAAACTCAATTTATTTTGCATTTGCCATGGGCTAAAATAATTCACAGTGGACAGTTGCTGTAGATCAGCTGCTGTGTTTGTGAAAGCTATTCTTTTGTCAGTTAGATTGGTGTGAAATTAGGGAACAATCAGGATAGAAATCTGTAGTTCTGGTATTGCATAGTATCAGTATCCTAGTAGTGTATTAAGTCATCCATCCCTCAGTGTGAAATACTAGACCAAATAAATTTGATGTGAAGAAAAAGAGATTTGGAGAGGTGGTGTTTGGGGTGGGCATTGTTTGCTTTTTAACTGGAGTAAGAATTTTCCCCAGAGTAATTCTTACATCGCCAAGCAAACATAAGAAATTGAAAACGAAAAGCAGAGACATCACTTATGACTTTTCAAGTAAAGTTATAGATTTGTAAGTATAATGAATGTGTGTAAAACACCAACTCTTTCTTCCTGGAAGTCAGTGCAAATGTGCCAACGATACCACTATGAGCAAAGGTGTGTTCCTGTTCAGTGTCTGTTTCCTGGGTCTTCTCAGTTTTGCTTAGCACTGCATAGCCATTCATTTTAAATCCGTTCTTGAAATTGTAGCATCCTGGAATGCAAAAATAGGGCAGTTGTTGCTTTTCTTGCTCTTGTGCAAACACCTTCTTAATAATGAGCTTATTAGATAGAATATTCTATAGAAAAATTCTACAATGTGAGTCAATGTATTTTTTTGGGGCATGAAAATAAAACACAGGAAAGAAAAGGAGAATTTCTGGCTTCATTGAAGCTAATGGATATTTTTTAAGGGCTTCATCAGGGAAAGAACATCTCCCACAATTTTCACATAAAAATTGTTTTTTCGCAAAAGATTTTCTAGTGCAAGCATAGTGCAGGAGTCACTGTAGAACGTTTGACAGCTGGTGCTTTTATGGGATGTCAGACTGTGAGTTCATAATGGTGCTTTTCACTCTTAACATCCAGTAATCAATATGGTCGTTACAGACTTTCTGAGCTGTGCATTATATAGGGGAGGAGTAGCATGACTTGGGCCACATAACATGTCATGCTGCAAAAGCAGGGCTGCGACATGTTTCTTTGCTGACTGCCACGCAATTCTGCAGCCCATTCTGCTTCCCTTTGGCACGGGCTCCCAGAACTACATCTCCTTTGGCCCTGTCAAGGGCATATCATGACACAAAGATTTTTGTTTGTATGGTGGACACAGTCTTACCCTGTTCAGACTTCAAGCTGCTCAGACCTGAGCAGAACAGCATTATTATTCCAAAATTACAAGATATACTAGCGTGCATAGGATATTATCTCAGACTCATTTATGTGTGAGCAGAGCTTCTGGCTGACCCAGAAAATAAACAAACACATGCATGTCTTCAGAGTACAGGCAGAGGGAGGCCACTAAAGGAACTGCCTGCAAAGACTATACAGACACACTGATGAGAAGTGTCTGAAATTATGGCCAGTGTAGTCAATGTCGTCTTGTTAGACTGAAACTAGGCTTGTCTAACTAACTTCTCCTACTAACTGCGGACTTGTAAACCTTGAACTTTGCAGTTCACTGTTGGCTGAAGACTCTCCAGGCACCTGAGATGTCTGGGTTGAGGCTGCAAGCCCCTCTGGAAGAAGAGCATAGGGAGGAGGATCAGTTTGATATTGGGCTTTAGCTCTATTAGTCCTAGAAGAATAATGTACTGTGTCCTTGTCAGCTTTACTCCAGGCTTAAAAGAGAAAATATAAATATGTTTTGAACAAAGGAGAAGATGAAGTGGTTACAAAGTTGGAAAAATGTTGAAAAATGGACAAGATGCATTCTCCCAGGGGCTCTGATTTCCTCATGTACTTCTGAGAAGTAACCTGGGTGCAGCCCTGGTTGAATATGCAGAAGAAATGACTCAGCTGGCAGTACCTTGGACATGGGAGGTTACTAATGAGACTAGGATGTATCCTCTGAGAACCCATCTCTTAAATTTTACCCGGAAGTATTGGTTTGAATACAAAGGAAGCAACAAAACTTGTGGGAAGGTCTCAGACCTTCACTTTTAACTTACAAGTCCCTGTACTTAAATTTCCATCTATTTTTGAAATACTGTGAGAATGTTAGTAGGACCTCCCCAAACCTGTCACATCACTCTGCTTTGATATCGAAGTTTCTTTGGGATGTTACTTCTCTGTTTTCTTTTTTACCACAGCTGGATTTCAACTATAACTGCCTTCATAGATGTCAAAAGCTACACTATCAAAATCTTTTGGCTTTGCAACCTGCAACAAATCACACATCAGAAATGGAGTCTATTGTGCAACACTTTCAATTGTCTTTTGGCTTGTTGTATACTTGAGACATAATAAAAGAGATTTCAGGAAACAGGACCCTTCGGCTAAACACTCTGTCTCCACATGCTGTTAGTTTTTCATCTCCTTTCTCTGTTGTACTCACTGTGCATCTTTCTCTATGATACTTAAACATGGAGCAAACTTTCAGATTAACTGGTAATCATCTTTCAGAGCAGGCACATGCAACCTGTAGGTGTCAGTCTCTGCTGCATACCTATTGTATATAGAGCACTAGAAAGTAAAGAAGGTTTTAAATACTAAGAACAAAAAGCTGACAACATTTGAGAGAGACAAATTAAGAACATGAGATGCCCACCACCTTCTGAAAAGCTGATAGGCAACTTACTGCTCGGGCACCACCACACACCAATGTGTGCAAATTATGTTTGGATCAAAGCTGGCTCAACTTCAGCCAGCTCAGAGAGTGGACAAAGCTAGTTCAACCATCTGCATCTAAGCCTTGGATCTACAGCATGCTTTTAATCTCTTCGCCTTTCAGTTTCTTTGTCCATATAAAGACAGCATTGCTTCCATTAAAAAGTCCTGAATATACATTATGAAAGAGCAAAATGTTCATTGAAAAAGGTTGTCCTGTCCAAGAAAGAGAAGGTAAGTGCTAGGCTGTAGAGTAACAGTAATTTTTCTGTCTTTTTCTGCAGCTATTATCATTCAGTGTGTGACAGCTTCAGCAGGACATAGACGGACCCCTCAAACTGGAACACCCCTAAATGAACGTTTATGATACTTTCCTGGATACAAAGATTATCCTCAAGCAAAGAGAAATGATGATTGAGATACCTTACATCACGATATGAGTAAATAAGCTATTTGTAATTTAAAGTGAAGGACTGGTTGGGAACATAATACTGCAACAGGGTTGGGGGGTAGGGAATAGAGGGAAATGCCTTGCTACAATTAAATTAGAAGTCCACAGAGGGGGGATAAAATGAAATAAACTTCCCCATTTCAAATTTTCTGTTGGAAACCAGGAGGCTGGTTTCACTTATTACAGGCTGTTTTTTTGCAAATTCCTCCTTACTTGCCTAAATCTTTTCAAATTGTCTTTAAAGGGCTCATGATGCTAGTTTAGGCATACAACTCAAAGTAGAGTTTGAAGACAGTCTTAACTACTAGTTAATCATGATGATGAAGTACTTTTGTGGCTGGAAAGTGAGAGAAGGTCTAAGTATTTTATGTATTCCACATACATTTCTTCTGGTACAGTTTGGTAAAAGTCACTGACAAAGCCAGGATACTGGAAAGAATGATATTCAAGCCTGATCTTCTCTGTTGTTT
Source organism: Gavia stellata (assembly GCF_030936135.1). Taxonomy (NCBI): domain Eukaryota; kingdom Metazoa; phylum Chordata; class Aves; order Gaviiformes; family Gaviidae; genus Gavia; species Gavia stellata. Next base: position 112,983,610 of record NC_082594.1, on the reverse strand, counting down.
CTGGTGTACCTGAATAAGCCAAATAGGTAAAATGCAGTTGCTGACCTCTAATTAGAAGCCCGGCTGGTCTGAGGGGCAAAAGTGAGATGCAGTAGTACTTGGATAGCCTGATGCTGCCCTAGAAAGAAAAACTGGAGGTGGGTTTTTTTTTTCCTTCCAGAAAGAAAATTTTGGAGTAAATGGGGAAAAAACCAAATACTAACTTTAAACTGTGCTGTGGAGAAGCCTCAATTCTGTGAAAAAATAAAATGGCAAAGCTGATAATAAGCTTATGGCTTCAGGAACACTGTATAGAAGTATGACTAATACAGGTTAGTGGCATCTAGTGGCAGGCAACAGATAAGTCCCTCACTACCATTACAAATGTATACTAAATAAATTGCTAACCATAGCAAAATCTTCTCTGCTTTGCACAGATGAGAGGGAAAAGGCAGCTGGACCTGAAATGACCAATTTGAACACAAAAAATAAAGCCAGTCATCATAACCCCTTCTCCATACAAGTCAGAGGTGGTAGCTAGGGTTTCTAGTTCATGACGGAGTATAGATTGTGTTTAAACCACATTTCTGCAAGTGTCACCATACCAGTTACTTAAAATCAGGTTATTATGGTGTGGGGAGGTGGAGGGTAGGCAGACAGAGTTTTATCCTTTTTCCCATTCCTTCATGTTCTCTATTTTCATCATAATATTTTCACACATTATCACTTTCTGGAACAACCATGGACCTAAAAGCAAAGTTCAGTCACGTATGTATGTTTTCATATATCTGCTAAGTTATCTCAGCAGTAAACACACAATTTTTCACTTATCTGAAGATGTTCTGTGCACAGCACATTGTCACAGCTCTGCTGGTTAGCATAACTTTCTCCAATCACCCGTATTGAAGTGAAAGTGAAGTTTTACATTTCTGTGTTAATATGATTTTTATCTACCTTGTACCTAGGCTCGTCCTTGGTGAAAAATCTCTGCAGAAGTTTCCTGCGTTGCTGTCACTATTCAGGCAGACCCAATGAAGAGCTCAGTTCCTTTTTACTTCCAGACTTCATTCTGAACTTTTCACAGAAGTCCTTCCTGAACTTTGTCCCTACCAAATAAGTCAGGCCTGTCTGGTTTGTATTGCAATTCAAGAGAGCAGTTAATTATGTTATTGCTGTTAATTGTTACCATGGTTTTTTTGCCAACAGAAGAATCCAGGGCAATATTTCATTGTGTTAAGCAGGCACTGTACAAATACAGATTGCAAATTCTATCACTTGAATAGCTAGATAAGTCAACTTTAAAAACATTAAATGTTGCCAAAGAAGTCAAATAATTTTTTTTTTTTTTTTTTTGTACAGAGGTAAAACATTTCTTTCTTCTGATTGAGCAGTGCCAGCTGGTTTCTGACACTGTTTAGGCCACATCCAACCTGGCCGATGCAGAAGCACCCCATTTTTTACAAAAAGGAAACAGCCACAGCTCACCATATATCACCAGTCTGAATAATTGGGGGTTCGGGTACTGGGACACATGGTGGAGTATATTTAGTGACCTCAAATGCAGCCTCAGAGCACAGATCAAGACTTCATAGTAAACTAAGATACAAATTTTGACATTTCTTCCTTCAGAAGTCCCCCTTAATTAGAGACTAATTTTGCTCCTCTTTTCTAGGTAAATTTTCACATTTATTCATACTGTAACCAGAATTATATAAAAACAGATTTGAGTAGCTGATAATTACAAATTAATTAACGATCATTCCAACAATGAATAGATGTAATTGTAATAAGCTACCTAGAGTATTAAGTACTTACTGGATAGGTATATACACTGAACTGTACACACAGAAATGGTGTATGGTATAGTATTGCTGAGAAAAACTCTTCCTGAAAAAGGTTTTATGTCATGCTCCCATATCTTTATATTAACTCATTGAAATCAGACATAACTATTATCCTGATGCTAACCTAATGTAGTGATAACATTTAAATAAAAATTGTCCACCTGTCTTTAAACATATAGAAGGCTAAGTGTCTCCATGATCAAAGTGTCAGAAGAACAATACCCTTGCTTTCTTTAAAAGAGAAGGTAGCATTTGTATTCGATTCACAACACCATCACATAGAAAAAAAAAAGAAACTGTGAAGTGTTAATGTGAGTAAATACATGACTGTCAGAAAAACATCCATGTTACAAAATTAGAAGGTCTATATATGGAAGTTAAATACCAATAGTGTTAACTTGAAAGCCATTTTTCAAATGTAAATACATTATGAATTATATATAGACTTTTCAGACATTCAAGTGCTGCTTCATGAAAAAAGTCTGAAAAAAGTCTGTACTTGTATGCGTGAGTGGCAGGTTTAGGAAAGTAAAAATCCAAACCACAGCTATCCCACCATGCACTATTTGCTTATACTGTTATCAGTTGCTGTACTGCTTGTGTTCCTTGTGGCTCGTGCACGTGGTCAATGAGGACCTAACCAAGCTTAGTATTCTACAGAAACTTGGACTTAAGACAGAAATTAATTTGGATCCTTATTTAATTATTTTGTATTTTAGGTTTGGAGGGTAAGGGAGATAGCACGTGACAGCAGCTGTGCCCAAATGTTTCACCAAAAGGAAAAGTTCTGTAATGCCTGAGAGACCTTGAGGTGCTGAGTGACTTTATCACCCCGGAAAAGTGATAAGGTAGCTAGATCGATCTCATCACTTGAAAATGCCTTGTCCTCAGATTTCCCACACTTAATTTTTCATTTAGTTGCTGATACTTGACCAAGCCATGTTATAATATAAATAGCTCATGTGAAAAATTGTTTTCTTTTTTTAAAGCAGAGATTTCACTCATGGTATCAAGTAAATTAAAATGTAGTTCCTGCAAATGGCATTACTCTTCTCTCTGTCTCTTTTGGGTTAGACATCTAGATCATCCTGCCTCATAATTTCTCATGTTTTGTAAAACATGAGAGCTTTATAGCTAATTAATTGCTACAAATTCCAGTAGCCTGAGAAAATAGTTATTTTAAATGTAGTTTCATGTACATGGTTCTGTATACATAACCATACAGATAAGTATGGATACATATAAATATGTAGGTGGATGTATATTCATTTTTCACAACTACACTTACATAATCTTTACATTAACATGTCAGTATGTTAAAATATTTGTTCTTATAATGCCCTTGAGAACCAGGGAAATAGGAAAGCCCTAATCTCAGCTTTAAGAAATGGTAAAAAGAGTTGATTGTGAGGAAGAAAATATCCTTAGGTTAATCTCAATAGTCAATGGAAAGGAGACTCTTTAAGGTCTGTCTTAAGGTCCACATAGGGTGCCCTGCTCAGACGTGGGCCTGGAGGGCCGTTCTCCTGACAACAGGGAGCCTTAATTGTCTCAAATGTGTTTAACCTAGTGAGCACTTCCTAAGGGGGCTTGCACAGACGAAAGGCTATAGGCAAAGAAGAGGTTTTTTGATCTGGTTATCAAGTAAGGGTTGCAGTCACTGGACCGTCTGTAGCTGTAATAGCTAAGTAACTGTAATGAAATATCATAAGTAATGGCTGTCAGGTGAAATAACCAGAATTGGTCATATCAAATAGCGTTAGTCTAATCTCTGTTACCGCTGCCTGTTGTTGCTGACGGTTTGCTGTGGCGGAGTTAGCAGACAGCTTTTTTTGGCTTCAGGCACTGGTTGCTGATCATCTGCACATAAGGTAGAGGTAGCTTTTGCAGTTAGTAGCTTTAAAGTTGAGCCATTGCTTGACTCTTTGGCCAACTGGCCACAGGCCCACTACCCTGCTAAAAACCCGGTCCAGCTGAGCTTGACTTAGCTAAGTTTGCATATGTTTCTGTTGTCTTACAGAGCCTATTTTGAAGCCATGGGGAAACTGAAGTGTTGTCTGGCTTTCTGGCAGAGGTGATGGTTTTGAACCACTGCAGTCCCTAAGAGCTGCAGAAGAGCCCCCAGAGCCTCTCTGTTCTGCCCAGGCACCCACACCTCGCAGGTGCTGAGGGAGATCCCGCTCAGGGACTCCCGGCCATGCTCGTCCGCTGCCGTGCTGCCTCACCCAGCTGCCTGCAACCCCTCGGCTGTGCTCATCTGCTCCATGCCCTCCTTCCTTGTCTAGGAAGCTCTGGCCTTGCTGCCTAACACCTAGTTTTTCCCTGCAGGCAGAAAGAGTGAGGGACTTACTTTTCCAGGGAAGAATCGTTCTTGAACTGATCCTTCTGCTTTTATTTTTGCCCCCCCGGTCTGCTAAATATGGCTTTCTACGCTGTTTAGTTTTGACGTTTTATCATGAAAATTAAACCGTTGATTCTGCTCCTAATTTAGAGACCCAAACCAAAGAACTCAGAAACAGAAAATGAAGCAAGATCTGAGAGGTTGGCTCAATTTACTAAGAAATTGAAATTAAAAAAAAATCAAAACTTTTCTGATGTAGGGTTGTTAAGTTATACATTTAGTCTTTTCTCAGTTGCTCACATTCCAGTTGGCAGGTTTGCATGTGAAATGAAATTTTTTAGGCCAAATACTGGAGTCAAAGATTGTGTTTGGTTTTTTTAAAGTACTAAGCAGGTGGTATTAATATAAATTAAGAACTTCTCAGAGGTATATTGGTACTTCTCATAAGCGAGAAACCGGATGCAATAGAATATACGGGGATAAAATAGTCATACAGGGACCTCTGAACATTCACACTGGTCCGTCTTAGCTCTCCCTTTGACTACTGTAGGAGAATGCATTGATGGAAAACTAGCAGAAATTCAGCATTTAGCAAGATCTCAGTGGAACAGGATTCACCCTGATGTGCGTAGAAAGGCTCGCATAGCATGCTTGCATTTACAAGGTAAGTCCATTCTACTTCTCCTGGATATTACCTTCCCTATAGACACCTGAAGTTCCCAAGCCATAAATTTTCCTTGGCCAAGTCGTGACATTAAAAGCCTGATTCTGGATGTCCCCAGGGGTACCTCACCTTATGTAATGCTGAACAGCTCCCCCACTACTTAGCTTTGTATTGTAGGTGAGATTTTCCTTCCAAATACCTTCCTAAGGGCTCCAGGGGAGGTAAGGGTTGGCAAAGTCCACTTGCAACCCCAGAACTGGAATCCACAGCAATCTCATAAGGCTCTACGAGTCATAGACTGGTCTGAGGGTCCACTTCTGAAACTAGATCTTGGACTGAACTGCTCTATCCCTTTGTTATTTCAGTCTGGCCCATTAGGACTACTTATTATTTGCCAAAATTAAGTCTTTAGTGATTTTTGAGTTAATCCTTAACCATAGCCAGCTGAAAAAATGGAAATGTTCTGTTTGTTTTTCAGTAGATTTCTCACATAAGTCATCTCTGAAGGGACTGATAAAACTGATGAGATTCTTCTTATTCTGTTTACTAAACACAACACAAAGAATGCCGTACTAATCAGGAGTCTATAGCTTTCCTCAAGTTCATGGATTTTTTGCTTCCAGACTTTGATATCCTTTTGAATTTCTAGGTAAAAATTCCTATAGGAAAGGCAAGTTGTAGGTCAGTTGTCCAGATGTCCAATGCTGTAAGAGCATTGCTAGCATGCTAGTCCTGGTTGTGAATCTATACCCTCGCCATCGGCCATATTCTTTGAGGCTTTGGGTGGTTTTTTTTTTCTGTGTTAACCCATTTTCCTTTATCCTTCTGGTCTCAGGGCTACCAAGTCCCTTTTGCGGAGCATGCATAGACTGTACAAAGGAAGAGCTGTAGGGGAAGGCTGTTGATGTTGTCTACCTGGACTTCAGCAAAGCCTTTGACACTGTCCCCCACAGTATTCTCCTGGAGAAGCTGGCGACGCGTGGCTTAGACAGGTACACTGCGCTGGGATAAAAACTGGCTGGATGGCCGAGCCCAGAGAGTTGTAGTAAATGGGGTGAAATCCAGTTGGCGGCCGGTCACAAGCGGAGTCCCCCAGGGCTCAGTTTTGGGGCCGGTCTTGTTTAATATCTTTATTGATGATCTGGATGAGGGGATAGAGTGCTCCCTCAGCAAGTTTGCAGATGACACCTAGTTGGGCGGGAGTGTTGATCTGCTTGAGGGTAGGAAGGCTCTGCAGAGGGATCTGGACAGGCTGGACCCATGGGCCGAGGCCAATTGAATGAAGTTCAACAAGACCAAGTGCCGGGTTCTACACTTTGGCCACGACAACCCCAGGCAACGCTACAGGCTTGGGGACGAGTGGCTGGAAAGCTGCCCCGCAGAAAAGAACCTGGGGATGTTGATTGACAGCCGGCTGAATATGAGCCAGCAGTGTGCCCAGGTGGCCAAGAAGGCCAACGGCATCCTGGCCTGTATCAGAAATAGTGTGGCCAGCAGGAGCAGGGTGGTGATCGTGCCCCTGTACTCGGCGCTGGTGAGGCCGCACCTTGAATACTGTGTGTTCAGTTTTGGGCCCCTCACTACAAGAAGGACATTGAGGTGCTGGAGTGTGTCCAGAGAAGGGCGACAAAGCTGGTGAGGGGTCTGGAGCACAAGTCTTATGAGGAGTGGCTGAGGGAACTGGGGTTGTTCAGTCTGGAGAAGAGGAGTCTGAGGGGAGACCTTATCGCTCTCTATAATTACCTGAAAGGAAGTTGTAGAGAGGTGGGTGCTGGTCTCTTCTCCCAAGTGACTAGTGACAGGACTAGAGGAAATGGCCTCAAGTTGCACCAGGGGAGATTCAGACTGGATATTAGGAAAAAGTTCTTTACTGAAAGAGTGTTGAAACACTGGAACAGGCTGCCCAGGGAGGTAGTGGAGTCACCCTCCCTGAAGGTATTCAAGGAGCGTGTGGATATGGCATTGTGGGATGTGGCTTGATGGGCATGGTGCTGTGTGGTGTGGGTGGGTTGTTTTGGTGTGGGTTGTGGTGTGTTTTGTGGTTTGTGGGTGGTTTTGGGTTTTTTTTTTTGTTTGTTTGTTTGGGTTTTTTTTTTAATGATTGGACTTGATTATCTTCCAGGTCTTTTCCAACCTTAGTGATTCTGTGACGGTTCTGTCAATTTTATCAAACTGATTCATGGTGAACTTGGTGTTCTTCTACCTGACCACACCAGTAACCTAATCCATGCTGGCACTACTCGATAACATCAGTTGCTTTTGATAATCTAAGATGATTGAAGTCTCCCATTCGGTTGCCTCCAATCAATGTTCCCAATGACTTAAACAGGCTTTAGACCAGGACCTCATGGGCCACAGCTGGCAAATGGGAAAGAGATCTGCAGGATGTTGAGAGGTGAAGGTGTGCTGGTATTGATGAGGTAGGGGAAATCCAGCAATACGAGGTCAGGCAGGCAGCAGGGACAGAGCTGTTGTCATCAACGTTTCCCCAGACATGGCTGCAGAATCTGTTCAACAAGAGAGAGCAGCTGCTGCCGCAGCAGGATCCACAGTCACCGGCCAAGCAGTACATTAAATCATTCCAGATGATGCCAGTGATTACAGATGTATCTCCAGCAACTTGAGAGTCCCACAGCATTTAAGCTCATGTCTTTGCAAACTTCAGGACATGTAATACTATGTAACACCAACAGACACTCTTAGGATTTCTCCACTTCAAAACCTGTGATTGCTGTCTTTAGACTCTCTTGCTTTTCAGACCAGAATCCTTCCAGAGGCTTACCCGTTTGCCTCTGACAAATAGGTCTTCTGCAGATAGGGTGTGCTGATGCGTTTCTATGGTGGAAGGAAATTAATTGATTATGGAGGATTTAATGGCATCAGATACAGGTAGCAGCACACGTTGAGAATCATGTGTGATCACTGCAAGTGATCACAGTCTAGACCACATATGAAAATTTTAGAGAAAAACATTCTTCTTTAAAAGACTCTGGAGCTTAGGAATATATATGCTTTTATAAAAAAAAAATTAGTGAAATATTGCCTTTAATGACTTATTTGTCTATCCTGCTTAAAATGTTTCATGTCTTAACATATTTATGAGGCTTTTTTCCTTAAAAAATTTTTGAATGACCTTTGAATTATTTTTTAAACACCTTTAGTACAACTAAATAATTCAAGATACACATTAATCACTTTGATATACTGCAGAAGCAGAAGTTAATTTTAAATGGATAAACTTTTGAATTGGGGCCAGACTGTTTAGCTGAAGGCAGCTTTCAGTAACAATTATTATTTTGTGAGTCTTTTTTCCTAATGGTGATAGAGTCAGATGTGGGACCAAAATTTGTAAGTGGCCAAGTCATTCAGGAAACTGAAATCCCATGTAGAGATATGACATATACCATTATATATAATAGTATATAGGTTCCAGTGTTGAGAATAAGGATCCCATCTGCAAACCATTTGTATACCCCTGGGTAGGCATGATTAAGAGATGACGTGTATATCATTCCTTTTGGCTGCAGTCTAATTTTTCCTGCAGAAATTATACATTTTAAACACAATCTGCTAGTCCGTTACCTCTAAAGAAGCAAAATCAATACTGAAATACTATTAATTAATAAGTATGTGGACAGTGGGAAGGTAAGTGTTCATAACTAAAATTTTTTCATGGCCTTATTCATTCAGTGTAGTCGAAAACAGAAGCTCTTTTGTTTCTGTACAGACTCTAGGGTTTTACACAGGCAACAGGAACCAGATTTAATTTTGCTCTTGGTATATTTTAAAATAAATATTTCTAGAATCTCTACTACTTTCTTAGCAGTCTAGTCAGCAGAAATCATTCTTGCTGCATGCCATTTTAATGGTTTATGGAGTCACTGAACTTAATCTGAAATTCATTTCCACAATTATTTATATGTACTTTAATTTTTTGCAGAACACAAACTACTGGTCCTACCAACCTGTTCTATACTTTCTCTCCTTTTCCTACTGCAAAATGAGAGGAAATCACTCACAGATACTTTGATTTTATGTGTCATATTGCTTGACATAAAAATCATTAAAAATTATTTGAAACTGAAAAGTCAGCACATACTAGAGCCAACACAGATATCTATCTCACTAGCATGTCTATAGAAAACATTAATGAAAACTTAGAATGTCTATCAAAGTGTAACCACTCAAGTATTTATGTCTGTCTTGATTTACTTCAGTGAACACCTGTTTTACAGCAAGTGAGACTACCTGTGTTAGAGAAGCTGTATACTGGTATAGTACTTGCAGAATTTGCAAATACTTATATGTTTAACAAAACCACATCTTCCAATGCTTCAATAGGCTGTACATCACCGTCCCAGACTATTTCTTCTTGTCATGCGAAGCTTCACCTCCCTTCAGCTGTAAACGTGTGAACTGGAAATCCTCCTTTCTCAGGGAGACCAAAAATTTCCCATTGAATACTGCAGAATCCAATATATTTCATTAGGAAAACACTAAAATTGTTGTTTCTTCACCATTAGTTGCATATTGAAAAGCTGGATACAAAGCCACAATGGCAACTTAGAGAAAAGTGCTGCTGCTGCAGCAACTGTTTCTCAGGTCATTACTCCTGATCAAAGAAAAATACCATGAGCTAGTACAAGAAAGGACTTTCAGGCCTAAAATGGTGCTTAAGATTTGGACTTTGATACCTAAACTCCTAGACCAGCTGTTGTGTTTAATTCAGAAGTGTTGAATATAAAATGTAGGAGTTGTTTCAGCAGAGGAGACCAAACCCAGGTCTTTTCTTCCTTCGATGACATAACTTCTACCTCTGAATTAGAGTCACTGCCAGATTCTGGCTGGTTCTTGACTTTTCTTCTCTGGTATGTTTTAGCAAAGATGGAGAGCTCTCCCACCTGTGGATTTAGCCCACAATCATTTATCTCTAGGAAAATAAGACTGATGAGTATGAATCTGCTCTTCAGCTTTCAGTCAGAAGGATGACTGGTCTGTTGCAAAGTAAAGACACATCAGCCAAATTAAAAACAAATCTTGTTGCTGATCAATCTTTAAATGAAAGGGCTTCTCAGTTGTGGATCTCAAATGAGTGAAAGTGTCTCTACTTTTTCTATCAAAACCTTTGAAGTTTTTTTTTCTTTAAGGTTCTCCAGAAGCCTTTGAATCAGACCAGCTCAAATCTGACTACACATACAATACAGACTTTATAGAATGTCAGTATTACAGAGGATAAAAGGAAGTCTGGGCTTCAGTTTAAGAGATAAAAGGTCAGTGTAAATAAGTGAAGATCCAGTTATGATAAACAGAAGGAAATTAAACTTTTAATGTGGAACAAATTTTGATGTTGTTTTAATGAGAGAGGACACTTATTAGAAGGACTTTTTGTGATGGCAAATCTCATAGCTTTATGAATGGTTTCCAAATATTCTCCAATGGTAGTAATAGGCATTGAAGGAAGCTTAAAGAAGGGTCTCTGTCAGTATGTACATCAGTGAAAGGTCTCAGTGCCAGCCAGACTAGCTTAGTGGGTCAGGATTTATAGAATCAGTGTAAAAAATATCTTTCCTTTTTATGGGGCCATTCAGTTGTATAAGGCTCATTTCAGCTGACAGCATTTTCAGTCTACCAGCAAACAAGGAAGTGACACCTACAAAGTCAAAAATTATAGTAATCAAAGATTCCAGTTACACTAGAATGGGCTGCTACTGTCAGATTGTCCACAAATAAATAAAATAGCAACTAGTACAAATTTCATAATGGAAAAGAACTCTTCTGCCCTTCCTTGCCTCTGGTCCTGTCACTGGGCGCCACTGAAAAGAGCCTGGTACCATCCTCTTTGCATCCTCCCTTCAGACACTTACATAGGTTGGTAAGATCCCCCCTGAACCTTGTCTTCTCCGGGCTGAACAGCCCCAGCTCTCTCAGTCTTTCCTCATAGGAGACATGTCCCAGTCCCTTAATCTTTTAGTGGCCCTTAGCTGGATTCTCTCCAGCATGACCCTGTCTGTCTTGTACTGGTGAGCCCAGCACTGGACCCAGCACTCCAGGTGTGGCCTCACCAGTGCTGAGCAGAAGGGAAGGATCACCTCCCCTCTACCTGCTGACAACACTCCTAATACAGCCCAGGATGCCATTGTCCTTTGCTGCACTATAGGTATAGCTTACACTTGTAACTTGCTAGTAGTTATGCTAGCTAAACTATTGTAATCTGGATTCACTTTATACCAACCCAGTAAGTATTTTTAAAGATTTTTTTAGAATTAGTTCCTTTAATAAAGATCAAAATAATAGAATTTATTTGTTTGTTTTTCAGGTCTATATTTTTCAGAGAGAAGGGTGAGAAAAAACAAATGTAAAGTCCTTCCTTTTCTTCAATAAGCAAGGGCTTCCTAGGAAGGGATAAGATACTTAAGGGGGCGGTGTGGGGGGGTGTGTGTATTACACTAGTTTAAAAGTATGAAATGAGAAACACTGTTTTGAGGAAAAAGGAGAATTTTAGTCCAGGTTAAACTTATAGCATCTTGTGAACAAATTTAACAGAAAAAATTAAACTGATTATATCTTTTTTAATTTCAGAGGGTTTAGGCCAGTTCTGTTGCTGACCTTTGAGTGTCTGATTCTGCAAATAATAGTGCCTTAATTCTAGGTTAATTCTAGCGCTTACAGATTTCAGATGAGAGTGTTTTCACCGCAGAGTATTAGATGCATACTGTAGTTGTTAGTTTTGGGAATTCCAATTGCCCACTAATTTTTTTTCTCAAACTAAAGCCCAGACCTCAAAACACAAGAAAGTTTTCCTATCCCAGATCTGTAAGTGACAGCACTATGATAAATAATTCTTCAGGAGCTAAACTGTGGAAATTGGTTGAACCAAGGTACCTGCTCAGCATTAAAGTACCTTAACCAAGATGTAAAATCCAAGTCTTACTCACATTTTGTGACAAGGAACAAGAGGTTAGTTTGTGCATATGACAGAAATTGGGGGAATGAGTCAGAAGTGTGTGTGGTGGGGAGGAGGAACCATCATACTGTGTTCCTGGCCAGACTGACAAAAGAATGAATGTGGGAGGCAAAAATCACTGTAAATATAAAGTATTTCAGAGTTTTCTTAGCAGTACCACTTAATTTATGCAAGGCACTGGCAGCTCAGTGACCAGCTTGCCCTGTAAATACTAGTAGGCATTTTGAAGAGCTAAGCTGATTTTACAAAACTGAATTTGCGTAGTACAGTAATTTAGTCCACTTACTTACCTTCTACAAAACAACATGAAGTGCTAACCAGGTCAATAACCTTTACAGATATTTTCTACTTAGCTGACCCTTTCCATTTTTGTTTGTGACTTCAACGCTTCACATTTGATCTCTGACACTTCAGTGAAAGAAACGTGACGCACATCTCATGAAGAGTGAGACCCATGCCTGGATAGTGAGTTATTCAGGCTTTTAAATACTAAATAAAAAGCACTCTGAAAATATTTGCCCTCAGTGTGGTTAGACACCTGAATAATCCTAAATTTGGCCAGGCTGAGATAAAATTGCTCAAGAGCGTAAAGTTAAAAATCTTGTGGATTTAGTTGTGTTAGGCCTGTAGTTATATATATAAAAAAAAGCATATGTTGTTGTTCCATGTCTGGCAAATGAACTACTTTGGAGCTGTAACCATCTAAGTAATAGAAGTGTCTGATTATGTGGCCATCAGGTCAAGGGAGGTGATTCTCCACCTGTACTCTGTTCTTGTCAAACCCCACCTGGAGTACTGCATCCAGTTCTGGGGTCCCCAGCACAAGACAGACATGGGCTTGTTAGAGTGGGTCCAGGGGAGGGCCACAAAAATGGCCAGGGGGCTGGAACACCTCTCGTGTGAGAAAGGCTGAGAGGGTCGGGGTTGTTCAGCCTGGAGAAGAGAAGGCTCCTGGGAGACCTTATTGCAGCCTTTCTGTATATATAAAGGAGACGTACAAGAAAGACCGAGATATATTTTTTTTCCAAGGCCTGCAGTGACAGGACAAAGGGCAATGGCTTTAAACTGAAAGAGGGTAGGTTTAGACTGGACATAACAAAGAAATTTTTATGATGATGGTGGTGAGACACTGGCAGAAGTTGCCCAGAGAAGCTGGGAATGCCCCATCATTGGAAGTGTTCATGGTTGGGTTGGATGGAGCTTTGAGCAACACGGTCTAGTGAAATATGTCCCTGCCATGGCAGGGGGGTTGGACCAGATGAACTTCAAAGGTCACTTCTAACCTAAGCCATTCTGTGCTTCTGTGATTATACCTGTTGGGGCCCTGAGGGCACCAGCAGGCCTTACTGCCCAGCCTCCCCTTGGGTCTCCCCAGCCATGCCCATGTACACAGCACCCCATTTCAGCTGAGCCCAGGACTGTTGGTCCTGCCCTGAGTGCCGGGAGGAATGCCCATCTCCAGCCCTGTCGCTGGCTGCCCTCCCCAGGTGGCCTGATTCATCCCTGCCCTCGTGCTGGCAGTGTCATCTAATGGCCACCTTACCCGCACTGGCTCTGCCCTGCAGAGCTCTGCCCCCTTGGTAAGACACCACCAGTGCTGGGGTCACCTCGGCTCCTGCTTGTCCCCCTGGTAAGGCAGGCTGCTCTCCCTGCTTTCTGACAACAATTAAGTCCCTTGAACAAGTGGTGTTACCTTCACTTACTAAACATTGGTGAAGAACTGCTTAAAACAATGAGAAAAATCTTTCATGGCAATAGGAAGAAGTGGGAGTAAAAAAAGAAGTTGTGTTTTGCAAAACCTTATTCTTTTTTTTCTTTTTTCTTTTCTCTGATTACTAGGTTGCTATTTAGATTAGCAACTAATTCTGGCATCTCTCACATTATGGTGTGACTGACTGGTAATCTGCTGCCATGGAAGAAGTCTCAGAGGAGCTGGGCGAGGGCAATGTGCCCCTGGAGCTTGGTGACAGATGCAGGGTGTGAGCGACCACAGCTGTTGCAAAGCGGCTGACTGTGTCTCAACAAAAAGGGGAGAGACCAGGGGTGGCCTTTGCTTGAGGTAAACAGCTCTGTCAGCTGTGTGGATCAACTGGTGGCTGGAAATGTTTCTCCTTGAGTTCATTAAAAGACTGTAGATGTCTCTCCGAGTCAGCTAGGCCAGCATGGAGGCAGTGTATGCATGGCTCAGCCCAACACAGAGTATGAAAACTGGACAACTAACAAAAGAATTTGGAAGAGAGCATTGGCCTTGAGCTGGCTTCAACTCACATATACCTTCCCAGCATCACAGTTATCAAGACTGGTAATGTGGATCGCATTGGTATGGTGGTTGTTATGGTGTAACATCAAATATCTTCAAATAAGTGTATTTAGTATTAAACATTACACCCTCCATGCACAGAATGTCTACAAGAAGCTGGTCAGAGATATTAGACCCTGGCATATGGTTGGCATGCAAATTTCAGCAATACAAGGAGCCTTTTCATGGTTCAGTGGAAGTAGAGACGTGTAGATTGATTTACTTATTAAATAGATTAGATTTTCTGTGCAAAATCTCATACAAACTTAATCCTCTCATTTTTAAAATCCATTGAGAATAGCTCCTTCTATAACATTATTGGAACATTGTAGAAGTCACATAGAGACTGCTTGCGTAGAGATCACTTACTAGATCCTTGCTGAAGAATTTGCCAATGACTTTGAGACTTGCTAACTTCAATACATTTTTGTAGTTTAATATGCAAAATTATTTTGAGACAATGCTGTATTTAGTAAGAGATGAGTCATTTGTACTCTATATAGCCCAACAGTATGTTCAACGGAGAAGTGGATGAAAGAATTTGATTAAGATGTACCACTTTAATTAGCAAAATGTCCCCAAGAATAGAAATAGAACTGGTTTAAAATCCCCTTCTGATTTACAGTCTGAGGGGGATCGATAACATCTTCTAACAAAAGGTATAGACGACTCTAGAAAGTGTCTGTAACACTCTGCCTATTGTTTGTATATTGTCAGTACCAGTGAAGGACTGCTGGCTATTTTTGCATGTGTCTGAGTGTATTTTCTCACGGAATTAGAGAAAAGATATTAAGAACTGGATTTACAACGTGTGTCTATTTTAATGTAGTTCAATGTTCCTGACAAATCTGAATTCTTTTCTTTGCCACTATGCTGTTTTGCAGTGGCCAGCGTGGAGTAATATGTGAATATTTCAGTTTTGGGCATTAAGATCCAAGCACAATTAGTTAGTAAGTATAAATGAGTACAGTTATTACTTTAGTCCATAAGCTGTGGGCAGTCTGGATGAGTGCCAGGGCTCTGGATATGCAGTGTTGTCACATTTCAGGATTGCAATGCTTTCAGTATTAGAGTCAATGCATTGTCTGCACGATCCCTATTAGTGTTTTTGGTTCAGTTGCAAAATCTTTTTTAACAACAGGGAGGAGGCTGTAGCTTGAATATTCCCTGTACAGAATCCTCCATGGACTACTGACTGTAGGAAGGGAAATTAACCTTGCTAAACTAAATGAGTCTTCATGAATACAGCCTTTCTGTCTTCCATCCTTCATCAGATCACAAACATAGATTACATGTAACCCAAACTGTATATACAAGTGAATGCAAAATAATCTTTTTCCTTACCAAAAGTGATGGATGCTTACCAAGGTACTGCTCTCTGTTTTCATTAGGGTTGTAAGAGTAACTGGCCCCTTAAGAGCCGTGAGCTGAAATGTCGCAGTCCCTTTAAGACTATGTTTTCAGTTAAAAGCACCTGAGAGTCCTGGTCAAAGTATATTAGCAACTTGATTAAATTCTTCTCTGTTTCTCTCAGACAATGCCCTTAACTGCTTCTGTTGGTTTACTGTATTAAAGGCTCATCAGAGTTATGGCTCCTGACCTGGTATTAATCAGCTCTGGAGAGCACCACTGGGGTACGTTCATGACACCGACACACTTCTGCTGCTGTGTTTTACGAAGAAGAAGGTCAGTATTACCTTTATTGCATTGGCATTTGTAAGATTTTTGAAGTGCCAAGGACATGACACAACTAACTTGGTATGCGATGACTGTCTCAAGCTTCCCTGCAGGACTTCTCATTTTAAGACATCTACATGTCCTTAAGGCACCTACATGTGGTCTAGGAACAGTAGTAGTTTCACAGATCTATTAGACTGTTAAAAGAGTGACATCACTATTACCTATATGCATTTTATTTTTTCCTTTCATTAATATTTAAATTGGTAGAATCATATCCACTGATACAATGGTAAACAAAAAAGTGGGTACGCTTACCTGCTTGATATTCACAACAGTGAAAAATCTGGTATCACCCAGATTGGACATGCATAAATTCTATTTACTAATATTTAGCCTGACTGAACCTCTAGCTGCAGCAATATAAAATGAATGTGAAAGCAGACCCATGGATTATAATTATAAGTTAAGTAGGTGCACATAACATAAACACACCTGACATATATCCCTGATTAGATCGTAGATGTGCTTCTACTTTTATAAAAGATATATTTCTTTTTGAAAACAGATAATTATAATTTGCTATTCCTGTTTTAGAGTGTAAATGTATCTGTATCTATTAAAAGTATTTTGTAGATATAAGCCTTCAGAAAAGAGGTATGGTAAACAAGTTTATAGTTACTGGATTACTTGGGAAATGGTTTAGTCTTGCATTTTTAGATTTTAAGTACTTATTTACAGTAAACAACAAAGCTTTTTTTCCCTATCTTTTCCATACCTTTCTTTCTTGCTTGTCTATATGCAGTCATACAATTGTATTTAATGATTAATCATTTGATATGAACAAAAGTGGTTTTCTTAATGAGCAGTAGCACTTTTACAGGTTGCTTTATGCTTTAGGATGGTAGGACATTTTTTATTTATTATTTGCTTTCCTAATAAAGGATTTAGAAGAGATATTTAGCAGGACAATTAGTGACCCTAGGGTTCTTTAGGCTAGGAAAGCAAGCCAAAACAAAATTATAACATCCCAGCATGCCTTCAGTCAGCTGTAGCACACTCTCTGTGGGCTCAGAGAACATGCTTCTTTGCCAGGAACATCTGACTTTTGAGAAGCTGATAATAAGTTTGGGATTCCTGTAACAAAACCAGAAAAGAATTACAAACCCAGAGGTAACTTATATAGTCTTTTCAAAGTGGAAGCAGTTTAATTTTTCTTAGGGATGAAGATCAGAATGAGAAGGACTTGCTAGTAAAGCTGGCCTAAACAAATTATTCGGTAGATACACCCCGCTGCAGCTCAAAGAAAACTTGATTCCACATACTTGTCCATTAACTTACTCAATAACATGAGTAAAGGTACAGAAATTCTGGTAAATACATGTAGAAGTGGTTCTGCACACACCAGTTTTGATTTTAACCTCAATTTACTAAATATGTCGGCATCTATACAGTACAATCAGGAAGCAACAAGAGAGATTTCTTAAAACATTATCATTCTAAAAGGATCGTATCCTGTTCTGTTAAGCGGAATAATTAAATAAGAGAAACATTCATGACAAAAAGAAGCCCTTTTTTTTTTTTAAATTCTCTAGGGATTGACTCAACTAGTAGTTTAAGTACATGTCTAGTTTTGAAGGTATGAGTACTTTCGTAGAGGGTTTATTCATACGGTTTAAGTTCTGCATGTACTAAAGTAATTTGCTGAATCAAGATCGATGTCCTGTGCGTACAAGAATATCCGTACTGGTTCCATCTGTGATGCAAATATTGTTACCTGCATGTTGTAGGCAAGAGGTCTTTTAATTTTTTCCACAATGCATTATGTCACCACCAGAATCTAATACATATTTTTTGGTTTTCAAATAACATAGATTTTTAGACCATTATCAGGTGCAAAGTAGCTTATCAGTAAAAGATGCAGACTTAATAAATCGTCTGTGCATACAGATGAGTGATTCTGTAGTGCAAAGATGTATGCTAAGCAGTACTAAAAGCATTATCAAGTCCCCAGTACAAGGGAAAACGCTAGTATTTTCTCTGTGGATATATAGGTTTGTCCTTGCTGGAAGCTGTATCCTTCTGCCATGTACCGCATAGTTACTTGGGTAGCACTTAGAAGGTTGGCTGGAGTCAGGTCTTGTGCATGGCAGGAAAGCTACGATTTTGCTCTTCAGCCCCAGCAGTCTGTTAGGTGGGCAGTGGCAGTCCTGGGGGTGGGAGGGGGACACACAATGAGAGGAAGACCATGATTAAAACGCATCATCGTTTATATGACAGGACTCCAACTCTTGCTTGTGCGGGGGTAAAACCTCAAAGACCTCAGTGAAATTTGTAGTCAAATAACTGCTGTAAATTAGCAGTAGCTTATGAATATGTATCTGAATTTTGTTCGTGTTGTATGTACTTCGTAAGCATGTTCATCTAAAACATAGTAGTTGTTACCTGTTTGCAGAAATTAGGTGCATCTTGCGTTTGGGAGAATGTTTAGGTCTGTTAGTTTTTTCACCAAATGATAAACGTAGCCTGTGTTAAAAGGATTTCTTTAGGATCCAGAGGTCGTTTCCTTGTTGTTTCTTTGCTTGTTACTTTGTTTACCCTCTTTTACCAACTATACAACAGAATTCTTTGGGTTTTTTCCCCCACGGAATGAAAGTCAGTAAGCTGCCTCCTTTTTGGAGATCTGTATATTCTTCATTTACATGATAGTGAACTATGGTTTGTGGCATTTCAGTAGGAAAAGACCTTATAAAATATTTACATTTTGAGAGATTTGAAGAATTACAAACCAACCTCTAATTAACTCTCATAAGAAATATATTCTGTGATGAGCATAAAATCAAGTTCCTTAATGGTACATTCCCAATATAATTGTTATCACTTACTGGTTTCACTCTGTTACCTTTTTTCTGGTTTTCATTTCCACTTTGATCATTTATCTTGACAAAGTCTCAGTTCAGCATAGCACTGCCATACATGTTTAACTTAAGCATTGGATTATCTCATTACCCAGTTGCATTTCAACTCATGCTAACAGCCCTTGGTTCAGGAACATACATAAATACACAATGTTTTCCTAATTGAGATGGAATGAATGGCTCAATGTCCTTAACATAACCCTTTCATTAGGCCCTGCTAAGGAACCTAACCAGGTTTGGCGTTTGAAGTACTGACCTGGGCCATCAGTAGCCCATGGAAAAATAGCATTCATGACAGACTATGATAATATACCCAGCAAAATATGAAACATGGGGTGATTCTCCAAGACAATTCTATCAAAACCCTTTGATTTTTTTTTTTTTTTTTCCAAAGAGACTGTGTCGGTCTGTAAAGTGAGCTTTCTTAGGTGATGGTTTCATGACCTGCTGGCTTTAGCAGCAATACTGACTCATGAAATTGCAGCCTCTGGTTGTTTTTTTCTACCCCACAGTGGTTAACATAGTTATTTGCAAAATCACAGATTAGACCGGATCTGTGTGCAGATTCTAACCTCAACCTTTTATTCTGATCAGATTTATTAGCTTGGCCACATAGTGGTTTTGTCATAGCTAAATGGCTGGCAGTTTGAGATGTGGAGACAGGAATGAGAAGCATCACGTAAAGGAAAGGAATTCATTTTGCTGGCGTTACTACAGAAGACAGCCTTGGTGGCAAAGCAAGGGGACACGTGTTTTTAATCTTTAAGATTAGGCTGTGATGCCTACCTACTCTTTGCTTCTTTCAACAAAACTGTCAATGCAAAGCAGAAGTGGAATGAAACCCAGCATCTGTTCATAATGTCAGGAAACAAAATTAGCTGCTCACTCATGATTTTCTTGTTTGATTATTTGGGACACAGCCTCTCATCCCCAGTTTGTAATGCCACCTGGCTCAACAGCCACCATCACTAATCATCATCATAAGGCCAGAAGAACCTAAGGGTGGCCACATTGGATTAGCTGAGCCAGGTATGCCAAAGACTGCCCTGTCTCCAGCAATAGACAATGGAGACAACTAACAAAGAATATAAGAGGACCAGGATGTTACGATACCTTCCAGGAATACTCTTTGCAGTCTTCAGTAAACTGCAGTTCAGAAACCTCCAGGGCCAGTGGTATTTTTGTATTTTATAGCCCTACGTGGATGTTTCTTTTATGAAGTTTGTCATTTTTTGCACAGATATGCTACCCAGTACCAAGTCTCAAGACCATTCAGAAATTAATCTCAGGTGCAGCAGGTGGAGCCTGAAAGCTTATTGCATACTGTGGCCGTGAAATGTACCTGGAAACTTATATTTATAATGAAAGAAAGATATTTTTAAGGTAATAGTACCTGGTTTAGTAATCGAAGGATTGTTTCCTATTTCATCTTAGCAGTACTTACCTGTGTCTCTAAACATATATTGGAATCTAAAGTATGTCATAAAAATAGATGTAGTACAGAATAATCATATAGGATTAATATACAATAGAACAATAATAAAAATAACTAGTGATACGTAATAGTAATATAAATGGAATAAACAAATGTCAGGCTTTGTCCTGGCGCTTGCACACCACCCCTTATACTTCAGATTTTGAATCTCCAGAGAGGAAAAATTTATCTTTCCCAGCCTGTATTGGTGAGAGGGAAGTCAGCTTTTGTGATTGTGGGAGCAAGTGACTGATGATGACATTGTCTGGAGCCAAGTATAAATTGAGTAGCTGCAACGCAAGCTGCCACACAGAGTACCAGTCTGTGGTTGTGAACTATTATGCTATATTACAGCCATTTAATGGCAATTGAGTGATCAGAACCATATGTTATTTGATGCACATACAGTGACACAATGGCTTTTTCTAATTAAGGCAGTATTAGAGGACTGTTATTTTGCTTAGTGGCAAAGGACAATCTTTCTTGTGGGATACTCCTAGCTGCAAAAAATGCAATGGAAAAAATTATTCTACCTGTAGGCATATGAACTTTTTCTTTCATTAGGCCCTTGGCAGTTTGGCGTTTTTGAGTTAAAGTGTAGGAGGTTTTCTGTGGGGACACTGCAGGGACCCCAGGGACGGTGTAAGGAGAACAGTTTTTGGTGGCATCCCAGACTCCAGGGGCAGGGGAAGCTACAACCAGAGGCACCATGCTGAGCGCACCTGGGAAGTCCTGCATGCTCTTGGTGGCACCCTCAGTTTAGCAGATAATGCATAATGCTCAAGCAGCCCTTGTTGCAGGAAAGGAAGCTTCTGTCTAACTCAGATTTGTCGGTATGTCTTAAAAAAAAATAGCACTTCCTCTGCAGACCCAGTGCTGGAAATGACAGATACCACAATGACAGAATTGGTAATCTGAGATTACAGTGTAAATCATTTGCAGTAATATACTGAATTCCACAACACTGCTAATTTCCTTCATGAACCACTTTTTTCTGTGCTTATTCAGTTATGCATTGCATCACACAGTTGGGCTTTGTGGGTTAAGAAGCAGAAGCCATATACACAATTTAGAATATGACTGCAAAGTTTCACTGGCTGTCAGGTCCTCATGAGAAATATTAAATCTTTAAATAGCTTCCTACGCTGCATTTTTCTGTGTTACAAGGTTTGCATAAAAGAGACTATTACAGTAGAAGATTTTTTTTTCACAATATTGATACATTGTTCTTCCTCTGTAGCATTTCAGTTTCTTACTAGAATCAAGTACTTCCATTAAAGAGAAGAACAGAAGAACATTACAGCTTATATCAGTCTGGAGTTCATTTTCTATTAATGTATTATTAGATTAGCATGGCCGATCGGTGGGAACAAAATAGATGGCAAAATTAAATATAATTCTATATAAAAATATATAAAACTATATATATGTATATATATGCATACACATATGTACACATATATATGAAAGCACTAGATGCTAGATTCAGATGGCTAAAAGAAAAAAAAAAAAAATTAAAAGAAAAAAGTTCCATATATTTCTTTGAGGGAGGTAGGTATTATTTGAGAGGAAGGGTTGATTAATCATGCTAGCATATTTGAAACTGGTCATACTAATGATTCTTCCACATGTACTGTGTGTCATTTCATTATACTAGCAGAATGCCTGCTAATGCTTAAAATGCCTTAATGTCTGACTTAATCTCCTGCCTCCAAATCCTACATTAAAATCATACGGTGTCCTGTGCGTACAACATATTCACACAGTTTTGTGTTAAGCTGTATTTTGTTTCGGGGGATGGGGGGTGGGTTATTAATTTGTTTGTTCTCTATCATATGACAGTATTGCAAGACTCCAGGTCCAGGAGGTGATTGGCTTCCAATTCCAGGAGGTTTTCAGGGGAATATTTTCTATTTGTGTTTACATGTATTGAATCTGTGCTTTCAAAATCGTTTTGCCATCTGAGTATTTCCTTCCATTGGCTTACATGTATTTGTAATGACATACTCCATTGACAACAGAACCCAATGGGACATGTACAGCTAAATAGTAATTTTCAGGTAGAGAGGAGAAAGCAAACAGGAACTCGCTAAAGCAAATCTTGATTCAGATATTGCTTGGACTACTTCTGAAATCAAAGGGGAAAAGGCATGTATTTAGGTCTTTCCTCTTCCTGTTAAATTACTTGAAAGTCCGTCTGCAGGCTCAGCACAGTCTTGCTAGCAGATGGGCAAGCCATGTTCTATTGAGTCAAAAATACTACAAATATTTTTTGTAATTGCATGTTTATTTCTTTCTTATGGTATGATGAAAAGGAACGTTCTGAAAGAGGGTAATACAAAATACACAAAAAACACTGCCATGTGATTATGAATGATTTAGTAAAACAGTAAGTTGCATGTGATGCGCTTGTTTTGCCTTCTCTCATATAGTATAAATCAGGAGCGGTTTCAGTGCGGTAAAAACAGCCCAGAAAAGTAAGGACAAATATGCTAGTAAGGTAATGAACCTACACCAACTGAGCATCTAATGAGTGCAGAAAAGCAAGTATGATTTACACGCAGAACAAACAGTATCAAAAAGAAAACAGTGGCATGATTGTATGAACTGCATACCTCCCTATCAGAAACCTTTTGAACCCCATTTAGTTCTTCAAAGTTATGAATATTTGCAGCTCTATAGGGCTTGAGTGACTATCTTTATTATTCATGGGTGCAGTATTATTTCTGAACTTGTAGATGATAATACCACATACACTTAATTTCTACCATAATAAACCCCACTCTTTTACAGAGATCCACACAGCCTAGAAGTGGTATTTTTCCTAGTGTTTCTTGAGATGGCATAGAAAAGAGAAATTTGGTAAACCAGGTAACTGACTGTAAGCTTATAAATGACACAGATATAATAAATCAAAGAGTTTTAGTAGCATGGGCTATATCGTTCTCAATAGTCTGTTGAACTGTAGCTTGAAATTAACCTGAAAAAGAAACACAGTTTCATATAGGATTTCTTTCTAAAGGAAATGGCCTTACTTAAAACAAACATCAAGATAACATTAGAATTTCTATACTGAGAAAAAGTCTATGGAAACAAATTTGGCAGTTTTGCAAGAAGAAATGAGTAGCCAAGTTTTTCTGTCTGTATAATAAATATACATGTAATACCACATGGTTTGGCCTTTTTTTCAGCCTTCTTTTATAGATCCTGGTAAAGACTCCCTGAAAAAGTAATTATTTAATTTAATGGAACAAAATAGGCACACAAAGATTGTTTCTGTAGACTTGGAGATCACAGTTCAAAGAGCAGCTCCACCTTAGACAATCTACTGTCCTGTTGAACTGCCAGGTCTTTTCATCTTAACCTTTCTTCACCTCCCAGAGTTGGCATTGTAGGCCTCTTTTTGTTTCAAGTAGCATACAGGTTAATTGTTGGGGTTTTTTTCATAAACACTGCTATACAAAGAAGCAGGCACACTGTGTCTATTCCACACATCCTTGCTATCTGTGTGTGCCACATGTGGAAAGTTCACCCATCATCACAGCTGCATGCTCCAGTATAGCTGCAAAAATTACCTTTTTTTTCATCAGCTGAAACCTGCACGAAACATAAAGCCTTCCAGGGTAGGGAAACTGAACTGGTCACTGTGAGCAGTGTGCGATGCATCCATTTATTCAAGACACGAATGCCAGTATTTCACTTGAAAGCGTTTTAGCAGGAACAGTTGAAACACAACTGACCTAAGCCAATATTTATCTTTCCAGGTATCAATAGCCTCTTAAGCCATTATCACGGGCTCCAGTTGTAAAAGTACTCAGAGTGGTCCTCAGATTTTGGCTTTGGTTGCAGCATGGCCTCTTTAAGCTGACTGGGCTCTTTTTGTTACCCTGGCTGAAAGTTTGGCTTTCTACTCGGACCTCTGTTCAGAACAGTTTATTCTTAACTGTCCATAAAAGTTAAATAAAATCCATGACACTCACCTCCATATTAATTTATCAGGTTGCTTTTGGATTTTCTTTGATTTTTCCTAAGCTCAGCATGTTCTCACAATTAACACAACTCTGTCGAGAAATAGTGGCAATAAAATATCCGCTTGTCTCTAGGCGGATGAAGTCCTCAGCACTGTATTTTCAGAGACAGAAAAGAAGAGATGAAAGTGGAAATACCAAGGCACAGACAACCCCTGCCCCGAACAGTGGCACAAAACCCCAGTGCCATGTGATGCGATGGGAGACTGTGTGCTGACAGCTTCCACCCTGCACGTCTGGGAAATCCTGCACATAATGACATGTAGAGACATAGCAGAACTGCTGCACCTGTACAGGGCAAATAGCCAGCAAGTACACAGTGAATCTGACACATCCTGATCATAGATTGACTCTGCAAATAATCTTCTGTGAAACTGAGGGGGCTCAAGGGGCTCCAGTGCATTACACAGAGCTAGCTCCCCACTGCACAAGGCGTGCATGGCAGGACGGGAGCACTCTGGCACATTTCTGTGCACGCACTAGACATTTAAACTCTGCCATCTGTTCAGGACATAAGGGCTTTGAGCAGTCTGACAGTGTTTGTGAACATCTGGAAATTTTGGACTAAAGGGCTAAAGTGGATGATGTTAATAGCCAAGAACTACAGGACCCTTAGTCTTCGCCTTAATCTACAAAATTCTGTGCTTCCACACAGGTTCAAAATGCTCTATTCATAAATGATTCCTGAAGTATTAGATTAAAATTTTTTTTTTTGCTTGTAAATGAATAGAATGAGTGGGGTTTTGACAACTTACAAGCATTTCAAAAGTCATGTCACTTCAGTACCCATGCTTGTTTTATAATTTATGAGGCATTACTTCTCATTATTTTCTGATAAGATGCATGAAGAGACCAAATCCTCTGAATAAATTCTTCAGTTGAAGCTAAAAGGATTCAATTTTTTTCATGGATAACCTGACCTTAGAAATTCCTTAGAAAATTCCCTAGAAAATAGGGTTCTATGTTCGTTAGCAGAAATTTTTCAAGGCTATGAATAGGTCTGAATGTTTAGTTTCCTTTTCTCACTTAACATCCTCCAAGTCTACAGAATTCTGCTAGTTTTTGTTAATAGTCTGTTGCATTCCTATCTAAATACTATTAAGAAACATGTCCAGTGATTTCAAATCTTCTTCTGTATGATGCTGAGTGAGCTCCATATATGTGTAATACTTAGTACTGATGGACCTAAACATCTCAGGTCTGTAATGGGCCCTTTGACTACCATATTTTCAGTCTACATTTTGGGGAACATGGAAAATCTACACAATAGTGAAAGAAGTCAGAATAAAGGGATAAGAAAGGAAATCTTGACAGCAATCCAGTTCAACAGGAGGTGTCTTGGTATACCCATATCCATACCACAGATGATCCATAATGGAAGGGTATGGCTAAAAAAATGCCAGGTAGAACAGTGACAGCCTGACCTCGGGTGTAATAAGAGTCTCAGCCTGCATTTTCTGACCTGAATAAACTGTTTATAATATGAACTATCTCACTAGAAGATAAGGAGTCAAGAACTTCATTCAAATTGCCCACCAAAACTAAAAATTATTTGAAAAGTCGAGGTATTAAATTTATGCAGTTATTACAGTTTTTTAAAACTCACCTCAAGTAATTTTTTACACTTGCAATAAAAGGTTGTTTATTTGGTTTTTTGCATTTTTTTTCCCAAACCTGTTTTCTTGGATGATTCTACAGTCAGGAATATAGAGAATGGGACTGCAAGCACCTTTTGGAGCCGCATCTGGAATTTAGTACATCAGTTACAGATCTTAATTATTCTTCTCCTTCTTATCTTCTGAAAGGTCCTCTACATTGTCAGGAGTTTGGTATTCTTTAAAGGATGTTAAACAGTTAGAATTTAATAAAAAGTGTCTTTGCTTCTGTTATCAAATCCAACCAGATAGTTGAAATAAATCAAACAGCTCTACATTACGGAAATTTCAGTAGAATGCTTACCATTTCTGGAGGTCAGTTTCTTCAAATTACATATTGCAGATTTTTTCCC
The DNA here is from genome assembly GCF_030936135.1 of Gavia stellata. Lineage (NCBI taxonomy): Eukaryota > Metazoa > Chordata > Aves > Gaviiformes > Gaviidae > Gavia > Gavia stellata. Next base: position 112,957,414 of record NC_082594.1, on the reverse strand, counting down.
TACTCACTCAAAGGTTGATATTTGATTAAATATCGCAATGCACCTGAGAGTAGGGTTAGAAACTGTAATACTTTTCCATCAGATTCTGCAATAGTCCATACTGTATCTGGGAAGGGGTGGGTAAATTCTGTGTGTGTCATGTTATCCATTTATTGGCTGAATAGTAGTGAAGGAAATTAGTAAAAAAACAAGATTTTTTTTTGAACTCTTTCATTTGCATGGAATTATGTGTAAACTGTCCCTCTGAGGAAAGTGAAACCACAGAAATTTGTCAATGTGGAATAGCTCTTCTTTGAGGTTTGTTTCAGAGTCTCAATCCAAAAAGCACCCCTAAAGTCAGTTAAAATCTGGCATAACTCACTGACTTGCTAGCAGTGCTGTACAGTCTCTGTTTGCTGGTTTGATATCCAGGGATGACCCACAAAACTTGCCTGAATTTTCATGTGGAAAAATTGGCCTGCACTTTTCTCCTGAGATCTTGCTGGCAGCCAAGCGGATGCAGCTTCCTTAGCTCCAGCCAGCTGGCCCACCTGGCAATTACGTGCTAAGATGGTCCCAGGGACTCCATGGAAGTGCTTGTTAGAAATTTACCCTGTAAGTGAGCAGAAGACCAGGGTCACATCTCTCTTTTTCATAGCACATAATGGATCATCTCTGCTATAGAGGACTTCTCCCAAGGTCAGGAATCCAATTTGACATGTGTATTCAAAAAATAAGAAACTCCAAGACTTGCTGGTGATAAGGAGGTTTTTATAGCAAAGCATATCTGGAGACTTTAAAGAAATAAGTACCATTAACAGAAATAGCTGTAAGACCAAAACTTATTACTGATGAACTGGAGACAAGAAGGATGAATGTCTGACATTTCTCTGGACTTGAATATGACAATAAATATGTTTGATTATGAAGTAGTGGAATAAGTATTAAATTGCTGTTTGAACAATAAAATTCAATGAAGCAGATTTTTCTATGGGGAAAAACAACACACAGATTGTAAATTCAGTAATTATCTCTCAAATAATTGGTCTGTTAAAAGACGAAACAAAACCAAAAGAAAACAAAAAAAATAGCCACTTAAATGACTGCTCTCTATAGACAGACACATTTAAAACTCAGCTGAGAGGGATTAAGAATCACTGAAGCCCTGAAATGTATTTAATTAATTTTCTATCTCCTGCTGGCTGTTATGAACAGACATGACTTTCAGTCCTAAAGGTAGTTCATGTCAGGTTTTCAGAGACTAGAGGAGAATGTTTTTATCCATATATTTCACTATTCTCAGACACAGCTACATCATTAAAAGCATTTGATCAATTTACTTAAGGTAATAAAATTCTGCTTGATAGCTGTAGGAAAGAGGGAAAAAACCTGATATGTTCCTGAGGTATGCATTTATATGCTAGGCACTAATTCCTTTTCATTATATAGTTATTTTAATTAAATAACACACTGTTCTGGAGTGCAAATCTTTGTAAAGTAAATGGTATGGCAGTATCATTCCAGTACCGCCAAAATGGTTTGTCTTTTTTTTATTTGTCTTGTTTTGTTCATATCAGTAGGCTGTTCTTTGTTTTTCAGTATTGGAAGAAACTGCTTAAAGTAAAATATTATTTCCAATGTTGAAATTTCCCACCACAGAGTACTTTAGACACTTAAAATACAAATTAGGTTTTGATTACTTCAAACTATAATCTGTATGCAATGCATACATTATAATATATTATAAGCAAAAAGCTATTTTTTTCATATGTTTAAATGTTTATGCAAGATCTGGGCTTTTTTATGTATAAATAGTCATTTAATAGCCTAATCTCACCCTGAAAGGCTGCCTTACCTGCAACAGGGGAAATTATTTAGATAATCATTTAATGTTTCTGTAGATGAGACAAAGACAACGAACATTTTAGATATGACAGCACAACACATACGAATTCTATGCTGTCCTTAAAATACTTTGTTTTTCTACCAAAACACTTTACCACCTTTGAATGTATGCTAATGTTTTTAATGTTAAAAACATTTTAGCATCTTGTGGACCAAGAGGCAAATTTTTGTTATATCAGAGAAAGTGTAATTAAGACATTAAACTTCAATGAATAAAGAGGAAAAATGGATCAATGATAGTTAAAAGCACATAAATACTTTTCACTATTAAAAAAAAATATATATTTACATGTTTTTTAAAGTAAGAGTTATCTCTTCACCATAAAGATTTTCCTGAAGTTTATATTCACCCATTCTTTGGACTCCTCTATACATAAGTACATCAGATGAATATGAGGGATTTCTGCTGAACGATTTTGAACTTTGAGCTGAAGTAAAGGACATCATGGACGTTTTCCATATAAGAAACAGCATAAAATGTGAGACTATAAAGATTAATTATCAAAGTGTGTTCTAATGTATCTGTAAATTTTTGTTATCAACCATAAGTAATGTTTGCCTGCAATAGATAAAATGAGTTAATTAGAACTATCCATTTAGTAAACATAGTCCTATGGAGCTAAAATCAATGAGCCAATGAAATTCCCCTCCCTGTCTGTTACACAGAAGTGTACCTATGTGTGCATGCAAACACACATGCAAATATTCTTTCTAAAACATTTGTAATTAAAATATATGTAGTTATAAATTGTATTTCAAATATTAGGTTTTTTAAATGCTATTTTTGTAGGTGTAGAACTGATTCACAATAGTTCTATTCATACAAGTCACCATGTTGATCTGGCTTTCTAGCGTGTGGATGGATTTGATAAGCAATTGCATATGACAGTTTTTCTGAAAAGGTTTTAAAAAGCATGTAAAAAGAATGCATTGATTTAGAAAAAAACAATACCTAACCCAATTAAAATAAACAACATTTCAAAATCATAAAGCACAGATACGAAAAAAGGAATGTGGGAAAAGACAGGGACCACTATTCACAATTTTGTGTTGGAAAATGATATGTTAGACGCTGCCAGTCCTAACCTCTCCAGGTATAAATCGAGCTAACTCCACAGGCAATAATGGAACTGTTCCAGTCTGTCAGAGCTAAAGAGCTAGCTCTAAATCTTTTCAAGCAAATTTTCCTCTTTTAAACTTGTGCTGTATGAGCACTTTTAAATATGACCATCTGAGCAGAGTAATTTCTCAAACACAAAAGTTTTTAATTATGACAGTTTAAATTAATTGCTCAGGTAAATGAAAGAGTTTGCTTAATTCCAGATAGTTTCCTGACTCAGAACCATTTCTACTTTATTTGAAAAAACCTTTGCAGAGTGCTTTGGTGACATTTAATTTTTTGTTTGTCATCATTAACCAGTTCTTCAGAGCACTGCAGAAACTGTCCTCCCACTTGTTATACACAGAAGCCTGAAGTATTAATCTTGCGCTTATCATCTAGAAATGTACTTTGACAAATTAATTCCAGGGCATCTTGCTCCAGCAGCTTCGGGCAAATACATAGCAGTCTGCTCTGCCGGAGATTACCATGCTGGTGGCACAACCAGAAGGAGACACCTTCTGCCCATGGCCCACCTGCTTCTGTGAGCAGCCTGTGAACCCCTTGTAACTGATGCTATTATAATACTCTGAAATCCAATATAAGTAAGTTAGAGTAAATGATGATGCCCACAGCAAGCCACTTGTCATAACTACAAAGTACATACAGCCTTCCGAGGGAAAAAATGGGGTTAGGTTTATGAAGAAACCTTTAAATTCAGTGTTTGAAGGGACTTACCACAAAATGGAAGAAGAGAGACTAGTTTGTGCACGACTTGGAAGCATAAACAGCAGAGGAAAGGAGAATTTATGGAAATACATAAAATTTAGAGTGAGAGGCTGTGGAGGTTGTGGAATAGTCATAAAAAAGAAATGATAAAAGCTACTGCATTTGGTGCTTTGAAATTAGATTTTACAAGAAAATAGGGAAGGAAAAAGAGGCAAACTAATAAAAAGAGCACTCTGATTCCTTAATCCTGAGGCTAGCTGAGCTTCATGTATGCATCTTAACAACAGCCATCTAGGCTGATCTAAATTACATTGATAGCAACAGCTCCCAGAAGACAAGAGTTACGCTCCCTGCATTGCAAGGCTGACAAGAAAGGAACAAGAGATTTTTAAATGAATGTTACGTTCACCTAATTTAATTCACATAGATTAACCATTTGAGAAATGTTGTACTCTCTCAAGGAGACTGGAAGTACTGGAACAAATTTATGCTTTAATGTCACTACCCTCTGTAGAGTTTTAACAAGTTTAAATTTGGGCTGCACCGGGGAGAGGGAGCGGCAGAGTTCTCATCGTTTGCTCTGTGGTGGATCAGTGCTGAGTTTGCTCAGGCCTTTGCTGGATTAAAGGATACTTTCCCTTTTCAATTTAAGTGAAAATATTTTATTATCTTTTTTTTTGATGTTTCCATTCTGTTTTCTGAAGAATTGCTGGAGGAAGTTTTATCAGAATCTAGGAAAGTTTGCAGAAATCCAACCCAAAAATGAACACTTATATTTACATGACTGTTACTTCTCAGCGGGCCACCCCTGCTCTGTAGCAGCATTGTAGAATGTGTGGTCTAGGTGTATCTTTCCATTCAGTGAGCTGAATGAATAGTCAGTATAGTTTCAGAAGAGATCAGGAGAGTTATCATGCTTTACTGCTTCCCTAGAATAGCTTGCAGAGAAAATTTGATTGTTGTCGGAAGAAAGAGAATGCACTTTACCATACTTAAATTTTCAAAATACATACTATAAAATACAATGAAAAAAACAGTAGAAGATATCAAACAGCCTTTATGAGACCAGAAATTATTTTTATCAAAACTAGAGCATGGTTTCTTTTGAAGGACTGCTTCTTAAATACGTGGGAACCAGTGAGTTCACTAAAAATTACCAGTATTTTTCAAAAATTTTGTTGTCAAGGGTGCAGTACATTGACATAGAAGAAATGAGAGGATGAGAGAAAGCTGAATAGAGGCTCAAAGATAAAGGGCAAATTGATTAATAAAATATTTTCTGGTGGAACTGAAGAACTGGTGAAACAGTTCAGGTTTAAATCAGTTTTTATTATTTATAAATTTCGTGTGCAGCTTGAATAAAAATGATGGGAAATTCTCCACTGAATCTTTGTCGGCAGTAGCAGCCAAAGCAGGTGCAGAATATTTTAAGCAGATAAGAGGACCAGTGAGATTCTTCTTTCTGGTGGTTTAATAAAATGTATAAAGACTTGTGTTAAATGCAAGTAAGTGGAGAATATCTTTCTGTGTCTCTTGGAACTCAAAAAGATGATCAGAATTTTTTTTTCAGACTGCTAAGTGCCCAAAGAATATATCCAAAAGCTAGTTTCAAAAGTGAGACATACCAAAGTAAGTACATCATCGAATTTGTCCAAAAATAATGATTTTTCCCCATTCAGTAAGTTTAAATTAGGAGAACATTCTGATATTTTAAGTAGCCAAAATTTACATTAAATAGTGCCATATGCACAATGATCCCATTTATTTAATCAGTACAATTCATGAATCAAAGTTCTAATCAAGGATAAAAGTATTATTAGTTTTGACTAGTAAATATGAATAACAAATTAGACTATCAATCAAACATAAATCACACTTCTTCAGAGGTCAACTCTGATTGAGTAGTTCACACTATCACACACTTTTAGGGGAAGAAAGTAAGATCATCAGAACTACATTTTGCTCATCTTCAATTTCCAGTAAAACATTGGAACAAATACTCAGGTAAACTAATCACATAGATGGTACCTAGGACATGAATATTTGACAATACGGATTTATCGAGAGCAAATTACGTTAAACCTATCTAGTTTCTCTCTGTGGTAGCTTATAAGAGTGGAGAATGGTAGTGTGTGCTATGTATCTTGACTTCAGTAAGGCTTTTGATGCTGTTGCAGATTGTATTCATTAACAAGATAAGAAAATATAGCCAAACTGAAAGTACTAATAAAACAGCTGGAAAATCATTCTCAAGGAGCACTTAATATTGTGCATTATCAAACTGGAATAATATATCAATAATTCTTAAGAAGTCTGTTCTGAGCCTTGTACTATTCAATTTTTTTTAATGAGCTGACTGATAGAAGAGAATAGGCATATGCACTTTACAGATGCTACCCATATTGGAAAGGTGGTAGCCCTCTAGGAGATGGGTTTAAATATAAAACAATCCTGACAGACTGGAGAAATCAGTCAAAATGGTTCAATTTTAAAAAGTCTCCCCTTGCATAGGCATATAATGAATTCTTACGTTGTGGATGGGTATCGCCTCAAAATTACTGGTTGTGCAGAAAAGACCTGTAAGAAGGGAATGTATTCAAAACTCAGTGTGAAAATGTCATGTTGTTTTCAGAAAGAGTGACATGCTACTGGGATGTAAAATGTGAGTTTGTCAGTGAAACATGTGGCATAACCTTTCCACTGCACACATCACGAGTAGTCTGCCCAGCTCTGGGACTACATTTGAATAAAAATTTGGACCTGTCAGACAATAGTAGGAGAATAGCAAAAAGACTGATCAGTGTTCAAGAAAATATGGCCTAAAATGAAATACTGGAAGTTTTGGACTTTTTAGAGAGAAAAAGGAGACCTGAGGGAGGGAATTAGTCTTCCTTTATGTAAATGTTAGTTAGAAGGAAGGAAAAAGCTGTTCTTTAGTCCTGTCTACATGTTAATATTACATGTATGAATTGATAATAGTCTCAGTGCTGTTAGTCCTATTTCTGACATTTGTCACAAAGTGGCATTTGTTGCTACAAAGGTCCTAACAGATGTCTATGTTGAAAATGTAGTACGCACTATACATAATAAGTACTTGCCCATTGTTGGAAATCTTAAAAAATATTAACTTCACATGTTCCTCTTTTTAGCACCTATAGTAATTAGGGTCATGTAGAAAAGGGTTAGAAAAATAGATGCTGTCAAATACTCATAAAATGTAAATTGAATTAGATTTATTGAAACTACAGAAAATAACACAACCTAAGAAAATGGTAATTTATAATTTTTCTGCTAGAATAACATTGTATTAACGAGTACAAGTGCATGCTTGTTAAACTATTCCATTCTCAGAGATTCATGCTATCAGAACTTGGACAACGGTTTAGCAAAGTGCCTGCTTACAAAATCTACTCATGAGCAAAACCTCCAAACTGGAAGGCTAGTTTAGTAATAAAAATAGTACCAAGCAGAAAAACCCAAAGATGTTATTCCTATGAGGAGAAAATGAAAACAAACAGTAAAAAACTAGAAGAGATGCGGAGCAGATGATGATGGGTGCTAAAGAATACTAGGAGGAAATTATAGGGGAAGAATGGGCCATGCAGGTTTCCCTGCTAAAGAAAGGTGCTTGCTGTGCAGTAACCAGCAGTTCTGTAAATTCAGAACTTCAGAAGCTTGGAGAACTGTGAATTTGGCCCAACTTCTTCCAAACTGAGGGATTAAAGTAGTCATCAAAAACCCACTTCATTTCTAGCAAGCATTACTCTGGGGAAGTACAGGCCTGTCAGCCTGACCTTGGTGCCCCGGGAAGATTATGGAGAGGTTCATCTTGAGGGCACTCACAGGGCATGTGCAGGACAACCATGGGATCAGGCCCAGCCAGCACGGGTTCATGAGAGGCAGGTCCTGCTTGACCAACCTTATCTCCTTCTATGACCAGGTGACCTGACTAGTGGATGAGGGGAAGGCTGTGGATGTTTTCTACCTGGACTTTAGTAAAGCCTTTGACACTGTCTCCCACAGTATTCTCCCGGAGAAGCTGGCGAATCGTGGCTTAGACAGGTACGCTCTTCACTGGGTAAAAAAACTGGCTGGATGGCTGAGCCCAGAGAGTCATGGTGAATGGAGTGAAATCTGGTTGGCGGCCGGTCACAAGTGGAGTCCCCCAGGGCTCAGTTTTGGGGCCGGTCTTGTTTAATATCTTTATCGATGATCTGGATGAGGGGATTGAGTGCTCCCTCAGCAAGTTTGCAGATGACACCAAGCTGGGTGGGAGTGTTGATTTGCTTGAGGGTCGGAAGGCTCTGCAGAGGGATCTGGACAGGCTGGATCGATGGGCTGAGGCCAATTGGATGAGGTTCAACAAGGCCAAGTGCCGGATCCTGCACTTGGGTCACAACAACCCCATGCAACACTACAGGCTTGGGGACGAGTGGCTGGAAAGCTGCCCTGCAGAAAAGGACCTGGGGGTGTTGATTGACAGCTGGCTGAAGATGAGACAGCATTGTGCCCAGGTGGCCAAGAAGGCCAACGGCATCCTGGCCTGTATCAGAAATAGTGTGGCCAGCAGGAGTAGGGAAGTGATTGTCCCCCTGGACTCAGTACTGGTGAGGCCGCACCTCAAATACTGTGTTCAGTTTTGGGCCCCTCACTACAAGAAGGACATTGAGGTGCTGGAGCGCATCCAGAGAAGGGTGATGAAGCTGGTGAGGTGTCTCTAGCACAAGTCTTATGAGGAGCGGCTGAGGGAACTGGGGTTGTTCAGTCTGGAGAAGAGGAGGCTGAGGGGAGACCTTATCTCTCTCTACAGTTACCTGAAAGGAGGTTGCAGAGAGGTGGGTGTTGGTCTCTTCTCCCAAGTGATGAGTGACAGGACAAGAGGAAATGGCCTCAAGTTGCACCAGGGGAGATTCAGACTGGATATTAGGAGAAATTTCTTTACTGAGAGAGTGGTGAAACACTGGAATAAGCTGCCCAGGGAGGTGGTGGAGTCACCATCCCTGGAGGTCTTCAAGAAATGTGTGGATGAGGCATTGTGGGACATGGTTTAATGGGCATGGTGGTGTTAGTTGATGGTTGGACTTGATGATCTTACAGGTCTTTTCCAACCTTAGTGATTCTGTGATTCTTCCTGCTCAAGCATCAGGCAAGCCTCTGTTTGCAGAGCTGGAATAATGTGGCCCAAGAATTCTTTGGACCGTAAAATTAACTTTTCTGGGATTATGTGGGACTCAAGACATCTACTCCTGCAAAAGAGAAAAGTATGCACACATGCACGTAGACAGACAGGTAGATATGCCATTTCTCGAAACAGACCGAAATATGCAGGTGGATGATGCATACATCGTCCCCTTCCCTAAAGTCAGTGGAGGTGTGGCCAAGTGAGAATGTGCAAGATGAGTACTCTGTACACCGTTCTCCTGCAGTAACTCCAGCACAGAACGCATAGAGACCTACTGAAATTGATAGTGTCTCGGTTACTTGTAATGCTTGGATCCTAAGTTACAATTCAGAAAAACTAAGTTCTGAACACTTTTTTAAACCTTTTGGCTAATCTAATTGAAGGATTTCTTGAAGAATCATATTTATAAAGCACTGCTAATTAGAAAGAAAACATAAACATTATTCTAAGTATGTTTATATCTTCTAAAAACAATAAGGTAGAAGTACATATTTAATGTTCTCATAAACTTAAATACTTTACTAGATACTTCTAGTACAACTTTAAAATGAAAAAGAATATGGTAAGAACTAGAAGAAAATTAGCAGTAGAGACATAAGCAAAAATCTTGTCAAAAATTTTGGAAACTTGTGTTCTGATAACTTCTTCACAGCAGCGTAGATCAGGATCTGCTCCACTCAAGTCAGTGGAATTAGATTCAAGTGTAAAATCAGGAAAAATTATATTTAATTATGCCCCAAGTTATTACCTATTCTGTAAAGAGAGAGTAAATAAGATGGGAACAGTCTTTCACACCTGCTAATAGAAGAATTCTCTGTTATCTCAGGGCCTTCTTGAAAACCATTGAAGGTAATTATAATCTTCCCAAAAGCTTTAGCGCACCTGGAATTACGTTTTTAGGAAGGAGATGCCTGAAAGATTAAGAATATTCAGAAAAGTCAGGGTACTCTTACTGTGAGGGGAACATGGCTCTTGCACATTTTTCCAGACTCTCTTCCTTGCATTTGCATTACAATGCTTGTATTTCATCAACATGCAATTGTAAATATACCCTGCAGAAAAATGACCTATTGATAGGTTCCCCCAAAAGCCTCTATTGACTATAATGTGTAATTTAATTTCAATTTCTATCTGAAATTAATTATAAGCCCTGTGAGACATCATAGAAAACTGCATTTTCTGTTTTGCTTTTTATTTTTTTTTATTAGTGGCAATAAATTCATGCCGATTCTTTTTGAATTATGTTTATGTTTTTACCGATATGAAACTTTAACTGATAACACTAGTGAGGCAGCAATAAGCAATGTGAAATATACATGAATGCACTTATTCATGGTTTATGATTAACTGTAAAAAACACTAGGTTTTTGAACAGCTTATCTTTTTCTAACGTCCTTTATTGTGTCTCCAATGCTTGGCATTTTATATATTACATAAAATATATGCTACTCTTACCATGAATAGAAATTAAAACTACAATTTATTTACAGGACATTTTTATAGCCATATATATGTGTACTGCTGGTCATAATCCTGTACGAGGCTGAACGAAAATGATTTGACTGTAAAATATGTTACACCTGATATCATATGGTTTGCTACAGTACTGCATAGAATGCATAAAAAACAGTCACCTCCAATGCCCACAGTATTTCTAATATATAGAGGAATACATTTTCCATCTGTATAACTTTCTTCTTACTGCATCTTTCACAAGCTTTATGATAAGAACTTGGACTTCAGAATATCAAACATCATAGTATTTAACCAGTTTTTTAAATAGCTATTTTTGCAGCTCTATCTAGTCTTAGAGCTTTCTTTTTCACTTTCAGATAGCCCTAGGCTGAATGAAAAATCCAGTGTCAGGCTTTTCTCTCAGATTGGGTAGCTTGACTTGGCATCCAATATCTGATATACTTCAACAGTAGAGAAGACCCAAGCTCCTAGGCTTTGAAGTTCTGTAATAATTGAAAGAAAGCCCTAAGGCAAATACCAGAGTCAAAGAAGTTCTGTCTGATCTGGATAGGTGAAGCAATATCCCATAGCTACCAAGGGAGATTTAATTGATAAAAACATGTTAGCTTCCTGTTGTTCTGCACCAGAATATCCTCTCATGATCTCTGTCAAGAAATTTAACAACAACAATTCAAATTAATTACTTTATTCAAGACATAACTTCTGTTTAGAAAACCAGTTTTGGTACTTTTGGAATTAAACAAAGTTACCTAATGTAGAGAGAAAGTAGCAGCTGAATGCCTAAAAACCCCCTCGGATGCTGGGAGAAGAGGTATAAATCATAGAAAGAAGGAAGACCATACCTCTTAAGTGTTCTGCCCTTTAGAAAGCGTATCGTTACTCTGCTTAGCCTCTTCAACTCAATGGTCCGTGAAGTCTAATGTAGTTTCCAATTTCTCGTAGAAATTGCTGAATTTCTACTTGTCCATGACAAAACATTGCTCTTGGGGAAAAATAAATAAATAAATAACATATTAAATTTATCCACATGGATAATGTTGGAATAGAGTCAGTCATCCAAAAAGAAACTTCATCTGAAGTATGTCCATTAGGCACTTTTGTATCTTAGCATCCAGAGTACCTTTGTTCTTGCACCAAAGTCCACAGAGAAAACTAGCAAAATGTGAAAACAGTTGCAGTCAGCATTTACTTTTTTTCTTACTCTCCAACTTCTTTACTGCCTCTGATTTTATTCTCCTCCCCAAAATTGTTTTTTCTTCTGCCTTTGTCTTCTCAGTTTATCAGGTAACTTCATCATCTGTTTAGTTTTGCTTGTCTATTCTCTTCCCTCACAACTATTTATCAGTCTGTGAGTGTCATGTTACGAGAGTCTTTCAAGAACCATAGAATCCAATACATTTCATCGTGTTATACCACTGACTGAATTTTCTAGAATAAGATGAACAGTTGCAAAGGACATTTTTCTTATTCTAGGAGCATCATTTACTTGGTTTGTGAAAGATATTGTCACATGTAAAAATATAAATTCCAAACATTTTGCCTCCCCCCTTTATTTCCCACAGATAAATACACACACTTTCAGCTCATATCAGTAACAACTTCAGCACTGGACATTTCTTTGGGGTTAATGACCGTTTCCAGGGTTGTGGATCATTGGCTCCCAGGAGGTTGTTAATTCTCAGAAAAAGCCCTGTTCCTCTGCTTTTATTGCTTAAATATATTGTGTGTAGAATTGCTCACTGCCATATAACATAAATACTGGAGACAAAACAATAAGGCAAGTTCCCAGCTGAGCAGAAACTGATATGGCTCAAATTTACTTTATCTTATGCCAGATGGCAGTTGGATATTAGCAAGTGTATGTACTGCTCATCCTTATTTTAATAAAAATTTCAGGGTAAATGCTGCCATTTACTTTTCCTATATAAAGGACCTGAAGATGAATTGTCTTGAGAGCATCAATTGCACTTTTGAATCATAAAATAAATAAAGCCTAACAACTTACATATAATGATTTCTTCTAATTCGTACCTCCCGAAAAACTGCATTTTGGCACTTTGAACTGAAAGTAGATCTACAGTTTCAACTAGGCACTGATTCAATTGAGTTATTAACCCCTCAATAACCCCTCAATATAATGAAAATATGGACAAACCATTAAGTGTGGTGCCTATTAAGAGCAAGATCTAAAATGTATTACTGGGGGGTTTTTGTTTGTTTTTAACACGGTGTTATTTTTCTTTCCTTTTAATTTGCAGGCATCTGTCTCACATTTTGGAATAGGACAGTCAGAATTAAACCATTGCATTTAATACAGCCTGAACTGGATATGGTCTTCAATGTGCAACGTTTAATTAACAGGTGAAGCACAATAGTAAAATAGACTCAGGTAGACTCCTACAGTTAAAAAAAAAAATTAAAGAGAAACTAACAGTAGCAACCCTGTTAAATTTTTCTCTTTATGTATTTCTTTTGGAGAGACCATTTTCTTCAGTTTAAACCTAACTGGCTATTAATTTCTCCTTTCTTCTGAGTTGCTTTTGCAATGATAAGGAAAATATTGAGAAAGTGCATCAATGTCTTTGCTGTATAGATCACCAAGTCATACATACACCTCATGGAACAACATGCAGGATTGAGGGAAAGAAAGAGATCAGCATCATTACACTTTCAAAGGTGCCAAACCCCACTCTTTCCTATATCAAAATTTCTGGCACACCCTATAGAGCTCTGTAGCCAGAATTTAAGGTATGGGCAGGAAAAGCAATTTTAGCAATTACTTTTTGTTCCTTTTAGGTTTTGGTATTGTAAGTCCAGCTGTGTTTGGCCAGCTTTTGTCCTGTCATGTTTTCATTAGCTTGGATACAGCTCTTATTAAAGTTTTATAAAAAGTGAAGGAGCTGAAATTAGATCGTATTGGAAGCCAGAATGACAAGTGAAAGGTTACAGTAATTCATTTTCGTCTAGATTAGCATGTTCTATGCTAAAGTTTGATCAGTTTGACTGCCTTTTGGACTGCTGATTCACTTGCTAGAGAATGATAACACATGCAGACAACCAAGTCAGTCGTCTAGAGCTAAGCTATCGTAGTCCTTCAGCAGCTGAGTAACCAGCCAGAATTGCTTTTCAAAGCTAAGTGGATTGCTCAGGTACGCAGTGAAGATGTATATGAAACCCCCAGAGCTGAGTATTCCACATAAATTACTATTCCACACTTCCACAAATCACTGTGAACTGCACTGAAGATATTGACCAATGCCAAGTTAGACCAAATAAAGAATCAGTTCTGAAAATACGTAACAGTAAAAAAAAAAAAAAAAATCTTTTTCCAGGTGGTCATTAGATATGCAGCATTATGCCACACATAATCAGATGTTCATATCCTGTCATATGGATGTTCATATCCTATCAAACAATTGGTTACGTGTTCAAATACTGTGTAACTAGATTGATTTCATGCAAAACCTTAAAGCAGCTTGTTTCTGACCTGGGGCATGCCTGGAGGCCTTAGAGGCACAACTTCTTCAGCTGCCCCATGTTCTGCTTCTGGGTGCATGTTTCACTTCCTAAACCCCAAGTCCTCCAAGCAGCTAAATGTCTAAGCACTATTGGGAAACCTAAGCAAAGTTCCCCCCTTCTGCTTCTCCCAAAATGCTCAATCCTATAGACTTTTTGAATGTATCTGACAGATTTGAGGTCCCATAATTCACAACGATAATTTACTTAACTAGAAACATGGCAGGCTACCTCCCTCCCTCACTGCTAGTTATTTAAACAGTGGCTTAGTGGTTCAATTTCTCACTTAGAGTGTGTGAACTCCTAGGTTCATTTTCATTCTCTCTATGACAATATCCAAAAAACTCATTTCTGGAAAAGTGCTGAGGCTACCAGGTGAGGTGTCAGCTTTGGAAAAGGCACACAGCTCCTTCTTTTGAAGCTGGCACCTCTTTCATTACTGAACGAGATGTTTTGGCTAAAGCAACCTTAGCTGCTTAGCCTGATGGTTAAATCCTCTTTTCGGTAAGAAGGATGAAAACAATGGTTAGCTGTTCCTCACTTTGTATTTTAAATAACAGGAATGAGTGTTCTCGGCAATTTTTGAAGAAAGTTTTCAAGACTTACACTCAGAAGTTGACTTGAGGGAAAAAATCACAGATATATCTTCACTTTCCCCTCTCAAATTTTCATTCTATCTCTATATGGAGCCTAAGTACACAATTTTCACTATTTAAGATACACCTTAAGATTAAGGTGCTACCATTTTTTCTTCAGCTGAGTTTAAGGTCTTCATTCTAACCCCAACCCCAATATATTCTATACCTGTGAGACTTTACTAGATCTAGGTAATCATGTCGTTTGAGGGGTGCTTATTAGGGAGTTGTTTTAGGGATTTTCAGAGGAAGAAATAGTTCATAACCACAGTAAAATGAGGCAGGAAAAAAAAAAAAAAAAGGAGATCTGAGTGGAATAGGATGGATTTTTATCCTTTTTTTCCCCTCTGCAAAATGACAGTATCAAAAAACACAGCTCAAGTCAATCCCCAGCAATTCTTCCATTCAGTCCAACACAGAAAAAAAATATATTTGTTACTGGATCTTTTTTTTTTTTTATTTTAAATATTTCATTTTTTTAAACCAAAATTCTGTTCTGTGAAAACTTCGTCAGCTTTGCTTTGGTTTAAAAAATAACCATATTCTCTCAATTTTTTTTTCTTAGTAAATATATTTTTTTTCTGAGATATTTGCTAATTCAGTGTTTATTGCCATACATTACAATTATATATGTTCTTAAGTATATATAAAAATAGACCCTCCTATTAGTGCTGTTGAAATGTGCACAACTATTATTCAGAGAAAAATCTCATTTTTGAAAAATCACATTTTTAACAAGTGCAATTTCCAAGTAAGTTATGGTTCTGACCTTTGTTGCAATATTAAAAGGCTTTAAACCTTTTGATGAACTGAATCATGGCATTGGACACAAAATCTTGATTTTTTTCACTTATACAAAAAGCTTTCCAGACAAGTCCAAAATATACTTTGGCAGTCTCTAATACCAACAAAGAACAATTTTACTCAGCAATGACAAATATTTCTGACCCAAAGACGACTCTTAGCTTTTTTGGTTTCTTGCAGTATTACTGCTTTTGCCAGTATTCTTTCCTCAACAATATTTTTCATTCTTTGTTACAAAATCTAATTCTTAGGCAGGTTGCCTAATTAAAAGTAATCTTTAGTGCAAACATGAAAAGGAGCTTTTCTGTAGCTACCGTTTGCCTTTCTGCAGAAGAGAATAAATGTAATGATCTACATCGTCTATCTAGCTCATATGACTAGTGACAGAAATATTAATTCCGAGCACATTTCTATTTCAGCCACTTATTTGCACCCCATTAGTGCATGAAGAGCAATATTTCTGTGGAGTTATGGTGACATCAAGTGGCTAGCTAAATGATCCCTGCAAATATAATAATATCGATATATACTCTAGATGTTGGAGTAGAAGCCAATATAGGGAACTACCAACAGGTAATATTAAGAATATCTTACCTCTTTGATATATTAGTGAACTTCCAGTTTCATACGATGGATTAAAATCTAAATTTTAGATGTATCATCAGGGTGTGTATCATTAAGTGCCATTAATGAAAATCAAATCATCATATTTCATTCTTGAGGTAGAGTTCAAATGCAAGGGACTGACACTGAGATGAAAAACGGTGCTCAATACCAAATCATCTGAACTACGCTCTTTTACCTTGTGCTAAAACATACCTGGGTTACTCAGTCAGCTGCTGTGCACTCATTAGGAAAATGGAGAGAGTGATAATTATCTTCTGATAGGATTTTTGTGATTGAATTAACAAGTTAATATCTACAACTTTAATTGCATGTTCTGGTTCAGTGACAACACAGCCTCATAAAGGTAACAAATAAATTTCTGCAGTAGGCTGATTTCTTTAAAATTCTCTGCTGACAAAATTTACACTTCCAACCCTTTCCAGACCATGACTTGTTCACGAGTATGAAGGTATACATTCTAAGAATCTCCAGTGAGTGCATTTTCTTCACCAGCTTGTTTTTCACTCACTTTCTTAATGGGATGACTTCTCCATCGCCTCTCCTACAGTCAGATCTTTCCTTTGCTGCCCTCAGCCCCTCAAAACCAGTGCAATGACTTTGATTGCTCACCATCCTCCTTCAATGTCACATCAGAGTTCCCTGCTTCAAGGCTTGCTTGAGCCCACTTGTTTGGATGGCCTCCAAGAGAGGTTAGCTGGGGAATAAAGACTCAATATGAAATCAATAAAAGGTATGATTTCTGTGGACCGAAGAGGAACTACAGAATTCAGACGCATCAGAATATTGCCAAAATGGTAGCTGAGAAGCACAGAGGGAATATTGGATGGAGTTTGTTTGAATTTACACATACTGATACAAAAATTGCAAGCTAACTTACAGTTTAATACAGGGGCAGTGTAATACAGTAGCTGTATATTACTGACCTAAGTCATAGAAAAGTTGTCAGCTCCTTTCTTCAGTTTGATGAAAGCCTTTAGCATTGAATGTCTTACTTGACTAGTCCATATTTGTTAATGTATTGCAATGACTTCACCTTCGTGGGTGAATCATATTTACCTGAAAGGAATTATATATATGTGTGTATATATATATCTAGTTGTTGTTGTTCTTGTTGTGTGACTCTCAGAATACAAATGATTAGCTCTGGTACACCAAGCCTTATTTGCAAGTTTAAGATGCAAATACAATTTTAGTAAATAATAAAGAAAAATTCTGACATGAACTGTATATTCTTTAGTGGGGACTCTCATAAAAATATTATGTATGAGAAGCAGTATGGGACAAAAATCACATGGCTGCATTGCTTTGGAAGATATACAAAATAAAAAGCATTAATCAGTCTGCTCACAGGACTATTTAAACCAGAAATCCCATTAAGTGCTTAAATTGATTTACTCTTCCCTACCCCAAAATAATAAAATAAAATTCCTCAAGTGTCTATTAAATCAGACAATAAATAAAGGTAGGTAGGTAAAATCCTTGGGGAAAGGAGGGACCTTAAGGCCATCTGATTCATATTTCATACCTCTTCCATTTCTCCATCTTTTTTTCAACCTTGTTGAAATTCATACATACACAATGTCATAAGCTAGTGTTGGTTTGGATTCAATTTATTTTACAAAAAAATAAAAAAAAAACCAATTCATGTGAACTGAGGCCAAAATAGTCTAGTGAAATAATGTTTTTTTTCATTTATATTCACTGCCATGTCTCTCCACTGAAGTTAATGCATTTTCCCTGAAAGGTAATTCATTTCAATTTAAATCAATACAGTATCTTTGAACTAGTGCCTTCCAGAGATGCCATATTTGAACAAACAGTGGTGTATTTGTGTAAATTACAAATTTCGTTGGTAATTGCACCAAAAAAAAGTGCTCAGGAAAAAACTTTTGCTTCTAAACAATACAGAGAATGAACACAAATAATCCAGATTTTGTTTTGTTTTGATTTGGTGTTCAGGGGTTTTATGGGCTTTGACATAGAGGAGGGAAGGGAAAAGCTCTTTATGTATCTAAATACAGCTGGGTATAATTCATGCCTAAAAGATGAAACAGTACTTTCATGCAAGGAATGACTATTTTTTGAGGGGTTTTTTTCCCATACATTTCAAATTGCTGGGGAAGACTGGCCCAGACTGATTCAGGGAACCTAAAAATCCACATTGTTTTAAACCTGCACTTCCTAACTGGACATAACCTCTCAGGTAACACTTTAGGGGGGGGTACAGGGATGGGAAAAGAGTGTTTTGTGTAATTTGTGTAATTTGTCCCTTCTTGTTTAGCACAAGCCAGTAATGTGTGTAGTCAAACATGAGGCAGGAGAGCCCTATTTATAAAATACTTGACTGTCATTCTCAAGTTCCTCTTGCAAATAATCTGGAAGAATTTTCCTTTGAGTAGTGTTTTTCAGTCTGAAAATTATCATCCCCTTTGAGGGATCAAAGGGATTACGAAATGCTGAAAAAAGTCAATTCAGTTGCCAGTTGTTCAGTTCCCTCACGGGAGCTGAGGAAAGCAGCAACTGCGTTGCTGGCTGAAAATGCTTGCACCAGCCGGGAACCGGGAACCACCTTCAGTTGCTGGCAGTAGCTCAGCCTCTTTATGACAGGGGAAAGAGAGGGGTTGCATTTTTTATTGCCAGTTTTGGAGGTCACTAAGTCATTGGGGGAGTGGGATAAATTCGTAACTCATAATCACTTGGATGTACAGGATGAAAACACCTAGCAATCATTTAACTTTTTCAGAAGCTTTAATATCCAAAGAGTTTCACCTGACCAGGAAGTAAAATTGAGAACTTCACTGGTAGAGCTATTTTTAGAATAGAATATGAACTGCAACAAAGGTTGAAATTAAGGTTTGTTTCATTTTCTTCTTGTCTTCTGTATTTCTAATACTGTAACAATAATGTATGAGCTATGGGTTGTTTTTTGAAACCTGGTCTAGCAAAGCCAAATGCCACTACTCACAGGTTACTGTTGAAAATACTTGCAATTATTTGCAAATGGGAAGGTCCGGGTGTAGATTTAGGGAAGAGACTACTGGAAACGCAGTTCTGCCCTGCCACGCTGTTTCCTTTCTCCTGAAGTATCACTGACTCTGTCTCATGATTCATGGTGGGAAACTGCAGAGATAAAGACCATAATCTTCTTTCCCTCATTCATGCTGGACTTGCATCATAATATGGATTTTTATATTTTAATTTTTACATTTAGCCCCAAATGTAGCCCCTTCTTCATATACTGAAAACCAAAAGCCTATATCGTAAGTAAAGTGTATAGCCCAAACTCCATCATGTCAACATCTAGATCTGTTTGAACACAACTAATCACTGGAAAAGAAAAACAGTTTTAGCTTGTATCTGTGTAACACAATTCAGTCCTGAGCAGAAACATCTGAACTAGTTCTAAGTAGCTAGGCTGAGCATCAGTAGCAGTAACATGCCATTAGCTGTGAAAGTTAATTTATCCTCTCTTTCTATATGACATTTGTACTATGTATTCTTAGTTTTAGAGACTCATGATTGTAGGAAAAATACGGGTGAGTTATAAAAATGTTACTTGCTTTGGCTCTAGTCCTGCAAGTGAAAATGAAGACCCTTCAAAGTGAGTGTATACAGAAGTATGGGAAGAGATTCTCTCCAAATGGTGGTTGTTAGCGACTGGTTTGTTTTTCTCTTGAGTTCAAACACCAAAATATAAAATATTTATTGTAAGACCAGTGGTATATTCAGAGGAGTTTGCCCAGGAACCAGTCTAAGCACGTGAGAGGTACAAGAGTCCATCCATGGACAAGGCAAGAAACCTATACCTGAAGTATTTGCCTTCTATAAGACCAGAAAGGGAAAAGAATATGTAGCTAGTCTTAATGATCACAGCTTAGTAAACAGCACTGCACAGATTAGATGGCAGC
The DNA here is from genome assembly GCF_030936135.1 of Gavia stellata. Lineage (NCBI taxonomy): Eukaryota > Metazoa > Chordata > Aves > Gaviiformes > Gaviidae > Gavia > Gavia stellata. The sequence continues at coordinate 112,937,554 of NC_082594.1, read as the reverse complement.
GACGTTAATAACGTTCTGAGATACCTAAATAAGGGTAAAAGGACTAGAATAGGTGTGTTGCCTGCGTAACAGTGTATTCTACCATGATTTAGGTGCCAATTGTCATACAAAGTTTCCATGTCAGTGTTGTTCAAAGTGATGGAATGACCCAGCTTTATTTACCTCAGGTGTTTTGAAAGAAAATCACCCAGCCTAATGTTAGGACGTTAGCTAGTCAGCTCATCAGATATGACAGTCACCCAAAGTCTCAAGTATATGCTTCATCCTCCTTTTTTTTGTACTGTTATCTCCTTTAACCCATCATACGGCCATCATCCTTTCCTGAGAGAGAGAGAAGGTGCAGAGGGGTGCTGATGTGAGACAAATTTAAGAATTTCACTGTAAGTAGGTTTTTTTCCATTACTTTATTTTTTCCTATTACTCTGTCTTTCTGTGTCCAGTTTACTGTATGGATGGGTATTGATCTTTAAATACAATACCTCTAAATCTTTCTGTATGCTTTTGACAGCTGCCTTATTTATTAATTTTACTTTTTTTTAGAAGCCAGGAACACTTAACACAGTTCTTCCTTGAGATATCATTAAAATATGCTAACTAAGGTAAATGTGTAAGAGAGAATGAAGACATTTCTAAAGGTTATGATCTATGACAACACTTCTTAGCTTTAAAGTTAGTTTAATTGAATTAATTGTAGCATTGAAGAAGCTGAAGAACAAAGAGAGCTCTGACTCTGAATGTAATAACAGGAAATATTTGACCTTTTCAATATTTTACATTTTGATTGGCACTCCTTTCTATTGGAGCCCTCTTAATAATCATTTCTTTATTTTTTTCCCCATGAAAAATAAGGTAGGTGTGTCAAAAAGCCAAAGTACGGCTGAGATAATTGGAAAGATCCAAAATGGGAAGTGTGCAAATATCTGTGTACACACTCTTCCATAATTCAGAGGACGTTAGCAATGGGGGTTTCATTGTGTTGGCAAAGCTTTTAGTGAAAAGGAAAAGCTAGACCAAGTTAAACCTAATTTGTCATATTAGAATGCTAATTTTGGTATGCAGAATCTTAAGAGAGGCTGTTCTTCACAAGGTTTTATTTTTCGCTAAAGACTGTTCCCAGCTATATATATGAGAATAAAAACCATTTGTAATGTCATTCAGGTTATTTATGAATAGATCTGTCTGAAAGGTGGAAGTACCTTTTAAATTTTTAGGTTAATAGGATGTTTTTTAGCTCGGTAAAATTTAATCAGTTTTCTCAAAAAAGCAGCAGAAATTTCACATGTCATGCTATTTACCCCAGTATGTAAGCATTTCTTTTACCTCCTCCTTCTTTACCTTCATAACTGGGTACATGCTGTTCCTGTTCTCATCTTGCATTTCTCTGTGTGCAGCCTGTTCAGCTCCATGACCCTGCATTTGTATGTTACTTGTTCCACAGTGCCTTGATGTTTTGGGGTCTCTTGCTCCTCATTCTTAAGTGCATTACGTATCAAAAGTTAGGTAAATGGCCCTTCATCAGCCTAGGAGAGTTAGCCCTTTTTCCCTTAGAGTTTATGTAGCCTTGCTACGCTTTGAAGACTTCAGGAATAGCTTGCACAATATGCCATAGCTGCTAAGGGAAAAAATCCAGGTGGCAAACTGTCTCTTTAGCCTGTGCACTGCTTCCCGTATTTAGCTTGTACTGGAAAACTTTACTGCTGAAAAATTTTCCATTTTGCTCATGTTAAACGAAAACAAAATGAAGGCAGGTAATGTGACAGTTCCTGATGTTTACTGATTTATTGAAAATACCCAATTTCACTTTACATGCAAATCTTCCCTAAACCCTCAGAGGTTTGGAAAGGTGTACTTATACACAGCAAATCTCTCTTACTGTAGTGCTGTAATTCTATACAAAACCAAAACAGAAATTGTTTTTTTTATACAGATTAAAGCATACTTTAGGCAAAAATCTGGGCTTGTTTTCAATTGATGAAGAATTTGTTGGCTACATAAGCACCATGTTTCTGGGCTACTGCTGCATCTCTTTAATCTCCCTATAAATTGTTTAGAACAAAATACGCATATTTTCAGCTTTGGTAACTGTTCGGCACTTCCCCATGAGAAGTTAAAAGGTCAGTAAGTGTTTTGAACTGGTTCAGCTTAATTTATTGATACTTCATTTCAAATTGTCAAAACATTCACAAAAAGCCTCAAAACATGCCTTTGCCTGTATAGGAAGAATAAATATATTGTAAATAACTTTCTAACCTCATTTTAAATTCCTGTCTTCTGGACTTCGGTTTTTTAAGTAGAAAAACACTTCACATTCAGCACATCACCAGATCACTTTAACCTCTTCGCAAATGCATATCAGGAGCCTTGATGGATCTCTTGCTCAGCAATTGGCCTTGGGAAAGTATACTCTTTATTTTAAGCCGAGTGTCACATACAGTAATGTGTCAGAAAGTGAACAGCAAATGTAATAGAAGGCTGAAACAGATAATTTAGAATTGTGACATTATTTGTGAATTTGGCACTACAAGAGAGTTTTTTGTCATGCATATGGTTGATGTTGATCTGAGGTTATGAATGTGACTGGCGAACTGCTGTATCCCCAGTGTCTGAAGAGTTTTGAAGCATAACTTAACTTGCGAGTTATCTCGGCCTCTCTGCAACATTTTAAGACTGGGACTGATAACATCTCCTGCGTAAGGTGCTCCACTGAAGTGAAGCTGAATGGTTGTGATGCCTTTCCGATTGCCTACAAAGCAATTTGGAGGGAGCCTAGTTTCACTTTTATTAACCCCAGAGATCTCTCCATTTGTTTGCCTTCTTTTCCAGTCCGTATCTTCCTTTCACTGTCCAGCTAAATTGACAGAGCACAGAGTCCTGTTCCATATAGTATGTGTCTTTGTAGGAATCCCTTTAAAAGCTTTAGCACTTAAGAAAAATCAATAGCGTTTATGATGTCTTGCAGGCCTCCCCTCTCCTGCACGCGAAATTGCACTGAGTTGTCGGTATATTTAGAAAGAGAAGGAAGAGCTGTGCAAAATGCATTGCAGGCACAGTGCCAAGTATATCTATTATATACGAATACACTACGTTCATTGAAATAAAATGAGCCCATAAAAATATTGATATTTTAAATAACTGTTTAAAACATAAATGGTCATGAAGATAATAAACTATATTTTTCTCCAAATATACTTTAAATTAAAAAAAAGCCCTGCAAGATTAACCTGTGATTTATTGCAGCAAAGAAAATGTTGAGATAAAAAGGGCAGTGCAAAACTGAAAAAAAAAAGTACATGATCAAGATACACTAAGAAAGGTATTTAGCAAACAAAAACAGTGAATGCAGAAACACCTAAGTTTCAAACATCTGGTCCCCAAGTGTTATCTTATGGTTCCTAGGCTTGCAGAGAGTTACTTTGTCTTGGAAAGGGATCTAAAAGAATTTAATTTGGACCATGTTCTTCTTGATGGGAATTAAAAGCAGAGGATCCTACATCAGGATAGTCAGTAGGTTGACCTGCTATTCACAGTTAAGAGTGTCTTCTTGTTTATCATGCACATCCTTTGCATTTCTGTGTGGATGCTAAACATGGGGGTTTTTAAAACAGGAAATAGGATGGTCTTTTTTTTTTTTTTTTAACGTAGTGTCCAAGTGGTCAGAACAGCAATGTAGAGTATATGGGTCCCAATTTCAATCCCCTGATTTGCTTAATAGCCTCCAATGTTCATCACCACAGAAAATTACTTAATTATCAGAGTACTGGCTACTTCAGCAGTGCTTATACACCTATTAAGGAAGGGTGGGGAATTTCAAATTTTGCATGTCAAAGTCTTTTTCCTTAAAATAAAAATATTAAAGATGATTATTTTACTCCAGAATGAGAGTGCAAACTATGTATGATTCTGTAGTCTAGTAATGATGAAATTTACTGGAAAGGGCCAGGTTTTGCTCATGCAACATTTCTGAATGTTTGTAATAATTCATAATGATTGAGCAGTCCTTGGAGATGAGCCTGTAAACTGAGCATACATCTTCCAGAGTTTGCCCTGTACATCATGTTGAAGAGATACAATCACTTAATGAATCTTGATTTTCTTTATGTATTTATTTTTCTGCTTGGTGAGATAGGAATTGTCCTTCCCCAAAACAGTTTCGTACTCAGATCATGTTTTGCCAATGTGAATAGGAGGAGGTTAAAATTCACTGGGCATAAATGCAGGGCTCCTGCAAGGCGAGTGCTCTGTCCTCACATAGTAGAGGAGAGACCAGTCTGCCACTACTGAGTTTTAAATGAAAACATTTGTGTGAGGCCCTGTATTAGTGAAAACACCTGTACATGCCTATCCTCAGAGGAGACAAGGAAAGGAAAGCCTAGTTTTCTGATCTATATTGGTCTTTTACTTGCAACACTAAGCACTGGGGGATGTACACAGCAAAAGTACATGGAGACTCCTGCTGTGCTCTGTCTGTTCATGCCTGCAGTGCCATGGCACTTCATCACTTTCTTGGTCATGCTGCTGCAAGAGGTACTCTGTGCTCTAAACCTAGTCGGTGACATGAAGGGAAAAAAAAAGTAAAAAAAGGAAAAAAAAGTCCTTTAAAACAGATTACAAATATTTACATTGGCATAAATGAGAAATTTGAGGAAATGGCCCTCTATGGTAGAGAAAAGACATATTGAGCAGCCTTCAGAAATGAAGAAGCTGTAAAGTGGAATGACACCTTCAATTTATTTATAGCCTAAATTTAGCATATTTGCTGTCAGACTAAAATATAGTGTGAGTTTTCCCTCTGAATCTGCTTCCTGTGGAGAAACATATTTTTTCTCTGGCTCATTCTACTTTTACCATCAACACTGGCAATCTTTTACCCTTTCTTAAACACAGAAACGAGTGGCATTTCACACCTACTCTGCAAAACCAGTGGGTTTTGGCATGTCCTATGCCAAAGAGTGTAATGTGAAGCATGCCTGAGAGAGTTCTGGACTTGTAACTACAAGGGATGTGATCTTTCCCTTTACAGTCATCTTTGCTGTCCTACAGACAAGAAGACTTTGCTTTGACTTCAGTAGCTTTAGGATCAGGCTCTAGTTCCTTTATATGTCATCTCATTCTTTCCTGTGTAATATATAAACTATATCACCTCAGTGTTAATTTTCATCTATTCTGTACTACCTTCCGAGGAAAAGTGCCTACACTGTTCTTTTTCTTTGCTCCAATATGCCACACTGGCCTGTGACGTTCCTGGCTATCTCAGATTCAATTTCAGATCATTTTATGACAGTACCTTAAAAAAAAAAAAAGTTGACTTGTTCTTCTCTATAGAGCTATTTGAGTTATAAGTACTCTACATAAATCTGCTCTGTGACAGAATATAAACATGGTAACATTTCTGAACCTGTAAAATAAATGTAACCACTCAGCTAGTAGGACAGAACTGGAGACCAGGGAAGGCCTGGCTTTAGTCACTGTTACTCAGTAGCCACAAAGTCACCTAAGGGTTATTCCTGTGACTTAAAAGAAAAAACCAATTTTATTTAGCATACAAAGCAGCACTTTTGGGGGAGAATTATACATTAAAAAATAAATAAAGTGGATTGCGGTATCTTAAACTATAGTTCACTGTGACCAGTGAAGACAGTGAAATCTATCAGACAAAGACAAACTAATTTCTTTAGCTATCAAAATCCCACTATGTGTTTAAAATCCATGCCCTGCTGTAGTCATTTGGATGCTTTATTCTGATATCAAAAAGATGTACATTTTCAACCCAGAAGTAAACCTTGTGTATGTCAAACAAGAAAGGAATAGACACCTCTCAAATTTTACATAAAAATTTCACTTGTTATGAACACTTACAGGTTTTTTACTTCTAACTCCAAATTTTCAGCATAGTCCTCCTAGCCTCAAAACCTCTCATTTTCCAAGAGAAAGTCTAACTTGCCTCAGGTCAGACTACATAAGTGAAAACAGAATCTTGCTTTTCCTGTGTATCATCACATCATATTTATGTCATCCAAACATGTTTATTTTTTGATTCTGCTTTCATTGTTACTATTTTAGGGACTATTATAAGGAAAAATTTCTTCAAAATTCACCTTCTACATGTAAAAGAATCATAACTGCTCTGTCAGTGTGCCATGAAAAGATCTTTTTATGATGTATGGATAAATGTCTCTCCAGATAATAAGCTCTTCATCCCTCTTGAAACAGCTTCTCCAAATTAAGTTTAAATCAAAACATGAAATAGGTTTGTTTTTCTCAGATTGATACCTAGTATCCACATCAACATACAATTTAACATGATGGGTAGTCTTTGTTTAGGGGAAACTGAAGTATATAGCTGAGGTGTATCAGCAAAGCTGTTCGAGGATAATTCACTAGTGTCCAGTGATATCAACACATCTTTCAAACTTTTATGACAGTAATAGAGAAAAACTAGTAAGAAATCAGAAAAACAAGCAGCAGTTGCTTTTTCATATGTAACATCCACCTCTCTCTTTTTATTGCATTCAGTGCATGTGTTGGTTAAGGTCAATGACTGTCAGTTTAAATTCTGTGCAAACTGGCAAACTGATTTAAAAAAAGATTACTTTAAAATCTGTCAGGCAGACAGTAGGCAACCTAGTGCATCATTGGAGAACATCACAAATTGTGACATGAGACTGCATGAAGAGGTAAGCCATGTATCATTTTCCTTGATGTTGCGGTATAACATACACAATTTACAAAAATACCTCTCAGTCATTTTCGTGGTACTGGAACAAGCTGGTCTGCATCTTTTCCAATATAGATGATGTGAATTCTCAAAATGGGTTTTCAGAAGGTTGCTTTATATATATTTATATACTGCACTGGAGGAACGTCAACCTATCTCTTGGTGACAGACAGTGCATTTCCTTTACAAATGCTTAGGTTAAATGGAAATTATTAACCTTTATTCATCCACAAATCTTCTAATCAGATCACATACTGACCAAAAAACCCCACCCAAAACTAACCACACAGAAACAGGAAAAGCTCCAAACAAACACACAACAGACTGGGAAATTAAATCCATTGGGAAAACCTTGTTTGTCATCATCTGCCACTGTTCTGCCCACTCTGATGGGTAATCATTTTGCACAGTTTCTCCAGATATCTTTTGCCCTGTGGGAGAGATGACAGTGCTTTTCATCCAGTCTCCAAACTAGGAAAAATTGTGGTCAAATATTCACAACTGCCAACTTCAAAGCAATTTTTCCATGGCAACCATACCTCAGAAGCCTGGAGCTGCAGAACTTGCCAATTAGCAACTCCAAAGGGGGCCATTAGCTCCTTCAAAAATGTAGCGGACACTGTTTTTAATCACCAGTTGTTTTCAGCCTTAACAGCAAACGCTATGCAAACACTAACCATGCAAGTGTAAGGCTGACTACTTAGAAGTTGATGATGCATAAAAAGAACAACACATATCAAGCTCCATTTTTTAATAAAGAATAATTATCTTCAGTAAATCATCACTGCTAATTTATTGTTGTTTAATTAAAGCAAGTCGTATTTTCTCATTATTGCCAATGGTAAACCATGCATAACAGCCGCTAAATTTGCTTTCAGTAGGAGTCCTCAGTTATACTGCTGCTTGGGAATGAAAAAGTACCATAAAGCAAGGAGTATCCACGTAAATATAGACCTGTAGAAGGGACTGCCTAGCTGTCTAAGGCTTCTGTTCATAAAGAGAAGACAGACTGGAGAAAATAAACATGTAAGAGATAAAAAACAGAAATCAAGGACACTAGCTCCTTAGCTAGTAAAATTTTTCTGACTCCTTTGAAGTCTATGGAAAGTTACGTCATTATTATTAGCCATGAAACCTAGATCTATAGTTAGTTAAGGTTTTCCTATACATATAAAGGAAAACCCAACCCCTTGTAATTAAAAAAACCCACTATATTTTCATTAGCTGTTTTAAAGTAATTATTTATTTGTTCACATAAATGATGTGCCATGTCCTTTAGAGGTCACATATATTTCAGCAATAGTAGTAAAAAACCCGTGAACTTTACCCATTCGTTTAAATAGGATGTCATTTGTGAAGCCCAATTATTCCCATTACCATTTACACTGTAACACTGCTACCTAATTTATCACTTACCATCCTGTCATAAAACCCCAGTTATCCAGCCCATCTTGTGTTGCTGGCTATGTTCATGCCACTTTGACATCTGGTGCATTTGAGAAGAATAGCTGTGCAAATTTTGAACATCTAACCAACTTAGGGACCTCTCCACGCAGCAGAGAGGCATTTTCTTTTACATAAAATTGGGATAATTTTGGGAGAAATGAGGCGCACAGGATGTTATATGAAACCTGCCTGACCTGTCTGAATGCCAATGCAAAAGCTGGCTGCTGGCTGGATGTCTCTCCCAGAAGGCGCTACGTGGCACCGGGCATCGCAGGCTACGATACTATACACTGCTGCTGTGCTGTTACTGCCCCATGAGCCTATATAAAGCAGCCCAGACTCCTTGTCAAAAGCGCGCGAGATGCAGGCCATGTCAAGAGGCTATGTAACCAGGGCCAACTGAGCAAACCCCCAAATCAGAGCATGAGTCTTGACAGATCAGGAGAGCAACGGGAGCAAAATAAGATCACATTTTAGCAATTTAAAGACGGATTCTCACACACACATACTGCCCTCTCTCCAGTAACGGGCCTAACAAACTCATGGCTGTATTTGTCAGGAAGGGTGCTAATTAATGGTTGTAATATACCTGTTTTCATGATTCCAGTCTCTTAACAGGTTCAGTGGTTCTGAAATACTCTCTGAGGACCAAACCCAAATAAATAATGCTTTTATTTTCATCTCTAAGTAAGCCAGGAAATTTGGGCTTACGAGCATCTCTAAGATGTTATTATGTTTGTGTGTGCTTGTTCACGGTCCACCAAACAATGCTTGTTTTGTAATATTAAAATCAGCTACATGCTCTACAGGCAGGCTTAGCTGTGAAATACCAGTTGTTGCTGTAACACACACACACACTCTGAAAGGAAGCTGATGGAATTTCATGGCATTTCAGTTGGATAGACGGTGAGAATTTTCTTGTGTATTCCTTACTAGCATTTCACTGCTAGCTGCCTAGCTTCACAGAGGAAGAGATATTATTGCTAGTCCGGACCATGGAGTTTTTTAAAACACATTCCCTATAAGCAGAGCCTGAAGATACGCCCTTTCTCTGAGGCTGATGTCAGGTGCTGGAGTGAACAGCTGTGAGTAGGGAAAGAGTGGATATCATAGCATTATACAGGCTGGAAATGGAAGCCTCGAGTCTAGAAAAAAAAAATTCTTAAGGGGAAATATTTCTCTGCTACAGATACAGAACATATTTGACTGTTAATTGTATTATTTTTGCAGTGCCCTGGCTTAATTGCACTTTGTGATAGTACATTAACAGGGTCCTTGCGACATAGAAGTAGGATGAAGACTAACTTGATGGAACGGTAAAAATTGCCTTACAAAAGCTTCCCCTTAAATGAAGTTCCTAACTCATGGGAACTAGTCATTCTGACAGAAGATTAAAGAAATGATCAATAAAAGAGAAGAAATAGGTCAATTACTTTTTTCTCCTCACTTCTTTCTCCTCATATTTGGTTTTCTTTGTATGTTCTTTCTTTGAAAGAACAGGTTGCAAAAGACACCGTAATGAAATTTTTAAACAAAGAAAATACTGTCATCTTCTGTTTGACGTGTACAAGATGTTTTTAAAAGTAGCAGTCACAAAAAAAAAAAAAAAAACAAACCAACTCCCTGCAAAACCAACAAAGCCAAATTAATAAAAGATAGGATCTTTTGGGTTTTTTTTTTTCTTAGCACTGCATGAAAATCCACAGCAAAATTATTTTCCCAAAGGTATGAGGCTTACATAACCAGTGATACTTATGGATGACTTCATGGTCCAGTTCTGTGTTGTCTTTATAGGTCTGTTTTATACATGATGTAGCTTCTCTTCTACTGTGGGTGTCCTTCATATCCCACGGGAGCACTAGGCAAATGAATCCTGAGTAACTGTGCACCAACTACCACATATACTGCCAATATGTAGGTAGATAAAAAGAAATCTATATTTACCACACCACCATCCTCTGCTGATAACAGTTCTGTTCCAGACCCAACCTTATCTTCCCTCTATGATACGGTAGAAAGATTAAATATATTCTGAGAGTGGTAATTTTGCCAAATGTGCCCCTCCAAAAAAAAAAGAAAAAAGTTATATCAAAACTACTAACAATATCATGTGAATACAGACGGGCATGTGCCTTCTTCAGCTGTTCTCAAGAAACCAGCTCCTGCTTTGAAACTCTTTGTCAATGCTTCTATGAGGCTGAACCTTGACCAATGTGTCCTAACAAATTCAAGATGCTTTTCCATGAAATACTTAAGCATTTACTGGAACAGGACTAACAGTTGAGTGTCTTAAGTATCTCAAAGGAATGACCTAGGTCCAATCTCATGCATCTCCTTGTGCTTCCTTTCACAATGTCTGTTCAAGTAGTTTGTGCCAATGAAGAGTTTCCCCAAGTGACATGGGAGCACACCCTGTTTGGTGGGTAGGACATGCATCTACAGTCTGGTCCCAACCGAACCAGTTATCTGTTATTCACATAGCCCTTGGTAGAGGTAATTGAAATCTACTGGAAACCTCTCACATGGTCTTTCCATCATCACACTCATTACTCTATCTAGAGAATACTCATGTGATACCCGTGGTACCATGTTATACAGCATTGCTGCTTAAAATCTATCACCACTGCTTCTTTGAAAAAGAAACTAAACAGAAGTGAAATTAGCATGGTCCTATGCTGTAATTTTTACCAAGTAATTCCAAGACAAATGCATCCCAACACTTAACAGGGGCATGTACTACCACTCTAGTCCCATTGCATAGGTAGCAATCATCGCCTGCCTCCGCAGTATTCTGTTTTCCCCTTTTCCCATTCCTAGCAAATACATGCATTGGTGTTATATTTAGCAGTGTGCTGTCTTCTTGTCTACTTGTGCCCTTACACCTTATTTCTTTTAACATCTGCTTCATTTATAGCATAACTTTATAGCAGATATATCAAGAGCCAAATATTTCTAAACAATTCTCATCACTCATGTGAATTCCTTCACCATGAATCAATATCAGAATCAATCCCAGGCCATTTTGAGCTCCCTCACATCCTTTTATTTCTCTTCAGACACAGTGCCAATAATTCTATTAACCTTCTTGCAAGAGCCATGTGAATTCATTGTCATATTCAGCACATCTTGCACCAAAAATCTGAATTTCAGTTACCTTGTGGGGCAGAAATATGCTTGCTAGGGACACTGCAACACATCAGAATTGAGACATAAGCATATTTCCTGTAGCTGTATCCTTGACCTGTGGGCTCACAGTACAGTTTTTATTGTTTTTTTCCCTTGTTGCTTCTTTCTTCGGTTTCTATTGTGCTCGTTTACTGAGTCACATGGCAAAGCTAGTGCAATCAAGACCATCCATAGTGCGCTTCTAGGAGGCCCTAAAAACTGGGGGTCAGAAGCGCTTTCCAAGTCATGATCCCAACACTGGAGTTGAGAGCGTATGGGTACCGTGTTGTTCAGGCTCTTGGAGTGAGGAAAGATGGATTAAGTCTCTTCAGACTGTTAAGGGCTCACAGATTCCAGCTTACCATGGAGAAGGCCCTACACAGTGTGCAATGAAGTGACACCTTCCTTCTTCAGCATCCTGATTGCCTTAAAAGGGACTTTTAGGCTGAGGACCACAGCTTTAGGCTATCAATTTCTTTTGTTCCAGTCTTTTAGCACTTCAAACTCAAATTCCCATGTATCACCTCCAAGAATTTAGTTGAGTTCATTCTTGCATTCAGAATGCTCTGAAAGTTTTCCTGAAAGCTTTCTCTCTGCATTCCCTCCCCTCCTTCCCCTCTAACTTCTAGTCTTTAATTTCAATTCCATGCCTTCATTCCTTTCATGAAAAAAACACAGACTTCTTGCTTGCAAATCATCTGTCACTCAGTTCCTTCTTCTTTAAAATCATGCATTCGCAAAACCCTTCTTTCATAAAATCACTCTCTGTACTAGTGTAGTCTCTTCAACTTCTCTTGGAACTGGTGTCTTTTTTCTAATTGATTTTATTTGTAGTTTTATATTTAGTTTTAATTACATTTTTGTCTTCACAATGCAGCACAGTTGTGATTTGTCAGTATTCTTAATCACTGTGTACACATGCATAATCCTGCGGGTACTGATAGATTGCTAACCTCTGGTTTTGGACTTTTGAAAGAGACAGGTATTTAAATAAATTCTTTCAGTGGTTACCCCCTTTTTTCATAGCTTTTATGGACTCAGTTACATCTGTATCTAACTCCAGAGGACTATAACACAGGTTGTGGGGTTTTTTTAAAGTGAGTAATGTTTTTATCTCACTTATCTCTCTTATCTGTACTACATATATCTCACTTCTATGTGATGTAGATAAAAATGTGAAAAATACATGCAGTGTCAGTAATAATAAACTCAGATCCTCAGGCTAAAGTGCATCATACGTCCTACACACCTGGGTGGTACACTAGTAGAACTCTCGCTAAACTGTTCATATCATTGGTGTTAAAAGATAAACTGTATTTTCCTAGCTCTCTAATTTTTTTTAAACACAATTTCTATTTTTTGTGACATCACTATCTTTTAAACATCTATTTTACAAAGGCCAGCAGGTGATTCAAAGCTAAAAGTATTTCTCCTTCATCATACGAGTGTCACACATGATCCCAGAACTTGTACTTTCACACACCTTAATCGCACACCTTAAAGCAAATATTCCATCTTCACTATGTCAGAGCTCATTATCAACTGCTTTCTGATAGCCTCATACACTGCTACTGTCAATACTGGTTCTTGAAAACATGTCCGTTGAACAAGATCAGAAAATCCTACATTAAAATTATTATGTGCAACTGTGAAAAATTACACTTGTTTCCAAGCAAATGTGCTGACACAGATTTGTAAGGGGCCTGCTTTGACTTTATTAATTAATGGCATTTTTCCATTGTCATTATCCACTGTTAATGGACAAGAAATATATAAATGCATTTCTGATACACAATATCATTCCTGTCAGTGACTTTATAGATATCATATATATGACAGCACCACTACCACGTACATGAGAGTTAATAAAGGAAAGCATTACTAAAGCTGCCTAAATTAGAACTGGAAGAAATAGAAACAGGATTTAGAGGAACTGAAATATATTTATATGCCTATATTACATGGAAAAGCCAACTACAAGAAAATTTGCACATCAGTGAAATGTTACCTGATATCTCTACAGAATTATTACAACATTTTTTTGCTGTTTTTTCCATGCCTATTGGTATAATATCCCAAGCATCTGATAATTTCTGAAGTGGACTTTCCACTGATTTACTTTATAAAAATGTCACAAGGATTTTGCAGAAAACGAAAGCTCCGTGATATACCTTACACCATCTTTGGCAGCAATAGCAGCACTGCATTACTACTATAGATTAGAAGTCCAGATAAAGACAAATTAAACAGACTTGGAGAAAATACAGGCTAAGATATATTTTTAGATTTATTGTTAGAATGACACTAAACTCCAAATAGCCATCTTGTTTGTATCACCTTGCTTTTCATAGCGTACCCCGCCTCCCACTAGGATTTCATGGGTGCAAAGGAGAATTACTTTAGCTACATTCACTCCAGTGTGACTGGATGAATCCGGGAAGAAGATCGAGTTTATTGTAGAAGTTCTCCAGATTTCTATAGAATCACAGAATAATTTAAGTAGCAAGAAGCCTCTGGCCGTCTTCTGGTCAAATCCTCCCTCATAGTTACAAAGGTCAGGACATGTACACATTACAGTTTGTTGAAGTGCAATGTGAATCAGACTAGTGAAACTCTTTGGTATTAAACAGCTCTGCATGATAGCCGAACTGTGAAAATATTGCACAGTTAGGAAAGAACTGCTGGAGACGTGGAAAAGAAGAATGTTTTTAGCCATCATCTTTCGGGAAGAAAAAGAAAAAAAAAAGCATGCGGCTCTATTCATTCAATCGACACCTGGTGCATACCATTGTTCTGCTAGCTTGATTTGCCACTACAGGCTGAAAAATTCTTCAGTCACCTTACAGAGCTATCACATCAGTTTTAACTTTGACTGAGACAGCTTAATTTTGGTTTGCAGAGATGATGACATCCTTTCACATTTTACCTGATTATTTTTTCACACTGATTTAGAATCAGTTTCTATTACTAGTTGGAACAAGGAAAAGTAGAATGATATTTTTTTTAATTTTTTTTTCTCCAGTTTAAATTTATCCTTTATCTAAAAATACAAAAGAATGACAATTTTTTTTTTTAAAAATACATATATCTATATATATGCACACATATTCTTTTACCTTTACAAAAATCTTGGCTGCTCAGTGATCCTGAATCCCTCACCATCCTTCTCTTCCACATCTGTAGATGTTCCTGACCATTGAAGATTCATGGTGGATCTGTTGACTGGGGACAGTGCAGGACACAGTCTATGCAGAAGATCTTTCTGATTCTTCAGATTCCCTACCCCTACACATTCATGCATATTAAGATTTAGGGGACAAATGTGTAGTGAGAAGACGAGGGTGTGGAGTGAGAAGACGAGGGTGTGGAACTACTGAAGAACCAGAGCCTTCCATGATTCTTTTTATGAAATGAAAACAGTATTTGTATATATTCACCTCTTCCTGATGTGGGATTGGCTTGCCACATCCTCAGGGATTGCTTTTAAGTATAAGATAGTAATGGGAGTAGCTTTTAGGAAAAAAAAAAAAAGGAAGAAAAAAGAAAAAAGCCTGCTTTAAAGAAATGGACTCATTCTCTCTTTTTAAACCCCTATAGGTTAGTTCAGGACTTGCTATGTGTTTGTTTTTATTTGTTTGGTTTTCTGAACCTTATTGGAATAATGTAGACTAATTTCAAAAGGAAGAAACAAACGGCGAGAAGAAGGGATAGTCTGGAAGATGTAGCATCACAAAGAAAAAAAAAAATAACCCACAGAGCTATTATTTAGGAAGATCCTTTCTGTTTCAAAGATTGTGAACTAAAGATTGCATAATGTTTGTTAGGAACCAGCTCAATTAAACTCCTTTTTTTTTTTCTATGCTCTTTTCCTTCTCACTGCTGTAATGCAGAATCAGCCTGCCTTTGTTTTCCCACCTCAGTGTTATGCCCTTCTAGTGATACTGCACTAGGTCAAAACACAATTTTTCTTTCACTTGCTGTTCCTGTTGGAAATCTCTTGCACCTGCAGGCAGATGTATTCACAAGTACAAGGCAGTTCTTTCCCTGACATGTGCTGAACCTGAAGGATGTATAATGAAAAGCGTTAGTATTCTGCTTTTGACAGCGAGTCCCTAGGAGTAACCTTCAAAAGGTGCAAATGTGTAGCTCACTGGTATTACATGGCTCCCCCGGGACCACGCTACTGAGAGTACGGAGATTGCAACAGTGCCCGCGAAGCTGTTTCAGTTCAAACTGCAGCCTTGCAGGATCTTAACTCTGGAGACCCACGGCCCATGCCCCAGCTAGCCTCATGGTCACGGCGCAAACCTTATGGGATGTAGCTTAAATATTACTCTGTACCAAAGCGCTGCTGTGGTACTTGCTGCTTTCTTTCTCCCCTCAGAAAAATTCAGTATTGCCCGAAAATGCTGAGGCTCACTGAGACTCAAGCTCTTCATGCTTTGCATTTTTTCGTAGGGCTGACAGGCAGAACTCTTTCATGGCCAAAGCCTGTTCTGGACAGTCGTCAGTGGGCTCATACTTTGCTGAGGATCTGGCTGCATCCTGTAAACTGTGTTGTGCTAATGCCTGTAGGAGTCGCTGGGAAGGTTCACTCCATGTTATATGACCTGCAAATTGTTACGTTATGGCTTCTTATCTGTCTTGTCCTAAAACCATCAAGATTTCACCTTGTAAAATGCACTTACCATTTCCTAGAGATTCCCTAGATTGGACAGATCAGGAGGATGATTTTGATAATGTAACATTCTACTTGTGTACCATCATTTTTTTCATTACAATAGTTATTTTAGGGAGAGGTTTATTCACTTTGTGTACCTAAGAATATCTATTTTTAGGATAGTGTACAAATGCTTTAATCCATTTGCTTTTGGAATGCAAACTTACTGCACATAATTCATTTATTAATGAAGCTACAATTGTGCAGGCAGTGGTCTACTGAATTGAAACAGATGGAATCAACAGATTTAATATAACTGGCAATATAAGACTAGCTGATTCAAAGTGAATTAATAACTAGAGGTAAATCCTTCATTTAAGTTTTCAAAATTTTACTTCCCATCTTATATAATTAAGTCTTTGGGGGCCAGGGTGGTATTGGGAGACAAGTACAAAATCCATACCTCACCCGTGGATTAAATTGCCAACTATAGTATTTTCGGTAGCACAGGCTAAACATTGTGTGTGAAAAGAAAACACTTCTGCTTAGTGCCTCAGATATGAGGATAAATATTTTGGGACGTATATTTTCTGCCTTATGAGAGAAAATACAATGTTACTAATTATTAGTTAAGTAAATCTGAGCCATGGGGCATGCCTGCCTAGAACAATACTAATGCCTGAGATGATAACACTGGTGTCCCTGTGTTTCAGCCTTGCTTGGTAGCCTAACCATGACTTTTGGACTTTGGAGACCTGAGCAAGTAGCTTCACACAACTGTGTAGTGCTCCGTGTGGATAGTGCTGCGCTCCATGTTATGACAGACAGTTTCAGTAGAGTACATGAGAGATGAAAGACTAGTTGTAACTTTGAAGATGATTGAAATTTACTTCAGAAACATTCGGCCACACAGAATAAACTATAATATATATAACTATAATACAATGAGAAATAGGTCCAAGAGAGGAAGAAACAGCATGCAATACAGTACAAGAACAGCTTTTCATTTAGATGTATGCAATTAAAAGACCCAGAATAAAAAGTGAGAGGCAAAGCCTGAGTGGAAGAAAATTGTTCTGGGAAGTCCCAGAGTTCAGAATATGGCTGTGGAAGACAGCCAGTGAAACCTCATTTCAAATACGTGCAGATACAGGAAAGGGGTTGGCCTGGGTCTCACTGAAAAAAAAGAAAAAGAAAAAATCACAGAACATTTCCAAATGCAGAATTAGGAGTATCAGCACGGCCTACATTTTGAAGAACAAAGGAGTCACAAGGAGATTTACACAAAGGCTAGGATGTCCTTAGGGAAATCTCAGTGAAGGAAAACCATGGCACCTGGTAGTGAAGCTTATTCTGCATATTAAATGAGGTCATGAAAAAGCAGTTTTGCCAGTGATCAAAGTCTCTCTGGAGAACTCAAGAAAAAGCATCAAAATGAGGGAGCAGAGCTACTGACCAGGCTAACTAAAATGTTAATAAAAATACTTTACTGTTCCACAGTAGAGGTCAAGTGTTCTGTAGGTGAAAACTAAAGAAAAGTTCTAGGACAATAGTTGAGCACAAGCATGTTCCTCTTTGTAGAAATGACTAGTGATGTGCAGAAGTTTCCAGCTACCCACAACCTTAAAGACAAAAGATACCAGTATTGAAAGAACCTAGTCTTCCCTGGCACAGACACTCAGAAATTGTGTAGTGTGGAAAATGAAATTTAAAAAAATCCAACAACTCAGAATCTTCTATTTACTTGATGAGACAAAATGTACATCCTCTGTGAATGGCATTTTTTTCAGATAGGCCAACTGTCTTAATCAGGTATGGGTATGTACGAAGGTATATTTATATTTATACATATGCGTGTGCGTGTATAAGTGCATATATATATATACACACACACGAATACATTTATTGAAAATCAGGTGAAAAAGTCTGCTGACCTGGTTACATAAAGACAAATATTTCCACCCTCAAGCAGACCTGTTACTTCTCAGCTTTGAAGTGTAGGTGTACACAATCAGTGTTTCAGAACAGTGGAGGCATATCCTATGTAAAAAGAAAATTCAAAGTATTTAGGAGAACAGTAGGACACCAGAAGATAATACTAAGAATGAAAGCATGGCCATACTGCAGAACTGGATGTTTAGTAATATGGATTTTTTTAAAGAAAGGTAATGTGATAGTCTTAGATTGTGTAATTAAACTTTTGTAATACATTTAAAAATTTGATAAATATTCAGCACATCCCCCAAAAAGATGAGGTAGTGACTTGATTCATAAGTTGTCATTTGGAAAGACTGCAGGTGTCCCGTCTGTGCACTCGCCAACTTCTGTGCAAGTGATGTGCAGCTGTGGTGAAGGTAGACATACCTACGGTTCTGAGGATAACAGGGATTTTTCTGCATGCGAACCATAAAATAGGAAGCTCTCGTTGTCACCTTTTACATTAGTTTAAGAAAAATAAAACTCACTAAGTGTTCATTTTGAATCATATCTTCATAGGGATTCAGTTGAATCATGAAAAATAGTGTGACTAATGAGGGTAAGACCACGAATCAGGGCAAAAAAAAAGTCATTATTGCAGCATAAAGTGTGGAAGCCATAAGAAGGGTATTCTCACAGCCTTCCCTCTTTCTGTGGAATTGTGTGCTATTCTCAATTTACTCATGAAGAAATAGAATTGGAGAGTAAGTGATGTCATATCTTGATGCTCTGTGGAAGAAAGCCGCTGGTTTGTCTCTCTCTAAAACTCCCATTCTCATTCTGACTCACTGCTGCACTCTCTGCAGGGATCACCAGGGGACTTCCCACAGTGATGCTGCAGTCTGAGTTCTCAGGGCATCATCCCAATTCAGAGACTGTTGAAGGGAAGAGCCTGTACCTGCCATGGTGTAATATAGTGTATTTGTGCAAGGGAAATGTATTCCATAATATTCCTTTTTTTTTTTTTCTTCTGAGTTTATATAGCTGCCTGGAATTCCTTGCAATCCTCTTCAAGAACTTGACATTTATTTGACATTTTGGTAATAAATATGAAATTTAAAAGCCATCCAGAAAGCTCTAGTTCTGTCCAGCACTGCTATGCCGTCTTTCAGAACAGACTTACCAGACTGGTAACTGGATGAATTTAGCAGAGGACTTCTCTAGCAGTGTTCTGAACACGCTGTTATAAGAAAGTTTTATGTGGCTTTTTCAGACTAGAAAACTGGAAGACTCCTAGGTAGCCAGGTCCAGAAAGAAAACAGAATAAAAAGGCAATGAAGTCATAAAGACAAGTTGGGACAGCATCTAAACAGCACAGTGTGATGTGGAGCAGATTTAGCTGCCTTGAGTTAACAGCAGCTTCCTTCCAGAGATGTCAGCGTAGCTGAGCAGGGTGGCTCTGCAGCTGGGGTTGCTCTGAGTAGCACATGAATTTCAGAGTGAAGCAAACGTCCAAGTCCCTCCAACATTAAATGATTCTTATCACTTTCAGTTCCTAGTCTAGATATTCAAGATCAAATTGTTGACACCGCACTCCACTTGAAGTTATCGTTACTAACGAGTGATGTCTGCGCAACACCAGCCAATCATGGCACCATCCTGGGAGAAAGAGTTTTCAATAGTATTGAATATAATTACATTCTGACTGACACAGGAGGCAGCTATTCCTCTTACCAGGAGCTAGTTGTCTATGGCTGTAACCCATAAAGGCATCCATGGTAGAAGAGCTCTTTTTTTGACAGCGTTTCATACTTTCAGATTGAGAGGACATAGGCAGTTTTCAAATAATCTTAGCAACACGCGGTACGTGTGCTCCTTGTAATAACTCCTACAGAAGCAACATCCTTTTGGATCCCTAAAGGTGTTTTATTTATGAATTGTTTGCTCTCATACAGATTTAGAAGCTGGAAAGAGTAGGTAAGTGATAGACACTACATTGATGGCATTGGATAGTAATTTTAATTAGGAAAACATTATATCCAAAATACTTCAAAACTATCTTTGTTTACTTCTTGCAATAAAAAATTAATAAAACCTAAAGTTTTCATAGTTTTTTTTTTAATGTCTTGGATCACAGTATGACAAGAAATCTAAAAAGCCTCACTCTCTCCAAATTTCACTTCAATGAGAGTCTAACAGGAGGAATAGAAGCTGAGAAATTTGAACAATAGCAAGTCATGACCAGCTCCGGAGGCAATACCATGCAATCATAACTATTTGAATTATGTTTAGTTTGATCATGCTTGCTTTCCCTCAATTTTATTTTTGGCAAAATAGCAGTAACAATCTACTGCCTACAAGGTTACTTGGTTTAGCAGCTAACAGGCTTGGCTTAGTGTCCATTAACAGACCAGAACTTGTGAGCTCCCAGTATTGAGCAGTCTCTATGATGATGAGTGTACATCTCCTACCACCAAACCGGAACATAAGAGAGGGAAGGAGAGAATAAGATGTCTTAGAGATATCCAATTTAGCCCAAAAAAGTTAGTCTATTATTGATTTCCTGAGAAATGAACTGTATTTGTGTCACGGAAATTGGAGAATAAAGAAAAAGAGAAATTTGATGCCACAGTTACATTTTCCAGTCTGAAGATTAAATCAAGCAAGGTTTTCATTACTTGCAAAATTATTTTCTCCATGTTCTCACTTGTATTTCCCTTAGATAAAAAAAATCAAGCACACAATTCATGTCGTCTGCTTTCACAAAAAAAAGATCAGATGGCAAAGCTACAGATTGTGTTTTATTACAAGTGAAAGACTCAACTCTTGCTAACACCACTTGATAACAACTGAACAAGTTAGTAATTAAGAAGTTTTGCCATCTTGCAAAATATATCGTGAGAACTTATTTTGAAGTTCTAGTTTTACACCAAATTATGTTATGCATGTATTAAGCTCTTGGAGCCAGTGTTTTCTATCTGGCATTTTTGTTTTTTCTTTAGAGCGCAAATGTAATTACTTGAATGCTTTAATATAATTGCGTCCTGTATGAATAATATTGGGCTACATTCATACTTTTGTAGCTCTTGGCATCTTCTTAATTAATTGAATAAAAAAAGTAGAGATATTCCTCCATAGTAAATACCCAATACACTAATGTTCCTAATAGTGGAGAAAAATCGTACTTTTTTTAATATAATAGTTCCATTACTCTAAAGAACATCAATTTAGACCTCTGATACAGCATTTACACATTTTGACCACAAATGATTATCCAGTTAGTGCACTGTATACAAAAGATAACAAAAAGCATTTATTATGTTTCCCACATACAAAAAGAGCATAATTTTCAAAACCAGATAATTCGTATGTTCAAAGTCCTACCAAAGCTGAGAGAGAATCAGTTAAAAGAAGCAGATTAAATAAATTTTGCAGCTGTTGTTGTTGGACCAAGAATTCCTTTTTCCCACATGAATGGCATTATCACAGACTCTGGAGACGTGTATCTGTCATAGACTCTGGAGACGTGTATCTCTCTCTGGCTCTCCTGGAGCTTTTTGACTTCATCTGACCTATTTAAATCATAAGGGAATGTCCAAATCACTAAACAAAAGAATAATTTTTTTCTATAAAAATATGTTCTAGAAAATGGAACAGCATCAAAAGCAAAGTTAAAGGATGGGATTTTGCGATGCCTAATAGCCTCACCATTAAAAGACTTTGATGAGAGCAGTGGATTCAAGACTTCTCAAGTAGGGGAAGAAACTGAACCAAGGTATTCCAGACCCAAGATGAGCAAATTAAATAATAGACTTCAGAAACCCCTTTGCCTGCATTTTATGTCCAAGTTGAAAGTAACACAGAAGTAGTTACTCTCAAAATAAAAAACAATCTTTGCATTTCGTTTATAGAAAACCCCATCATTTTAACTTAGTGCTAATCTCAACTGATTTTCTTTTCTATACTCTTTGAACAGCTCTCCTCATGCATACACCCAATAGCTAGCTCAACAGATTTAAGCACAATCTTACAGTGTCACCCTGCAATGTCTTCCATGAAGAATGAATGTAGCACAGTAGGAAAAAGATTTTTAGTTTTGCTATGTGACTTCTAGACTTATATTTAACTGTAAAGAATGTTAATTAAAATTTAACTGTAAGATCTTTATGTTAAAATAATACTTGTTTTATTTATATAAATATCCTATTCTGAAGATACACTATTTTGCAATTCAGAGTTAAACAGCCACATTACACCTGTTCTACAGTTGAATGTTCAATTTCATTACCGTAGCAGCACATTAATGTAGGTTTTTTTCTAATATTACGTGCATGTAGGTATGTTTTTGTTAGCTCTCTTGGTTATTTTTATGTCAGGATAACTCACCTTAGCACTCATGGCTACTGGAAGAAGAGCACTCAGAGTCTAGAGAGCACAGTGCAGTCTAGTTTGCAAAAGTTACTTTTTTAACAGCTACTAACTTCTGCTTAGGCAAGACAAATGTTCTTGATAGCAGCCCTAATGATGACACCTGGTGTCTTATTAAACAACTGCAGTGAAAATTGACTCTTCAAGCCTTTTTAATGAGTGTATAAATGTGATTAATGTGTCCAGTTACCCTTATGCAAAACATAATTTATATGTTTGTTCATAAGCCTTAGCTATTGTATTAATATCTTTCTTCTATATTTATAAATAATGGCACAGAGTCAGGACAATCTTTGTTTTGTATCAAATCATTACATGAGTCTATAGCAGAAGAGAAACCAGCAGGTTTGATATCATGGAACAGATCAAATACTTTACTGACTAACACCTGACACTTACATCTATCTCCATGAGTGGGAATTGTGGGTTTATAACATACCCTTTCGGACACAAAATGTAATCTGCATTTATATTCTTCATTTCACTTCAGCTTTCAGGAGATTATCACATAAGGTTTATCATTCTTCTTGCAAACATCTTATCTGCAAGTTAGTGTGGCTTTTTCAACAGCCTATCCATGGTAGGTAACGAAATTATTTACCAGTCCACTGTCACAGGGGTTGGAAATAAAAGGACAGACCTATGCAAACAGAGAATCAGTGTTCATTGCCCACATGAGAAATGGTCTTTGAAGCAGACAGGCAGGGCAATGAATATTCTTAAGGAATACGATTCAGCAGGTTGCTGTAGTGGACTACTTACCCTCAACAGCTGTGAGTGACGGTGTCCTCCATGTCGGCAAATGTTTACCACGGACTTAACATGACCCAGGCCCAGCAGGCAAGGTTTATTCTGTTGTTTCTCCACAACAGATGTGATAAATTGTTCTCATAGCTGAAAAGAAACAAAAATTTTGCTGAATCTTAAAACTCCTTTTTTTCATAATTTTTAGATAAACAATCATGTTAGGAACCCAGAAGAAAGAATCTTAAAAAAAAATCACATCATTAAGACTATTCAGGTATTCATGCAGTACTGAAATATGGATAATGACTTGAACACGTCAGTAAAATGATCATCTGTCCCCAATTAATATTGATGTATTGCAGTTGTGAAGGCTTTTAATGATCACATTACTAGGAAATTATTGCTGCTCATATAATTTGTCCTTATAATCATGTATTTATCATAGATACAAAAGACAAGTTCCCCAAGAGGACTATTAAAACCCATATTCTGCTGATGCTTAATTGGTAGAGAAGACAGGCTTTACACTTATGTGGGAACAATTGTCTTTTTATCAACACGAGTGTCTCTTTTTAATTACAGTATATATATGCTACACATACTGTATGTTTTATGGGCATGGGATGTAACAACATTCCTGGAAAATAACTGTATGGGGTGGAATAAATAACCAGTTAGGCAAGGATCAGCCTGAGTAACTTTCAGAAATTGTCTTTAGAGGGGAAAGTGATGAACTAAAAATATTAATAGGTTTTCTCAGCCTACTTTAGGGACCAGTTCTATATGAGGTTATTCAATCACAGAATACTTCTGTAGCTCATGGCTGCAGGGGATGGACCCCAAAATAATGCCACAGGTATCTGAATGGTGTGTTCAATACACTAGACAGGTTTCAGACCACTGAATTTTATAGGCTTAAAGATAAAATGAGGACACCATGGCTAATCACTAAATCTTACTCTGCAAAATGAGTTCCATTGTCTGACACAATTGCCTGACTGTCTCCATAAACAGATTACAACTGAATATTGTATCTTCTATCTAGTTCTATCTGTAAATGAATAATATACGTGGCCACTCGGTATACTTATTACAATTAAAAAACCTGAAGTCATGAAATTATAGTTTGTTGGCTATGTAATTTAGAGAGTTATCTGATGAATCCATTTCCCCCGCAATTACAAAATGCATCAGACTTGAGGCCTACTAAATATGAAATTCACTGCTTTTGTTTCTGCACTCCTAGGGCAGGCATACCCATCAGTCTCAGAGGGTATTTTGCTTATAAGGACTACAGTGTCACAAACAGCTATAAAACAAGGACTTTGAATTGTGAAGCCATTTTTGCAGCTGCCCTTTTCTTTTGATTGACTAGTGTAAGAAAAAGTTACTGGTTAAATTCTGCTCAAACTGGCCTACTGATATTGATGGTTGCTCTAATTATTAAAATTAACATGAAGAGAATGCAGTTCTCGATGAAGCTTTCTAATTCTGAAATTTCCCTTGGACACATGCTCCCCATGATTCACTCGGATCATTTCATACAGAGGAGGCAGCAAATGCCTTCAGTGCAAACCTGAAAAGTGGATTAAGGCTGCTGTTTGCTGAGAGATATACACACATATGAGGGAGGTGGGGAGAGAAACTTGGCAGGTCTCAGCAACATCTTGGGATATTCCTCTTTGGCATGTCGCAGTGGGTTAACATCACAGCCGCTCCAGCTTGGAGAGCCAGGAGAAGATGCCTGCTCTCACTGCTCTGCCTGGGGTTATTGGCAGGTGCCCATAGTCAGCAGTTGCCAGAAATTGGCCCCATATGAACAAGCAGTGACAACTAGTCTCCAATTCTGCTTTATCAGTTATGTATGACAAGCCAAATGATAGTCTTTGTATCTACCTTCTCCCTACCCCTGACATTATTGCCCAGACAGTGCTGTATAATGAGACTATATGTACCTCACTCTGCAAGGTCTCTCATGAAATCACCAACTCTACCTTAACCCTCATAAAGATCGTTTGGAAGATTGACTGCATTTTTTTTGCCTTGGGTTCTGTGCTTTTATTATACAATGCTCAACTTTCTTTTTTTTAATATAGTTCTTTATTATAAAAAATACTTTTTTATTATTATGTTTTTCCTTGGGGACGTTTTTTGTGTTTACCTCTAATTGTGTGTCTAGATTTCCCCAGGGAACATGAGTGGTCTCTCTTATACAACATGTGTCTAGCTTTATAAACTAAGATTACAGGTCTGTTCTGTATTGTACTTCTACCTGTGATAAGTTACTTATATGTAAATTTTACACACATACAGAATAATTGCCAACTACCATCATTTTCTCTGCCTCAAAAGTTGTTAGGGTTGTTGGTTGGGGTTTTTTTTCTTTCATAAAAATAAAATATACCTGTCCTGACATAAATTGCAATCTTCCTTTGTAAAAGAATCAAAAGGGCTGATAGTCTAGTAAACCCCAATGAAATCACTTAAAGCTCGGCAGAAACCTAACCCAAGCCACTGCAATTATCATTCTAACAAATATAGGCAAAATGCTTGCAGGATGCCTGAAGCTGGAGAATAGATTTTACCTTCCAAATGGAAGTGTGAAAATATTTCTAAGTATATTAAAGTATGTTTTGATAAATAAAATCAGTAACTCGACTGATACATTTTCCTCTTTCTTTCCCCCCCCCCCTCAAAAAAACCCCACACCTAAAAACCAAACAAAAACCTTAAACAAAAAACCAACACTGTACTGAAAACATACGTCCTTTGACTAAAAATGAAACTTTTCATTCCCAGGCAATTTTTTAAAAAGTAAATAAAACAAAAGACTAGAGTGACAAAAAGGAGGAAAACCAATGTGGCATCGCATTACTATCCAGAGTAGAACAATCAGAACATTTGTTCCACTAGAAGGATTTTAATTTTGAGGCTCTGAAACTAAGAATGTAATTCTCAGACTTGTTTTTACTCTCTAGTCACAGCATATCCTAAGTCAGCTGCTCTCAACCTTTCCTGCTGACCTGATAATGCAACATAAATAGTTAAAACTCCCAGGTGAGGGTCTCGGTTACAAGGTTAAGGAATCATGCTAACCTATTTGCTCATGGGTTCAATTAGCACATAGGTGTATTGTGTATTATGACCCATCTCCAGCAGGAAATGTTGCAGCTGTCCCAATTCTAAATACTCTGAAGTCTGTTTCTTATGATAGGTATCTGAGGGCAAGAGATCTTGGGTCAAATCTCTGATCTGAATAAGATATCGCTTGTATCCCCTTGCATGGCCTTTTTCAGAGACTTGCGTCTGTTGCACAGTCTGAGATGAAGCTTCCCTATTGCTTCTTTTTGGAGCTGGAAAATATGTTAAGTAAGCACTGAGATAGAGAGGAAGCTTGAGGATGACTCGAGTCAATGGCTGGTATACTCTCTGTGCAGATTAGCCAGCAAGAGTCTAATCTTCCCTCCTGGGAAGGCAAAATCAGAAGAGTAGCAACAACAGAGAAATGAGACCCTTTTCCACCCCACTTGATGCTATCTCATTCTCACAGGATCTGTAGATTCAGATGACTTTAGGCAATTGATATTCAAACTGTGGATTTCACAAAATGTTTTTTAATGTGCCAGGAAATGCAGTGCTGTGACACTCATTCAAAACCTAAGTCTCCTGTTGGTCATAGTATATGCCTTACCACTATATTCTTCACAAATTTCTTCCAAGATGTAAAAGATGAGCTAGACAGCCCAGATGTTGTAAACACTTTCTGAATTCATCTCTGATGTACCAAAGGAGTCTTCATTCATCACAGAGAAAGGTGGAGGCTGTGTAATGATGGGTGTGAGGAGACAGTCCCCACCTTGGTGTCCATAATATACCTGTTTACCTGGAAGGGATGCGATGTGTGGAGGAGGCTGTGGCAGCTTCAAGAGGCCGCAGAAGAGTACCTCAAATGCACCTAAGTGAGCTGATACTTGCAGCAGAACCATCAGGAAGGAACAGAGGAAGAGATAATACGCTTTCAACAGTACCTGTACTTGGGAGTTGTGACTATAATTGCAGTTTCCCTGTCCTTCCTCCTTCACGGAGGCCTGGAATAAATGGTCTGAGTTTATATGCCACATTTCATGAGAACTGTGGTTTTTTTTCTTTATTTTTCCCCCCTGCTCTTCTCTTGCTAGGTGTTGCATCTACATTCTCATAGACCTAAGAAAAGAATATAGTCATCTCTTGTTTTCCCTGTGGCACAGCAGTGTAGGGATCTGAGTTCTACTGGTCTCAGCACTAAAGACATCACTATTCTTCTTGAGTCAGGTAGCTCACTAACTAGATTTCACATCACAGACAAATAAATGGAGAGAAAAAAACAGTAGTAAAAAATGGGGTTTTTGTCTGTCTGTATGGCTGAAGACACAGCTTGAAACCACCTTAAAAAGTGCAGAGTTGACTTGAGCTGCAAATTTTTAATTCATAGCCTCAGTTTTCCTAGAGTCCAGGATACACTGCCTAAAAAATGTTGGTATCTATCTCCCTATGTCTTAGAACCTTTCTGTTGTCCTGAAGTGTTTGTACTGACTAAAAAGCTTGTAACGGCATTAAAAAGGCAAATGGATTAAATGATGTAAGGATTTTTTTTTTTTTTTTTAATGAAAGAAATGGGAAAAAGTCTCCTGTAGCTGTCCTGACAAGTTGTATGCCAGTTTCAGGTAGATATTATTTAAGGCAGCCAAGTTACAAACCCTGAAAAATGGGGTTTATAGTGGAAACAACTGACCCTGAACTTCAGTGTCATGTGCACAATGCTATAATAGCTGCTCCTTGGCACTCACTTTCCATCTCTCACTTCAGTCAACAGATAAAAAAAATATGCTGCTCATTTATTAACTTATAGGTTAGGTTGCCCATGCATGGGCATTCAATTTCTCCTCTTCCTCTGGCTGTTGCATAACCTGCCTCTAAGATTTAGTGATCAGAAAGATCTAAGCTTTACTTTGCTTCTTCTGGAGTCAAGGCTGCTTTGCGGATTGGCAATTTGCACATAAAGTTTTGTGGGCTTGGAAGACTTTCATAGGTTTGGCCAACATTAAGCAATTTGTTTCCCAGACCTTATTCAACAACTTCTTCAATAAGAAAGCACTTTATAAAGAAATATTATACCAGTATTACTTAATATCACAGTGGGGTAAGAGCCAGGATGCTTCAGTGAGAAACAACAGTCTCCCAGAAGCATTTGCCTAGCTGAAATAGCCTGGGGAAAAAACCCTATGACTGTCTGTCTGTCTGTCCTGCTTTTCCTGCTCTTGGGTTATGGGCAGCTACCTAATAAGCAGGGACTGCTCTCTTTCTATCACGTCAGCAACCCGACAACTTTCCCAGAAGGAGACAGTAAGAACCAAGCAGCTTTACTTCATCCCTTTCACTACCAAAATACAAGCAGTTTCCCAGCTGGTCTGCTCCCTCTCCTTCTCTGGCCTGCAGTGTCACATCTAGCGAAGGTGCGGGGCGAGGGCTACTCTAATGAAATTGCTCCTGCAGCTTGCAAGGAAGAAAAGGTGGGTAGTCCTCAGTCTGAACTGCATTTTCCAGTAGGAACACAGACAAAGCAGATGGAGCTACAAAACTGGTGGTCTCTCTGAAAGGGTACGCAGTAGAAGGCCTACAGTACAGCCCTTCCTTTCTCTTAAATCAAGGTTTCCTCCATCAACTAATTGCTAGTAATTTCAGGGAGCTCAGAGCCTGAAAAGGTAAACATGGTGTGCATCACCACCATTCCTCAGTAGAATATGCAGAATTGTCAGAGGTCAGTGGTGAATTCCAATTGAATTTGAAGAAAATGTGTCAGGCTATTATCATGGATGGGGGAAAATGTCCTTTTGCAAAACAATCTTAGCCTTTGGTTTGGTAAAAAAGTATTTTGAAATTTTGAGATTTTAAGAGGCAGACATCATCTGAAAAGAATATTAAGGTGGTCTAAATTACTGCTTTAACCTCACAGCAAAGGAGCCATTAATTGGGCCCAGAGGAACCCAGAAATTCACCCAGAGAACTGAAAATCAAAAGAGCTTAAGACTGCTTTCCAAGTGACATGATTTTCATCTTTTACTCTCCATACCTATCACCCCAAAAAGACATCTATGTGTTGGACAGATAGGTGAGAAATATTTTTATTCAAAAGCTGACTTTAAGCTAAAAAACCTTGGATGTTTTCTTGCCTGGGAAATAAAACCTTTGCGACAGAGTGTCCAAAAAAAATGTCTAAAATATTTTCACTGTCAATGGGACAAATTAGATCTGGGCTAGAAATGTTAGCTATTTGCCAGATAGAGCCATGTCAAGCATGTGGAATAACATCATCCCGTTAGGATTTTATAGAACTTGGGCTTTTTGAGAACCCATCAGCTTTCAGGCTACTGAAAGAGTCCCAGCAGGTCATACCTACAGAAGCTATTGAGTGGTACAGTATTACTGGCTTCAGCTGATTCATGCCACCACAGTATCAACAGGATCCTATGGGAGCTGGGAACTTAAAGGGCATATATTACGTTTGATGATGATTTGATGATTATTTGAGGAACCAAACCGCAAATATTCTAATAAACCAGCTATTTTGTCCTTAGCTTTTTGTAAAAAAATGTACTGGGATAGGAATCTGCATAAAGTATTGGTACTAGAGATACCAAAGATATTGAAGGTTTCAAAAAGGAAGACTGCAAGCTTATATTAAGCCTCTGTTTCAGAACAGAAGACACAAATAAAGGCTGAAGACTGGCTTTTAACATTTAAAAGAGTAATCTGTAGTTTTGTGCACCTAGAGAAGACCTGTTTTTAATTAAGAAGGCAAGGCTAATTTCCGAATAATACCTCGGAGCAGTCCTTAGGGCAGTTCTCATTAGGGAGTTGACCTTTTCCCAACTGAAATTAGAAAAGTTCTGTTGTCTCCACACATTTATATACAAATGCTGAAAATCTGGTAGCCTCTATAGTTTTGAAAGTGTAGGTGTTCTCTTCGTGTCTGTGTTACCATTTTTCACTTGAAGTCAATACCTGACCCAAATGACACTGAACGGAGAAAAAAAAGAAAAAAGCATATCCCTCAGCATGAACAGCCTAACTTTCGACATTCGTCTCCAGCGCACCCTTGAAAAAAGACGGAGCCATTAAATGTTCTTTCCTGTAAAGCGGATGAATTAATAGCAGTTACATTTAAATACTGCTTACATTGTTTAACAGGCAGTCTTTTATAATGTCAAGTTAATGAGAATGCCAATCAAGGAGGAATACTGTATGTTAAAATATGCAAATAAGACGTTAGCATAGTGAAGTCACTGTCATCTTTAAATCGTGTGACATGGTGCCAATCTGTAGGAGCTTTTTCAGGAAATGGCCAGATTTCAATGAAAAAGACAAACTTAAGTGATTACTAAATTCGCAGTGTTTGTCACTTCCATGACAGCAGACGGATGAAAGCAAAGCCAGAACATACTCAACCATAACTTTATTTTGTGTAATCTGAACAAAAAGCACAGTTCATGACATCTTGAACAGAATGTGATTGTAATAGAGTAATAATTAAATTTGAAAAAACTAACCAGTGATCTCCGAAAGCCATGAATTACAGAAATAGCTTATAACTCTGCTTTTATAGGCATATTTTGTTTGTATTTCAGGAGCTGATTTTTTTTTTTAACTGAGTGCTGAGTGAAAGTGGAAGCAGCGTAGCCAGCCTCTGCAGCAAGGAGTCAGGAAAATCCCCTAAGCTTAACAAATCTGGGGCTCTGGTGGAGCCCTGGGCTTGTCGGAGGATGTGCAAACAGTTTTAACTAGAAAATTCTTTCTCCAGCCTCTGCTCAGAGATATTTATAGTACTGTCATATCATAATTAACTGTCAAAATTAGCTAAGTTTGCCCTGGTGAACAGTAATTTTGATGCCTCATCTGTACCCTGCTACACTGGACCTAGGTGTTTTAATTTAAAGATCTAGTCCTGGTTGGGGTTTTTTTTGGGGGGGTGGAAGAGGATTCTTTGGGAGAAGAAGGGAAGTGTGTGACTACTCTTAAGACCCCTGTGGCTTTAGGCTCTACAGAAAAATAACCTTTTGGTCCAAAGGGCTCAAGGCATACAAGTTGCAAAGCTTCCTCTTCCCAAAAGTTCAAGACCTGTGAGGTTCTGGTTTACACCCTCAGAGCACTAGTTTCCAAAGGATATGTGTGACATAATATACAGCGATTTTTACTTGGCCTGACCTGATACCTTTCTCTGGAAAATATTTTACGTTCCAGGAAATTGAAATTTACCTAGTTGACTTGGGGAGCTCATCTGAGTGTTGTTTTATTCTAGTTTGAAAGCTCAAAAGTTACTGGCTATCTTACTTGCATTTTCACCTTGAAAATCTGTTTCTGTGCCTGATCTATTTTCAGTTGTTTAAGGGGAATGATTTATTTTAAGGCCATGTGAGTTCAGTATGATTCATGTTCTAATAAATACCAAAAGGTATCCTGATGACTGTCTCATTACCTTAAAGAGTTTCATTATTACAAAAATTATTATTTTAATATGGCCTCAAATGTAAGATGCCTAAGGCATATGCCATGTACACATTGTATGCATTTAATTCTTTGACATAAATTTTAATTTAACAGCATTATACCATTCCCTGCTTCAGCCACACATTGTTCTCCTACACTTCCTTTTTTAATAGAATAGGAATTTTAGGAGTAATTTCATTTTCTTACAATATTGATGAAGAAAGACTGTTAAATCCCTCAGTGCATTTCTTTCTTTCCCTGTGGACAAAAAAAATACAGTTATTATATATTTTATAATTCTGTTTACTTTTCTGGTCTCATCAAAGTGGAAAAGAAGGGTTTTTTCTGTGCTTTTGAAAAAAATTTTGTCAGTAAAGTAAAAGATGGGAAGAATTGGAATGGCTACAGCGCCTTTTCTGTAAAAATGTGTCTTTGGAATTTTCTTTCTCATAACACAGGCCAAAATTTAGGTTCTGGGACAAAGCTGAATATATTTTATCAGCTATTTTAATATTTTTCAGTATGACCAGAGTTAATTTAGGTTCTTCCCTCTTCCCTCATTGTATTGGGGAGACTGTGAAATTATGAAACTTTATAACCTTTTAAAGTTACAACTTTATCATCACATTTTAGTAGAGCAGTGTTTTGGAGAGATATATATATATATATAAAAAGTAAGCAAATCTTAGCCCAAGCTGCAATCCTTCAAAAACCGGTAAGAAATGTGCCAAATAAATGCACGACAATGATGAGAGAGGCTGAAAGTCTGAACCTCCCTCGTTGTGCTGCAACCTATGGCAGCACTGAAAAGTAACTGGTAGCACTTGGCTTTCTTGCTCTCTCCTTTGCCCCTACCCAAATGGAAACTCTCCCCAGGCCACCGCAGCTTCTTGGCTTTATTGCTGTCAAGCCCCTCTCCCCCCTGCTCTGTTTCGTATGTTCAAGTGAAATATATTTTCGGGATACTGGGAGTCTGACGGATTGTCTGCTCTGAAAGACTGAAAACAAATTATTCCCATGGGGCCAAACTGTCTGCAGTAAAGCTCTTTCCTCTTCTTTAAAACATTGGGAGGCCCTGCTGGAGTAAAGAAAACCAAAGTTTAGCATCTCGACATTAAAATGAAATGTAGGAGGTGACACATTTCCAGTGAAGATTAAGAGTAAAATTGCAGACCCCTAGGGGTAAAAACAACCTTGGGAGATTACTTAGTAGACCTTTTGCCTTCAAAGGGAGGTCTCCCACATTACTGTCTCAGTGGTGCCCTGCGACAAGTTTATTGCCCTTGTGCCAGCAGAAGTCCCTGTTAAACGACCAGTGAGCGAGCTGATGGTTTTATATTAACCTCATTGTGTGTCAAATTAATACCGTCATATCTTAAAACTCATTCCCTTATTTGTCTTCTATCCAACTATGCTTCATGAGCAATCCAAATACTGTTTCAAATCCTGTAGGCATCTGACTGCCAGTGGGTTTCCTCCTGCCACTGAAACTGTTCATTTCCATGAACCAGCAGTGACTTGGAAACCCACAGAGGCCATCACGGAGTTAATTTGCAATGTCCTTTCTGGTGTAAAATATCTATTTTATGCTAGCTATTTTGATTTTTCTTTAACATAGCATTAATTTGTTTGTTTGATTGTTTTTTACTGTTGTTTCTGAGATTATTTGAAGGAAGACCCTGCTTATGCTGTGTGTATCCTTATTAGGAAATAGCTTTTTAGCAGTAAGATTTTCTAGGAATCAAGAAAGTGAGATTCTAGAGTCTTCTTTTTCTTGAAGAAATGTGTTGCACCTGAGATGAAAGACTCTAATTAGGCTTTCTCCTATTAGCACTGGAAGATGACAGGGGTACAGAGACTGTAGTTTGATTTTTAACAGAGCTGGACTTGAAAAACATATTGCTTTGAAAATTGAAACCCTTGGCCTCAACTGGCTTGGGAAACTATTGAAGAAACTTGGATAAAACCTTGCTAGGTTTTGGATAAACTCTTGGCAGCCAAAGCCATGGGAAAGAAGTCAGAGATATTCTTAACTACAGTGTTCCTAGGCATTTATTTAACATTTAATTCACAGGTATTGTGAATTAAAATTCATCAGGCAACTGACAAATATGTGCATTACTGCTGACTTGACAAATCCATATTTGTGAGGAATTGCCACATTTTCTAGCAAAGATAGAATTTAAAGAATTTATTGTTAAAAGCTTATTGCAGTCATTTAAAAAGCAGATGGGGTTAAAAGAGATGACGAGGTTTTGCACCATTTAGATAAATGGAGGTTCTATCTTTTTAATAAAAGGTGAGGCTAATGTCTCATCTGGTTTTGAAAATTTTCCAACTTTCTAGTTAGCATGACTTACATCTTCTTTCAGTACTGTTTGAAACAGTTGTTTCCAAGTAAGTAGATGATTTGGTGTAGTAGCAACTGGATCAGCTGATAATGAACAAGGTGTTAGTAGCATATTGCTGACAGCTAAGAACATGGCATCTCACCAGGTTTTGAAAGAGTTTTCTGTACACACTGTGGAGCAATTGTAGGATGCCATAAAGGATTGCCTTCAGAGCAACAAAAAGTAGCCTTTTCTATTCTGAGCTTTGTTAGAGATGTGTGGAGCTTACAGGCCACTGTGCAGTATCTCTCAGGATTAAAATGTGGGCTCAGCCACACCAAAACCCCTTGGAACAGGTCCCCAAGAAGGACTTTAGGAGCGGGTAAGTATTCCAGTATCCAGGCATGAATGATTTAATGACTTCTTGAGTCAGAGGTTGTTTCTTTGTACTGAGTAGCCCTGGATGGTCTGCTATAAATTAATTCAATTATTTTTTTTTAAAACACGTAAATTTTGGCATTGCAAAGTTGTTTGGCAAGGATTTCTCCCGGATGTGTTAGAGGTGGATAAGGTTTGGGAAGAGAAATTCAACGGTAAGACTACAAAGAAAACTCAGGGAAATATTTGTAAAATTTAAAGAGCTTCATCAGGAAGGGACTGTATCTGAAGAGTATGATGTAGGTTCAGAGACAGGATATATGGGAAGAAAAAAATCCTTTGGACGGGACACCCCAAACCTGTCAGTGTTTAAAAGGCATTTGGACAACGCCCTTAGTAACATGCTTTAACTTTTGTTCAGCCTTGAATTCGTCAGGCAGTTGTACTAGATAATCATTGTAGGTCCCTTCCAACTGAAATTCAACTCAATTCTATTCTATTCTATTCTATTCTATTCTATTCTATTCTATTCTATTCTATTCTATTCTATTCTATAGCAGAAGACCGGAAACGCAGACAGAAGATGACAGTTCTACTTTTTATTCTGATGGAAGTATTGTAGGCAAAATTTTCTTTTCTTTACTTCATTTAGCCAAGAAAAAGTTCTTCTGTCTGCTTCAGAGTAGTAAGGAGCATGATAGATCCCCAGTGTCCATAGAAGGTTGTCACAGCCCTTTACTGGTACCTGCTGACCTGCAGGTTAACTGTGGGTTAACAGCTGCAAAGCTCTCCCCTATCATAATGCTGAAACAATACATGTGTGGCTGGAAGTTCACAGTCTTTCCAAACTAATTGGAATTATTTGAAATTGATACTATGAAGGACAGCGATATTGGGTTATGCCACATGGGAGGGAAATCTCTGCAGCATTGATCTATGCAATAGGAACCGGAGGATGAAGATTGGTCAGTAGTTAGAGGTCAGATACTTACCATATACTGATCATTTATTTATATCTATATGCAAATGGGATTTCCTTAGAATTTTCTGAAACCTTTTTAATTTTAAAATGGTATTTCAAGAGTGTAGTATTGTGTCTTGTTCAGCAATTGTTATTTAAAAGATCACCTGTTGCCTAATATTTCAGTTTTCAAACTAGTTTCCAGCTATTCTCAATGATCTTTGAAATAATCTAGCACAAGATAACAAATAAAAGAGAGAAGGATTTCAGTGGTAAGAAGCCTACAAATGATGACTTTGAAAGGGGAAAAATGCTAGCATAGCCTTTTCTTCCTTTGATTTCAATCACTGTGTAAAAAGAAAAGATATGAATATTTTTCAGCCCATGGGCATTTAAATATTAAGCTGATGGTCGACTGTTATGGGAAAAGAAAAGTATGCCTACAGTCTTGTTCTTAATTCCACAGTCTACAGTGAATAGACACAGTCTGTGATTCATTAGTAAAGTAAATATATATTCTTTATACAAGACATGATGCTTCAGTAAAAGGTAGAAAATTTCTATAATAAAAGCTGAGAACTTGAATCTGATTCAAGCAATCACAACCACAGCAGAGGAAAGGAGGAGAGACTTCATTCCACTGACAGTTTTTGGAAGCTTTCTGCTCTGGAGCACATTGGAAGGCAGAATGCATTTGCAGCATCCACAGAACAGATGGACTGTCTCTGAATCAACTTGAATTAAATAAGTATTAGCTTTCAGGGAAGTTCAGGTGGTCCCTTTTTTTATATTTTTCTAGTTTTGTCTTTGAGTGGTGTTTTGGCCTGGTTTTGTTTCACAGAAGCAATAATTGGCTTCTTTTTTTCATAAGATGCTTTTCTTGGAACATACATTTTGAAGTGTGGTACTTTTCTCTAGTTCTACCCACATGAATCCAATGGAAAGATTTTCTTTGTATTTTCTGGAAGCAGAAGGAGCTGTATGTGATTGGGAAAGTACTGGACCATCTCATAACTTCCACTGGTATTTCTTCTATGCACATGGATGCAATTCTGAGACAGTCCTTTTGAGAAATACAAATCGAGAGTGAGATTTTAGTGATTAAGGTTATCGTTTCCCAATGCTTCCTTCTCTGTTATCTTTTTCAAGTTTTCTCCTAGCTGTACTTAGGAAGCCTGTAGCAACACAAAATAAATTTAGAGTTTAATAGTAACAATCCTGTCTTTGGAGCAGACTTTTTAGTAGAAAGACCCTCTACTCTGTGCAGCAGCTATTGAGAGGAAACAAGAACTTTCACACAAGATGGTCAGGTAGCTAGAGTTTATTCTCGTGGAGTCCCTTCCTGTAATTTGGTTGGTCTGCATACCTTCTCAATAGCAGCTGTGTATAGACATGCATAAAAACACCTGCCAGGTTTAAGTAAAGGAAAATCAAACTCAGAATTGAGAAAATACTAGATTTCAGTTTTCCAGTGCAAATTTACATTAAGTCATTTGTGTGAGCCTTAGGAGGCAACTTTTAATTAGATTACTACCTTGCATTTTTTTCCCCTGACGTTCCCCACCTCTGCACTCAAGAGGAACCTGTGCTGGTGATTAGGGAGGGTGTGCATGGTGAAGTTGTCATCTGGTTCCTTGCTGAAAGGAGAAGAATATACTTATGAGTCTTGGTTGCCATTCCAGGTGTTGGAGGAAAGTGTCCTACAGTGTACGCATATTCTGCTTATTTAGCCTTGCCTTATATCCATCCACTCACCTCATTTCAAGCTCTACTGTTTTCTGTCTGATCTCACTTTTTAGTCCCTCATTTCTCAAATATTTCTAATGCCCTTTCTCAATCAGCTGGCTGTATTCTCTTAAAGTCTTAGATATCTACATCAAGGAGTTTCTCGCAACGTTGCAGCCAGGGTATCTCACTTTCACCTGGTCTAGCTCCACTCTTTACAATCCCCTTTCTCCACATCCTAGTCTCTTGCCAGATTTGCCTGCCCTTCTACTTCTTATTCCTCCATCTATTTCCTCCCCTCTGGGGGACTTCATCCTCACAACTGAAAAATCTCCAATACACTTGTTTAATTCCTCACCCCATAAATGCTAGGTCATCCCTGTCCCAGTCATCCTCTATTAGCCTCCTCTCACCTTCCTTTCACAAACCCTACAGCCTTTTCTGGTTTTGCTTCCAGTAAACTATTTTCTTCCTTTCCATGAACTTTCTACCTCTTCTCTCTTTTTCTTTTTAATAAGCACTCTCCATCATCCTCCAGTCACCACCCTGCCTGCAACAAGGAAAGGACCACTCAGAAGACAGAAGATACAAATGAGAATCTAACCCTCTGCCTCCCATAACTCACAATGCACTTGACTGTCCCAGAAAATGACAATTTGGACAATGAATCTGTATGAGACAGTGGAAAACGTTTGCTTTTCTTCATCACCATTCAGCACTTTTTATGGTACTAATAACATGGAAAGGAAAACTTGTGCGATTTTTCTACAGAGAAAGAAAAATGTGGGTGCTGAAAGCATGCTACACTACACCTGCTGCTCCATCCTGGGTTTAATTTTATTTCTATTTATACTGTCCTTGCCAGTGGGGAAGGGTAAGTAATGTCAATGTCTTCTCAGTCATCCTTATCACAAATGATTGTTCTGTGTGGCCTATGTTAATCATTCTCACCCGTCTCCATCTCTCACTATTAGATTAATAGTTGCCAATTATGCATACTCTCCCCCACACAGCTATTGTTTACACATTCTCTAATTCTCTTCATTAGACCAGTGAGTGGGCATAATGATGGTTATAAGTTATCCATCCATTTTCTCAAGGACAGTGAGAAATGTAGTACAGGAAGTGTTTGGTTTCATGATAACATGTTGGACTAATAAAAAAGAAACTCAGGCTTTACAGAGCCCTATCACATCCAGTGGGAACATTAATCTCTTGCTCGGCATGTGTGTTCAATGTGTAAATTCATTGCAGTTTTAGAAATTGTAGACGGAACACACAGAGAAGAGGTGCACACTGTTTCCTTGATCCTCACCACTTGCCATTTTAATGGGAAAAAAATATGAATGATAATAACTTTGGGTTTTAGCACGTAATAGCTAAGACAGATAATGAGTAGTGGCAAGGTGCTCAATCTTTCTCTCAGGTGATAGAAAGGACACACAAGGGGCACATTGTTTATTAACTGAGACGAGCAATCAGAAAACTCAATTACAGTTTAACTAAAAATCTCAGTGAGTTTTAAGGAGCACTTCTTAAAAAAATGAAAGATTGCATACCATTTTCTTTCTGGGCCTTTAAGTAAATCACTGTGGTCATCTGCTCTATAATGTGCCTCTCTCAAATATGTCTAACTTTCTCTGTTTTTTTCTCCTTACTTAAGAAAGGAATAATTACCTTATTCCTGAAAAGATATAAGTGTGTCTTGTCAGAGACAGAGTATAAGCAAAGCTCTCCATTCTGTAAGAGATGCTTTCATAAGGGATCTATTCCAATAAGTACAAGCCAAAAATTTTATTCAGTATCTCATTTATTCAAGAGACAGTAACAACAAACATTTGGTTCATATTTCTCATTAGCAGATTTTCTCAAATAAAAATAATGAGGCATATTGAACAATTAGTTAGCTAGTGGAAATGTCTCCATAATTACAATCAAAAATTTATTTACAAATAAGATGGCTTGCCCAGTTCAGGAAAAAGGGTGAATACTTTGTAATTAATTATTTTTCATCTGAAGCTTTCATTTGATCAACATATATAATCATAATGCACCTATAAATGAAACAGAATGTAATAATCCTTTTACAAAACAGAAAGCAAACTAACTTTTTGTGTTAACTACTAAATTAGTAATTTTATAAAGTCACCCCTGTTTTATATTTAAGAAAACTCTTAATCTATTAACCTTATATTCTATTCAGGTTTTATTCTTTAAAGAGTTTCAACTATCTTCTCTCATTTCCTATTCAAATAAACACACATGTTTCCCCAGTAAGCCAACTTCACCGATGAGTGTTTGTGTGATTTGACTCCTGGGAGGCTCTGCAGAACAGACACTAATTCGGGAGTTTTAAGTTACTGGCAATTTTAGCAGTAACTTGTGCATGATGTAGAAGGATCATGGTGCAGTGGACAAAGCATATGGAAAAGTGTTGTCAGGGAACCACTATTCCAGAGAAATTAATGTTATTTAGATAGAAGTTAACTATTCCTACAGATAGGGTCATATAGAGAGTTGCCAGTTGTGTGCCTGAGACCCAAAATATGCATATCTGATCAATTATTTCTGGAATTTTTGCTGTTATAGTCTATATTAGCCACATTCATTGGTAGTTCAAACACAACTTTTCTCTACTATGCCTCATTACCATGCATATACAGGCTTACAGTTTGTACTTCTGTGGCACTTCATATTTTAGTGTGATTGTTTCCATGATTAGTTTCCATGACTGCAAATATTGCACTTTTCAGTTCTTAGTAAATGCAAAACCTTGAATGATTCATTGAAGCTAGACTACTTCGGAGGTGAAAAAGGAATACAAATAAAATGACAAAGACATAAAATGGTTAGGATATCTTCTGAGCCATCTATAGTGATTAAAATCTTGTCTTCACAAAGTGGTTCACTATTTCTTCTGTGATCTATGGTCTAGACTTTCATGTAGAAGAGAAGATCCACAAGGGTGGATCCGCAGCAAGTCTCAACCTGAAGAAGACCACTTCTGTTGATGAAAGCAAGGATAGCTGCAGGACACAGAAAAATATAAAAACTCAACCAGAAAAAGTAATTGATCCAAAACACTAAGATTACTGATGTTTTTATTGAAATAAAAGTAGAACACACAAATAAATTCACACTGGTAGACTTATCTAAAGCTGAACATGCTTGACATGCTCAGCAAAAGAATGCTTCATTCTATGATCAAATAGATGGGACCGAATCTGAAGATATGTGCAGAAAGAGGTGTGGGAGAAAAATGGTTCAAAAGGCATAGAAACAAAATATTCTATAAATTAATTTCTAATTCATGAAGCAATAAGTACTGACTTATGCTGGTTGGGGTAGAATTGTGAGTTAAGTAGCTAGTATTAATTCTGATTACTTTTTTGCAAAGTAATATTTTAGGGCATGCAATATATGTGATAATATTTTGATAAATACTGCGTTATTCTTTTCAGTTTATTTGGATTAGCAGAAACTCAAATGACTTGCAGCTGAATAAGGATGGCATTCAAAGAGAAATGCTGTCTTGACAATAAATTCAGGCCTTCTGTTTTGAAATGACAAGCAGTGTTGTAATTATCTCAAAAGTGTCTTGTGGGTTTTTAGGATTTGTCCCTGAAATTATGTATTCCATTCAAGCACTTCCAGTGGAAATCTATATCAAGATATTACAGCTACAAATTCCCATTTAAATGTTATTTGGGGCAACAAGATCCACAGGGTTAATTAAGAAAGCATTATATAGTCCACTATTGAGGAATGGGCTAATGACTCCAGACTGTAGGGGACAGAACCAGTTACACAAATATAGGACCTGAGAGGATGGTTTAATGGGGGCAGCAATAAAGTGAGAGCAGAAAAATTTTACTACCCACTGACGGTCAATAGCTTTCTTAACACAACATCTGTGACAGCTTGGATGGCTGTGATCATCAGCAGTCACCCTGAGTTAAAAATCTGGCTGAATAAGAGTCACAGAATTCTCTTTTCTCTAAAACAAATAAGTCACTCTGAACTTCTCTCCATGAGAAACTGACTCTATTCTGTAAAAATTGTTCAATCAAATCATTCAGCTCAGATTATTCTTTACAGAGGAATTGGAGTCAATGAAACTGTGCTGATTTCATAATCTGAGTATCTGGTCTACTAATTCAACCCCTGGACTGGAAGCAGGCTTTAAGATGGCTCTTAGAGCTTGAACAGCTGACAAGAGCATCATTTCAGAACTAATTTTTTTTTTTTTTAAATTTTATGTGAAAAGCATGGACATTCAAAAATAGAAGACTAAACTTTGATGCAAATTGAACAGGCAGTAATTTCACATAGATCCATTTTCACAAAATGAAAAGACTAAGCCTGAGAAATATTGAAAATATATTTTTATCTGAAATAATTACAATCATTGGCTTTGTATTCCAGTAAGACCTGAAATTTATCAGGTTTCTCTTTCTTGCAGACACACAAGTTTGAAAATCAAAAGAGAGAGCAAACATTACATCCCTAGTAACAGCACTAGTAATGGTATGCTCAGTATCTGTTGCCAATTTAAGAGGAAGGAATTGGATCAGATAAAAAGCAGTGAGCCATAATAAGAAAGCAAAGGTAGTAATGCCTTTTGATGAAACAGAGATTGAAGAATCAAAAATTCTAGTCAGCAAGAGCATCATCACTCTTTCTGTCCCATCAAGTACATAGGGCAGAACTCCAATTATGTCAATCACCCTTACCCTGATTTGTTTTTTTAGTTCTTTTATTTTCGGTTAAAAGGATGATGCTTCAGACATTATTACTATAACAGTGCTGTTGACTATGAAATGTTTGTTTAGGCAGACTGTTACTGGAAATTCTCAAATGTTTTCTCATCATCTGCGAGATCAAGAAACATGTGCATTTCTTTGTCTATATTACTTGTAAGTCCTCTTTAAATAGTGTATACAGATGCCAGAATTGAAATTTGTTCAATTTATAGAACATAATCTTAGGAAAGAAGAGAAATATTAAATTCGGTAGCATTATAGCTTGAGATAAAATTATTCTGTTTCATTAGGTTATGTTACTTTGTTAGAAAGGAAATAATTCCAAGAGCACCAAAATATGTGAGGACTGGTTTCCTATGGAATCAAGGTTGTGCTCTTGTGGATTCTTTCCCATAAGAAAGTAAGCCTGGAGCTGAACCTTTCTTTCACTGAGGGTAGAGGTAGAGCCTCTTACCTTTCTCCATCTGTTATAAAAGATTACTATCTTTTTGACTTTTGCCACTCTATCAAATTTCTTTTACATTGGTGCAAGAGATACTGTATGGAGAAGACCTCTGTGCATGATCACAGACACACACACAAATATTTACATGCAGTGTTTGCTTTCTCAAGCTTTGTTTACTTGAAAAGCAGACAGAGGGGTAACTGAATTTCCTGTTTTTTTAATTAGTTCTTAAGGAAGGTGAGAATAAAAACGTGAATTGGCGGTATAGCCCTAACAGTTAAAAATTGCATCTAATTTTGTCTACTTAAACATAAAAAATGTGATAATGTTGAGCTGAGTATAAACAAGGATGTTGACTAGTGCACCTGTGTGATGATGCATCAGAAATATCACAAAGATACAAAAATATATTACAGCACTTCTGTTCCTTTTAAATTATTGTCCCTGACCAACTATTGTTAAATGCATACTTAACCTATCTCCTTCTCCAGATCATAATATCCCAATTAGTTAAACATAAACACAAGCATACTTTGCAGATCATATACACAAACAAGTGAAAAAAAGAATTCAGCCAGTCGAAAAAAATAATAGAGAAGAATGCAAAACAGCTATAATGGAGCAAACCCTAAAATGCCTAATGGGTCCCCCCAGGGGTCTGTAGTTTATTCTCCACCAGCTGCCATAGCTGCCTGGAGTTAGGAGTGTTCTTGGGCTTCTCCTTACCACCCCCCCGCCCTGTCCTGCATACTTACTTGTTTCATATGTGTTACCATTAAAAACAATAAAACTGGTTTGGCAGCTGATTTATTATTTATTTTAGCACTACTTTATCTACTTCCAGGGCAGGAATCAGTTGGCTGCATTATGACTGACATCAAATGAGTGGGATTTCCGTCTCCAGTGTCCCGCTGCTGAAGTTGCCATACTTGTGATCCCTTTTCTGTTCAGCTGTTGGGATTAGCTTGTGAAGAATGGAAAAGTTAAAGCAAACCTTTACTTTTTACTTTCACGTTTGCAAGGTTTGACCAAAAGCATGCAGAACTCACTGGACAAAAATGTCCAAATTTTACCAGCTCTCCTGGTAAATTCCTGAGATGCGGTAAAGGAAAAAACCTTTCCACAGCAGAAAAAATAACGATGAAGCACTGATCATACTTTTAAAATGACAGGTTAAAACAGTTAATGGGCCCAGGTCTAGACGACATCTAAATTTACCATGAGCCTTATAATACTTGCTGACTACCACAGTGGCATCGGCACTGGAGCGTGCAGCGGCAAGATCAGGGCAGTGGCATTGCAGCACCAGCTCTAGGAG
Source organism: Gavia stellata (assembly GCF_030936135.1). Taxonomy (NCBI): domain Eukaryota; kingdom Metazoa; phylum Chordata; class Aves; order Gaviiformes; family Gaviidae; genus Gavia; species Gavia stellata. The sequence continues at coordinate 112,894,033 of NC_082594.1, read as the reverse complement.
GAAGTGTCTTGTGGTGGTGCATTCCTTCCACCCCCCCTCTCCTGGGCTGCTCTATGATCTCAGGAATTCCAGCTAGGCCTTGGCCTTTGTGTAATGAGTTGGGCGGTTAAACGTCCCTTGACCATAGCAGGAGCTCTTGCGTGGCTAAGGTGGGGAACAGCACTGACTGTACCAGGCACTCCTGTTACCTGGCTGAGGCGGGTAATGAGAGTGAGAATAATGGAATAATCAGTCATCCCCTGGGGCATTCCTTATCTGGATCGTAGCCCAGGTGGAATGACAACATTGTTACTGAAATTCCATCATTTTACTAATGACTAGAGCCAATTATCTAACGAACTTATAAACAGCGGTCCCAAGTGAGGCCCTTTGAGCTCTCCTGGACCGCAGCGGGCTGTGACCAGCATGTCCCTCTGAGTGGGACGCCTCTCAGAGCTCGCAAACTCTCCAGTTTGCGAAATTCAGAGGACCGCTGCCGAAAGCTGATGACAGGACCTGGGCTGAAACCCTCTCCAAGGCTCAACCCTCGCCCATTGGGAAATGCTGAGACATTTGAAGTATTTCACGGAAATCGAGGGGAATTTTTAACAGGTATACCTTTTTATATATCTATATACCTATATATCTATATCTTTGTATCTGTGTGTGTGCATGTGTGAATCAATTTGAGTACTTGATAGCAAGTATAGTACTATAATTTCAAATCTGTAGTCAAGCCACTGTTGTGATTGTAGCAAATTCTATTAACTCACTCTACAAATGTTAAACTAACCAATGATTAAGTGTTGCTAAATCTTTTCATGTACCTTAAATTGTAAATGAGCCAGATTGCTGCTAAATACATATAATCCTTTAGATATAAACCATTGACCAAGTCTGAGTCAAGGATTGGACCTAGACGCACCTAAACTCCTCTTCGAGAAGTTTAGAAAGCAAGGGGGTCCATTCTGAACTTCGTGACTCAACAGGAGGGTCCTCTTTACCCTTTTGTTTCTCCGGTCTCTCTATATAAATCAGTCTTATTCGATTCTAATTCAATTTTCCTTTGCATGTTTTAGTAAGTACTAGAGTGAACCTTGCCCTCAAATTCTGTTAAGTTGCATTTTTATAAACTTCTATTAAAATCACTTTTGCCAATACCCTTAATGGTAATTCTTTAAGCAGCCTAAATCTCTCATCGGCGACATGTCTAAACGTCCTGATGTATTTATGCGGGACGGAAGAAAAATGTCCCAGTATAAGCATTGTGAATATAACATAATAAACAAAACAGAGCTACTCTTTTTCCTGATTTATAAAACAGAGGTCTGAATACTCTACTAATAAGTAGTGCATATGGTCCCAGGTAAACCCTGTACCATCTTGAATTTCTTCAAGTATGTTAACTAAAATACCACTTTAGCTTTTAAAGTACTTTTAGGAAAAAAACAAACAAAAAAAACCCCACAGATGTTTCCTCCTGCAGAAGCAGGTAGAGTCAAAACATTTGCCAATATCTAGCACCTGATATAACTCCTACTGAACTTAAAAGGAATATTGTCATTCACTTCTTGGAAGAGGACTATTGCTTTCAGTTATGTCTAAAGATAGTCGAATGAGGTAGACATTCTTTATACCTATCTGCTAATGAATAAAATATAAAATTAAAATATAAAATTGGAAAGATCATAAAATAAACCCAATTCTTTCAGTTAATTCTGGTGCTATATTAGTGTTCCAAGGATAGAAGGTTATCTTCTTTATATTAGTAAACTCCCTAATTTATTTATTTTTTGGCTTCTATGATCCTTCTGTAATATATGTAGGAAAGCTTGAAGATCCCTATTGTCCCACTGCAAAAAATGTCATCTTTTCTGGATGTTAAATAAATAGAAAATTAATAAGGTTATTTAATTAATCTGTGGCATCACTGTGCACATTGCAGGCAACCTTTGGAATCCTCTTACTGAAACATGTGATCAAATCTATATCACTGTATTTTATATTTCACTCCATTAATTTTACCAGTAAAGCAAAATTTAACTTAAAGTCCCAAAGCCCAAACATAAAGTGAAACTTATATTTAGAAAGCCCAGTCCAAATCCCATTGAAATCAGTGAAAAAAAATCTTGGAAATCACTGAACTTGCAACCAGACCCTTACTGTCCTATTGCCCAGCTGCAAATAATAAACAGACCTGTTTAAGGAAAGGACAGTCCCCTTAGCCAGTGCACCGGAGCGGGACCAGAGCTGTCCTTGGGTGGCTGGAAGCAGCGCAGCTTCATTAACGCGATGCTTTACCCCAGATAACTGCATCTATTTGCCCTGGCTACCTAAGTCTGTCTGCTCAGGAAGAGTTTCAAGTAATCCTGTGTTGACAGCTTCCAGCCCTTGGGCTGGCTTGTTCACAGGTCACTTGAGTAGCCCTGGATTGCATGAAAACCTGCCTTTTTAATGCTTCTTTCTTGGAGCAGCAGCTCAAAAATCCTTTCACTTGCTCATTCACAACACTTTAGCATCAAAATAACAGTAGCAGAAAACATATATACATATTTCCTTAGACAACACTTACAAACATCTGCAACTGAAAAGCAACAGGATTTGCAATCATTATATGTATTTTTTGGCCTTCCATATTCCACCACAAATGCTAGCAAAAGGCTGTTTTGGAAGTGCTAGAAAGAAAACTGTAATCCGAAGGCACCATGGTGGTAATAACAATTTGTTCCTGACGCTAGCTATATTTTTTGTCGTTACAATATTTTGGTTGGTGCAACTGTTGAAGTTCCTGCAGCAGACCGGCACGTTCTGCTTTCTGTACTTGTGACTTGTGTACATGACAGAGCTGTTGGCAGACTGGAAGTACTGCGCATCCAGGGTTTGCAAGAAGATGATCCAGATATTTTGTAGAGAATAGAGACAGATAGAAAATATTCCACAAAGCACAAATAACATAAACATTCAGTAGCTGTGAGTTTGCCATACCCATTCCTTGGGTTGAAGAGGGAATATCTGTCATATTATATGTTTGTACAGCTCCTAGCAAAATGGGATGCTGTGCCATTTGGCCTCTAGATGGTACCAGAATATAAAGGTTTAATAATACATTATTTTTTGCCTCTGGAGTCAAGGCTTTCTTTTAAGAATCTCCTCAAGTCCAGAATTCCTCAAGTCTGTGCCTCTTTCTTCTCTTTTGTAGCATTCTCTATCCCTCATTAATTCCTAGTTTGCTACCAGTATTTTCTCTTGCTTCAGTTAGGTTTGTTTTCTTGCTCTTTAAATGTGAAAATATTTTGGTCATCTAGGAACAGTTGCTGATAGCCACATTTATATGTAACAGAACTCCGTTAACACAGTTAAAATTAATTGAATGTTAACATTTTAAACATTCATGAAGGAAACTACTTTCCTAATCTTATAGACTTTCTCACTGTTAAATACTTCCCAAAGCTTATACAGTAAAACCAAATGAAGACCTGAATTAGAAGGTGCGTGATTCTGGGATAAATGTTTTCATACTGTCTTTATGTTTGTTGCATTCGCTTCTTAAAACACATTCTAAGATTTTGATATTATAATCTCTGTCACACAGAGGCCATCTAAAAATTCTCATTACCTAGTCCAGCTTATACCATTTCTGGTTTTGTTTCTTTTGTTTTTATCTGACTCAGTATGAAGCCTTTGTTTCCACCAGTAGCTTTCGGCACGCCTTTTGGGTCAGGCACGTTACACTTTTCATCTGTCGATAGCAACTGCCTTAAAGCATGTACATCTCTGTGGCCAATTTGCTTTCAGAGTCCACCAGCCCGAGTCCATCTTTAATAAGTGAGAGTGAGACTAAAGAGAAGTGAAGTAGTCAGCTTGATGTGTTAACTTTGTTTCAATCAGATAATCATCAAATAAATACATATTGTTTTAACTGCAATACAGTGGTTGAGTGTCTTACAGGATTTTTTTTTTTGCCAGAACATCATAGGTGTTAAATGTGTTAATACATTTCACTTCCTCAAGTGGGTAGTTTAATAATATTTTTCCTCAGGGACAAAAAGAAACCTGATCATCCTTGTAAATCTGACCTGACATACTGAGTTATCCACTTACACTGAGTAAAGTAGGAAATGCACTGGAACCAAAATGAAGTCAAAAGAAAAATATTAAATGTCCTCAGATTTAATGGCTGTGTATTTGAACAAATAAAGGTTTCAGATTTTGGAAGTAAAATGTTCTTCTCTGTTGTTCAGCTGTGAATCAGGAGGAACTCCACTGGTTTCAGTGCAATCATTCCACATTTATACTCTTGTAAATAAGAATAGTACCTAGCCTTCTGCCAAACTCTGACGGCTCTTCATCTCCCACTGTTTTTTCCTGCCCTGAGCAGGGCAGCCTGAAAGGAGTCTCATATGGAACAGGCACATTATGGCTGTTGCAAATCTCCGCTACAGCTCCCATTCACTAAATAAAAACCACCTTTTTTTATCTTTTCTTTCTTTCTTTCTTTCTTTCTTTCTTTCTTTCTTTCTTTCTTTCTTTCTTTCTTTCTTTCTTTCTCTTCAGGGTAGGAAATTCATCTCACTGTCAGTCAGGATGCTTTCAAAATTCCCCATTTCAACATATCCCTGCCGCTTCTTTAGAAAACCAGAATTAAAAAGTCAAGAAATTTCCTTTAATTTGAAAGGTAGTGTTTTTCTTAGCAAAAAGCTCAGGGATGCCATATATATTTGAAGACAATTACCGTTTACACAGAAATACTTAGATTTTCTTATCAGTTGCCTATTTTGTGATTAAAATCCAGTACTGCTTTAAAATAATACAATCATTTCTGACAAAGGAATTGTATGTATATTATCGCGGAAAAAAATTCCACGTAAAATGTGCTCAGTTTGCTACTGAAGCAAAGTGGCCCTTTTTTCCCCAACTGTCAAATGAGTTAACTCCAGCTCACAGACCAGCTGATTTTCTTCTTAACTGTGATACAGTAAAGATACTGTTGGATGAAAGCTAAAGATGGCGTATACCCTAGTTCTCCTAGAGATGCTCTCTTGCTATCATGAAACTAGATCCAGATGGAAAAAAAGAAATAGAGCCTATAGGTGGGATGTGAATACCTCACAGTCCAATTAGACCTGTCACCATGATTACATTGCTAGGTGTTCAGCAAAGCAGGACTTAGGGGAGAGCTGGACCTGTGCACACAAAGTCCATGGCATGTGCAGCTGGTTGGCACATTTTGGAACGTGCCTGATGTAACACATTTGCACTGCAGGAGCAATGACCTGCAAGGTGTGCCATAACTCAACACCTTGCTCTGTGTGCATGTGCCAGCTCCATGCAACGCACATACGCATTTGTCTGTCCAAACTGAAGGAAGGCTATCCTCTCCTGGGTGTCTGACAGCCAGGCGACTGCAGTGCCCTCAGGCAAGCTACACAGATGAAGTTGTTTGACTGTCTGTGAGAAATCAGATTACAAAAGAAATCTGAATCTGTAATCTCTAAGTAGGGTTTATTTGTTTATTGCATATTTTACTGCAGATTTACTGCCCCTCTCTCTGAGATTCTAGCCCAAAAAACCAAATTAATGGAGTAACTCAGGTGCCTCAAGTTGCCAATAGGCAGATAGGTGTAGAATTTTTGAACCTAAATTATTGAAAAATTTTAGTCATAGCACACTGCTGTTACTACATCCTGGAACACGTAGAACAATTCCAGGTATTATTAGCTTTGTTCCTCTGTGGAAACAGTTTCACATTCATATTTTGATTAAAATTACCGCCAGGACTAAAAAAGCCCTACTTTGCTAATCACTTTTTCTTTCCTGTTTTTTGCCCTTTTTTTCCCCTGTAATTAAGCAGCTACTGTCTCATAATTTCAGATGAAGCCCAAAGTGTAACAGAGCAGGCTTGCTTAAAATTGTGACACCTAAAGATCAGAAGACATTCAGGAAAACCTTTCAAAGAAATAAAGGAACAAGGAGAACACTTATATTAGGTAGGGACAAGGAAGCGTATCTGACGAATGTGGAGGGTGTATAGCATGTGCTTTATCAGTGTCACTATTTAGCACGTGTTAGTGGCTGCAGAAGGGATCTGAGATAGAGCACTTTGGCATGAAAAGGCAGCAATACACAAGCAAAAGCAGATATAGACATCACTTTATTAATATTGTATGATCCTTTTTTTCAGTAATTTAAAGTGCTGTCTTAGGTTTCACATGTAAGATATTGATTGTACAAGAATACTGCACAGCTTTTGTCATTTAATAGTCATCCAAACACAGATACCACAGACTCATTTTAGTGTTACATTTATGGACTCAGTAGCAATGTAAACTATACAAAAACAACAATTACTAGAAAGCCTTGGGCATTTCCCCCCTCCCCCTTCCAATGGATAGTGTATTATAGATTTCTGAGAAAGAAACAAACAAGCCAGGCAGGAATATAATTGGGCCAAGGAAATACTCGGAGGGTGCAGAAGAGTGATCACCTGGCAGATATATGTGATGGCCCCAGTGATTGATACCCTGTCTAAGCTCAGAAATAGGAGATGTTGGAAAAGGAAACCTTTGTGTACTCTCAGACTATAAAGAAAAAAATATATGTAGGATTGATTGTGAATGGTTATGAAAGGTAAGAGGGAGCTATGGCTTGGAAAGTGACAGAGCAGGGAGTGATGGGAAGCGTATGTAGGTATAATAGGTTTAGTTAGAGGGAAGACGGTTAAGAAAAAAATCTTTTAATGGTTTCTATATGTTCCTCCCTTTTTATGATTTACAGTATATATGAAGTTCTTGTTCCACATTTAGCATTTAAAGGACTAGTCAACGTTAATCTACAATAGACTAAAAAAAATCAGGTTACAGTTATACATAATATTATATTACTTGATCCAGAACATTATTTAAGCCTCTATAAAATCAGAAATTAAAAAAAAAAGTGTGAAATTAAGCATGGGAAAAAAGAGCTGAAATGACACATTTATATTTATAGATGTTGCTATTGTGAAAAGCTAGCTGATGGCTTTGGCTATTTATTATGTTACTTAAGAGTCTGTCAATTTATCTGAAGATTCCCTAGTCTCTTCAGGGAAAACAAGCCCTGAAAAATAAATAAAAGAAAGTTGAAGAAGCACATCTTAACTATTTATTTTTCCCCTGTATAAGTTCATGTCATTTTCTCTCTCTCTTGAAACCATGCTGTATTGTTTTCTTCTCTGATCAAACAGCTTCCAAATATAATGAAAAATATCTCACAGTTACAAGCAATGCTTCAACAACAGATCAATATGGACACACAATAGAAGACAAAAGATTTAGTTTAAAAATTTCTAAAGGATTAGTGATGAAATACATACATTAAACACTATGAAAAATGCTAGGATGCTGTCAATATATCTAGCATTATTTTCACAGCCTTTTTTGCCTTCAGACTAGTAGTAAAGACTTTCATTTATCAATTTGCATTTAATATGGCAGTTCTGATCACCTGGGTCCTAGTCATAACAAGGCAATTGACACTAACTGTCTGCTAAGGGCCACTGTCTCCTGGCTCAGGAATGTCCATGAAGAATGCCTTGAGTGCAGCTAGTCCCCAAGTCACTCTTCCTGGGAAATCTGTGTGTTTGATGTTAATACTAGAAGTAAACCTCTTCTAACTCCTCATTCATAACTATGCAAATGTTTATGTTAACATCTCTTTATCATATATTACCTTTTAAGAACCTGTAATGAAGCAGTGAAACAGCAATACCTCACCATGTTGAAAGGTTTTCTCTCTCTGTTGGCCAGTACATCACAGAAAAAATGCTGCGATATACATTTGCACTTGTGTTTGTTTTTCTTACACAGTGCTGACAGACATGACTTAGTTAAAGTGTGTCATAGACTTCAACTTTTTAAAATTTATGTCCATTGCACTCTTAAAAAATCAAAGGAAATTAGACTACAAAACTGATATTGAAAAGTCTATTAGTGTGTTATAAATGGCTGTGTATATTAGGACTGTTTAAAATTCACTGTCAGTTCCAGTGATAGCTTTTCTACCACTCCTGGATGGCAAGACACCCAGATGTCACTTTAATAGGATTAATTAGCATGGTTTCTTCAGGTTCTGCTTTTGTCCACCTTTCGAAGGTTTATGCTTAATAGCTTTAGTTATGCAATATATGCTAGATATTACTTGTTCTTGAATAAGGGTAAAAACCTACCTCATTAATAGCTCCTCAGGCTCCTCTGTGGCTACTTACATGATGTGAGTGAGAACTGTTCAGATAAGAAAAATTTGGTGGTCTCAGGCCCTTAAATGTAAGCTACAATACTGAAAAATATCTTAGCCAGTCAATCCTGGGTTTGATCACAAAGCAGCATTATAGTATTTCCACGTTTTACTTCTCAGATGAAAGCCTGCTTTAGAGACCTACTCAGGATAAGCACTTCACTTGTCCACAATAACCTATATAACAAAAAAATTCGTTAAGAGTGGATGGCCAGGAAGATATGACAATTAACAAAAATCCACTTTTACGAAGCAGCAAAAACGACACTATTCATGTCCAAACCAGTAGGAAAAAAATACATTTTCATTAGTAAAATTCTAAAAAATTACTAGAAAACATAAACAATTTTACTGTTCTATTTGTCATATGCTGTGTGGTTAACATGAAAGGAGAGGGAAAGGGGAGGAGAAAGGGTATTGATATATTTTATGTATTGCACAATGGCAAACCCCTGATTTCTGGTTTTGGAGACCTCATTAGTAGGTGTAGTGTCTCTGTCCCCTTCATTCCAGGTGAGAATACCTCTCCTTGAACTCTAATGCAGAACGGCAACCAACTATGTACAGGGGAAACAGTGAAGCAGAATAATTCACACAAAATCCTCATTTTTTAATTAGTTTCTATAAAAAAGCACAGAAATGGAGAGTACCTTTTTTTCACAGAGTCATTATTATTGCTACGAATTGATCTAAGGAATTGTGGATATTAGCACAGCCTTTATTAAGCGCCAGCGTTCTGATTGCGTTCAAGGTAGTAGCAAGCAAATCTCTATGGGTCTAAGAATTATGTTGCTGAGATATGTGTATTGGGCACAATTTTTTATTGGCACAAAAGGAATCCAATTTCCAGGTTCATTACCCAAAACAACATAGAAATTTGAAACAAGAAAACATTTTAGTGCTTGAACTATAGATCAAACTATAATTCATAGGCCACATTCCCTCATGGATTGTGAGGATAAGGAGAAGGGGAAGGAAAAAAGCAATTTTTCTGCCCACTTGATCGATGTTCTATTTGACCTCTGAAATGCCCTCTTGCCATAACCTTTTAAATACCATCTGCTCTTTTTGTGAAGAGTGTGATGGGAAGGAGTCACTTCCAGACAGCAATTGATTATAAAAGCATTAATCAAGGACATGGATTATCTGCAGCATGACATTGTGTGCTGTAGTTAAGCAATTTCACCTTAAATGTGATTGGAAAGGTTAATCCCGTTTCTCAAGACTAATTCAGATTTTGTATCAAACAACTCAGGACATCACGAAAACAGCTACAGCAAACAGGAACTGAAAAATTGTTGGCTTCCCTAATAAAGTCTTGTAAACCTTGGCTTTGAGAATGGATAAACAGTAGGTCTATAGTCATGTTCTTCAGTTTTTCAAAATAGGGCTAATTTTGCCAGTTTCCCCTCTCAAGTCACTGGAATTGTTCCTCTCCCTCTTTCTGCAAGTCAAGATAAATTTCTTTTTCGGCATTTGGTATTCTTGGATAACATTATCTATTGAATTGGTTTCTACCACTGAAGGATTACAACATCCTTTTCTGTCATGCGTTTACCCTCAAGATGTCTAACACAAACTTCCCACTGGGTCTACTACCTAGGTGGGCAAATTGCAGCAGAGGGGGATGTAACGGGCTTGCACAAGGCAATGTCCAGCGCCAGTGGCGTGCAACAACTGGAATGCAGATCCGGCTCCTGGGGCCCTGCTTTGGATGCCCTTTCTCATTAACACTCCCCTTCACGTTTTAGGGTAATGTGTGAGAAGTTAGCTCATGTAGGTATGGCAACTGCTGATAGAGAATGCTGCAATAAATATGTGTCAAGTGTATTGTAAGGTTGAGGTAATTTATTTTTATCTGGGGCTCCAAACAGGCTGATTATGCTATGAAAAATTAGGATATTCTGTACCTTTCTCCATATCTGTTGTCACCATCTTCAGATAGTGCAATTTGCAATTAATAAAGTGATCTGTCATTGCTATTACAGTTAAAGTAATCACTAGGGAGTTCGGCAATGGTCACTTCAGACAGCTGGAGTCGGGGGAAGTGCGTGTCTACGTCAAAGGCCAGCAAAAATGGCTTCAGCCATGCCGTACAGGTTTGGGGGAGCTGGATCACAAGTGAAACACAAAAGCTCAAACTGCTGTTAAAAGCTGAATTCATATTCTGCCTGGTTAATTCCCCTTCCTGAAATGCTTTACCATTTTCTCATGTCCATCTATTGAAACCTATCTTGCTTCCCCCAACATCACTGGGTATGGCAATAGTTTGCAGCCTTCTTGGACCAACAGGCAATAATACTGAAAAAGAAACATACTAAGGGAAATAGCTTGTTTTACGCTTCCTATCTGACTCCTGTTTAATTGTTTAATTTCCTGTTCCTGCAGACAAGATCAGGGCACCATGCGGCCTCTAAATTATGAGCATGTATCACAGATGAAAGTCCTCACCTGAGAGACATAAATACCACAGATCAGAAGCAATAAAAATCCAAAGAATAAATGCCAACACAGCACCAAGAGTGTCAATAACCTTTCTAAAAGGAAGCCCTGTATCCCCATTATATTATCCTATATATAAACAAAAGCAATATAAAACTTCTTGTTGAGCAAGACTAAATGCTATAATGTGGCTTCCAAAGAGAAATGTGAAGCTCGGTGCTATTTACTGTTTCTGCTGATTGATTTTTTCCTAAATTGAAAGCACTCTTCTACAATAAAAACTAGAAGCTCTGTGCTCGTACACATAAAGCAGATCAGTTACTAGCACTTCAGGTTTCTCAGATGTGGCAGGAAATCACGGTTCTAAAACACCCATTGCTGGAATTTCTGTTTGTTTCTGGTCTCTGTTTCCATTTAAAAATAATAAATATGCGTGGTCAACCAGCATAAATAAAGCACATTTTGAACATAGCACCAGTGTCACTGCAGTCCTCCTCTTGAGAACAAACTTCATTTGCAGATGCAATGGTGGATACTGGCAGATACCTAGTGATTTGTGGATCTCCTTAAAGTTGGAATGTAAGACGCAGTCTTCATGAAATTTTCGTGGCACAGTACCATCATACAGACAATGTCTACTCTTCTTCTGGGGAGCTTCCTTTTCAGACCCCTGTTGTGTTTGGATGTAAGAGGATGTAAGAGGAGCAGTTCCAAGATGCCCTGGCTGAAAGCAGGGAGATCACCCACTTCTAATGACTCTCCTGCGCTCGTTTGCTCCTTTCTGTCTCAGATACCTCATACTGAGTTCTGCTTAGTCGAATAAAAACGGAGAGATCCAAAACCGGTGAATAGCTCTGAAGTGCTGACACAGGGGGTTGATGTTACATTCTTATCGTCCAGTGAGGAAAATGTTACTAACGCTCAGAAATTTCCTGGTTAGAAATATCTCTTGGGTTGGAATGGAGAGGTTTCTGTAAATATTCACTAAGTATGAATTTCATATCTTGAAAGAAAGTTTTAGTTTCAGATTTCCTGAACAACAAGAACTCAGGCGTTTTAAACCAAATGCATATAATTTAATAAAATATTTTATGAAAGCTTCTGGAGTAATTTTTTTTTGTTTATTGTAGAACTACAATAAATTTAGTCTGCTAAATTATATGTGTTACTTGAAACTCCACTAGAATATTTTATTACCTTTCAGCAGTCTTTCAAAAATAATTTATCTTCAACTTGTAAGGCATAAGGCCTTTTAAAACATGGTGACAGCAACCATCATAAATGCTACTACAGCACACAGTTTGCCTGTGACAACAGGAACAAAGCATCAGATAATCTAGCCTTATCCTAGCTTTGTTTCTGGACCTAGCTTTGCCCTGACCTGGCTTTGCTTCCTTAGTGACTCAATTTGGATCAGGATGAAGATTTCCTGTCTTTATCAGGATTGCTTGCTCTACAATTCCTTGTTTTTCCTACTCTACCTATCCCATTCACAGGCTTTCATTTATTTTAAATCTGTGTATTATGCAGTTCATCAGCTCCAATAGTCTTAAAGATTTCTATTAGCTTTTGCAAAATATTTTGCAAAATAATTCTAGAACTTTCTGAATGTTTTTTATACAAAAAGCAGGGAATTCACATGTCTCTCCTTTGACATGCCATCACAGTTTATTCTTCTTTTCTTCTTCCTTCTTTCCCATCTTTTTTCTACTTCAAGTTGTATTTGAGGAGAGGAAAAGACATCTGTGGTGCACTTTCATGATATTATGAAGATCTGTAGAAACAGGAAACTCTAGTATCACTTTCCTTCCCAGATCAGGTCGCAACTTGAGAAGCAATTGCAGCCAAAAAGGATGAAAAAACTTCATGAAATGAAATTACCTTAAGAGGTCTGATTCATACCTGCTCTTGATAATGCCCATTTCACGTCTGACATCTATAAATAGATAACCATTGAAATAACAAAATGTAGTAGCTTACTTTTGAGTTAAATTTATATTAGAATTCCACTTATAAAGACACTTTTGGGCCCAAATCCTTTCAAGAATTAAGAGACTATAAGACAGTGGGTATTTTACTCACTTTGTCATGGTACAAATGACTACACAACATTCAGGGCAACGGCAGGAAAACTGCATCCTTCCACTGAAAAGGAAGGGCCTGAAGTAGTACAGCAAAGAACTTGACAAATGAAGTTCTGTGGTGGATTTTTTTTTCCTGGACAGACCTGTCAGCCAGCTGAAATATGGCCCAAATTCATTTTACCAATCTTTAGGCATTCAATCATGGTGCCCAAGATAGGAGCATCATCAGTGTAAACCCATGTAACCCTGCATGTCCAATCAGATTATCAACTGCATGCAGTCGCAAGTCTAAAATATCATGTTGGTAACTCCTGCTCTATAGAAGCCATGAGTGATATATGGTAACAAAATGTATAGAAAAACTGTACACACGCTCATAAATAAATGCCTTGTAAAGTTTGTTATACTGTTCCAGCATCCATTTGTTCCATTAAAAAAATCCATTTCAATAAACCTTCCAATGTTTTGTAATCCTTGGACTGTCTTGTGTCTAGTATTGTTTGTCCGGTTGCACTTTCTAATTGCTTAGGAAGCAGCCTAATGATGATAATTCATGACCACAGATTGGGTAACTTTTTTTTAAGGATATCAAAATGGAGAAATCAGCTCCAGATCAAGATACTGTCTTCCCAATAATATTTCAATGTCTTTAAATATAATTAACCCAGACTTATTATAGAAATAATATATTTACTATCACAAACATTAACTCTTCATTTAAATATTTAAAATATTTATTTCAATTGATATATAAAATATCATATGAACCTCTGCCTGCAAGCACTGTCGGCTTCCAGGTACTGGCAGAAGACAGCAGACAGCCTGTAAGTACATCTGTCAGCAAATGCTAACACATATCTGGTAACTGCAAGAGAATGTATGCAGGGGGTATCTTGCTTGTACTCCTTTTTTTTAGACCACTTTCTGATGGCTTTTAGAACAGAGAACAAACTGATTCAGGGAATACCAGAAAACAGTGTTCCACAATAAATTACTTTCCACTCTTCAGAATGCACTCTTTCCACAGAGAATATTTTTTTCGGTTCCTCAAAACAGTCTAACTATATTGACAAGTCCTGTAATTAGATCTCAGACAATAGAAGGGAAAGAGAGCCAGCAGAGTTGCAGAAATACTTGTACAAAGGAGCATAATTAGGGAGTTAAACTAAGGAGCAATGAACAGCTGCATAAAAGAACCACAAATTCATTAAAACAGTTTTCTACTGTTCATTGAACATCTATTATTGAAAATTAAACTGTGCAGGTCTCCATTGCTGAAATTACCATTCTTCACTATTTAGATTGTTGACATGGGGAGTTAAAAAATGTTCGCTTACTGGCAAAGTCTAATCTGCGGAGACTGCAGACAAAGCGACACAGCTAAATATCAGAGGACAGCTTAACAAAGAGCTCTAAGAAAATCATTGCCACATATTTCTAGGTGTGGGTACTTTTCATCCTTTTAAGTTTGACTATTAAGCTATGGTAAGGTAAAACAAGATAGACTGGGAAAATTATTCCAGATTGCTATGAGATGAGGGGAAAAAAGAGCCAAAAAAATGTTGCCATCTCTTGCAAACATAATTTTAGATCTTATGCCAAAAATAATGCATTTAAATAAGTGCCTGTCAAGTAAGCAATTCAGCCATTTGAAATTAATGACTCTCAGATGCTTGCCATAAAATATAAATCCGGTAATACGGAAAGATACATAAAGTAGAGAAAAATGATCCTGAAATAATGTTTTAGATTTCTGTAACCTGAGGGAGAGTTTACATACTAAAAGAGAAAAATATTAAACCAACACCAATAATCCAAATTCTTCTTTCACTGTAACATAAGTGTCAATTTCAGGGTTTCTCCAACTTTGATGGACAGGAATCCGGGGAGAATCTAGAGTCTGTGCCAAGTCTATCATAAGGCTGAACCGATGCTCAGTGAATAACAGGGGAGACTCTTCCTTGAACTGAATGAATTTGGGTCAATACCTAAAGCTATTTTATAACCTTACAGTAAATCTTCTGACATGCTGATGCAGTGACAACCTCTGCAATACTTAATTCCCTTTTCTTACACCTCGAGAGCCTCTCTATTCCCCACAATTGGTTAAGACATTTTTGCAACACTTCATGGCTACTTGTGGTAAACTCTCACTGGAACATTGCCTGGAAAAATTTATTAGTAATTTAATCTAACTGCAAACTAGAGCCGTTTTGCTCATATAAGATGCTCCTTTTAACATAAGCACCATCTAGTTGTTACCTGAAAGCCTAACAAGCTTTTGGTTTGCCACTTAAAATGTACAAATCCAAGTTAATATGCTAGAAAATTGAGATGCTAGTTATCCCCACCTCTGCCGTCCAACATGTTTTCGTCCTGAAGTCCTCCCCTAGATGAAATGTATATACAGAAAAATAAAAAAAAAAAAACAGTTATCAAAACTGTATCTGTAATTTCCGGGGTTAATTTATATTCCAACATAGCAATTTCAATTGACATGACAAGGCAAGATTGGGATGCCACCGAGCTACCCTGCTCAGTGAAGCATGTGGCAGTTGGAACATCCGCTACTTAGCAGGTGAATGACAGCAAGCTTGGGAAGGAAGGGGTTATTTCACAGGCAACCACAACAGGCTAACCCTCTCCTCCAGCTTTTCAGTAGGGTTGCCACCATATTAGTACTAATATTTCAGAAGAGAAGGCTTCTTCATTTGCATCTCAACTGAAAAGCAAAAGGGGGGGGAGGGTTGCTGGGTTTTTTCTTTTTTTTTTCTTTCTTTCTTTTTTTAAGCAAAAGAGCTTTAAAATTTATACAGAGTGGGAGAAATGGAATGGCGAGCATGCCAGATAAAAATGCCAGAGGCCAAATCAAACAAATGTCTGCACTTGGCACGTAGATACTACAGCAATAGAAATATTATAGATTTTTTTTCCGGCTACAGGGACAGCTTATACATTTGCATTAAGTCTTTAGATAAGATACATAACAGCATGCAGAGCAGAGAAACATAGCTTTTCTTCTTGCAGGAGAGTGTCTTGCTTGTTTTCTCCCTGTCCCCATGAAGCTTGCATTCTCTCCCACGCAGTGGTCCCCAAGCCAGCTCCAGGGGGAGCAGGGTGCTGCAGTTGTGTTGTCCTGGTGTGTGGTGGGAGCACCCTGACCCAGGACCCAGCTCCTGCTCACTGCTCACTGACAGACGTAAGCTCACTCATTGGTACGAGCTAGGCAATCAGACTGAGCAAGACCTGTTATCCTTACTCCCCACCTCCTGACTCCAGCCACTGAGTCCCTGTACAGTAGATGGGCACCATCATCATCATCATCAGATTTGAATGAAAAGGATTGGGTTTGTGGTGAATCTGACTGTGTTGGAGCATGTTAACCATGCTTCAGGAGACTTAGAAGTGCAATGTGCAGGTTATGAGTCCTAAAACATCTTTAGGCTGCATGGTAAGTAACTTGACTAAGGTCATACAGTCTTTGTGCACACTAAAAGAAATGCAGCTACCCAAATATATTTTGTGGATGCTAAAGTGGATTAGCATTTAGGTGAGATCTTCCTGCTGGCATTTTAAAAAGCATCCAGACCTACAAAGTTTCTGCATTCTAAGAGACTAATTCCCTTGAGGGCAGAGTAGACCTGAGGGTTTGAACGTTTTAAGCTCAAAAATGCACATTCTTGTCTACAGACACTTATCAGGCTTAATTGCAATTCTGAGCACATTTTTCTTTCACTTCAAATCTATTTCAGTAAATTGCATTCATAGCACCTTATTAAGATTAGTAAAAACAAAAAAACACACACCAAAACCCGAATTTTAAACACCTCCCCCCCTCAAGTGTTTTGCTAGAAAAAAAGGAGAAAGAGATTGAGGTCATCAGCCAGAATACAAATCAATTGGCGGTGTAGAAAATGATATGCTCCTGTGGCTTAGTGAAATACAAAGTAATATATCTGAACATCTGAAAAAGACTCTCCGTGGTTTTCCTGAGCTATCTAATAGTCAGACTTCCCTTGCTAACAATACCTTCTTTTTACAGGGACTAAAACGTTATTTAAACAATTATATGCTATTAAGTAAAAGATGAATTACAGAGAAAATTGCACCATTAGTAAAATTTAAGTTCTTAACTTCATGTAATAAAAGATGGTAACCTTTTTGTAATGGCATTTCAATTTACCATTTATTATAAAAGTCTAATTTGGAAGGTAAAATGAATTCTGGTTCCAGTCTTATTACTCTGGCTTTTACATTTCTATGCAAGTTTTAATTCACAACACAGCTCCAGCAAAATTAACGAAGAATATTTTAAAATAATTTCAGATCTTGGTTTCAGCACTGAATTATATAGAGATGATACCCTTGATTAAAAAGGTAAGGCAATACATTTATATATAAAGAACACAGAGCACTTCCAATATTTAAAATACATCTCCTACCATCAGTCTTGTTTTGTTATTACAAGCCTTTCAAAACATCATAGTGTTTCAGTGAAGTGTTATAGTAACTGCTGACAATTTGATTCCCTCGTTCCTTCTATGAAAAGCTATTTCTAGTTCATTAGGTATTAGGAAGTAACCTAATTTTTAATCCTAAAACAGAGAAAATAGAATTTGCATTAAATTTTGGAGAAAACTTAATGAGTAATTGTTTTCATTTTAAAATTATTATTACTACTATTACTGGCTTGAAAATACCACTCTCCCTCTTTCTAGCATCCTTTTTTATTAGTCAGTTTTACATATGATAGTGGAGGTGGGAAGGAAAAGAGGTAACCTTTTCGAACAGCTTTTTTCCTGCATGAACAGAAGAAGAACATTTTGATCAGAACCATCCAAAGGCATATAGTTTCTAAAAGCTCATCAGAGCAAAGGCCTGATTCAGTGAAGTCACTAGGTCACTGTGGCAAGCTTCACCAAATTAATTGGTGAGAAATGTGGTTTTGGCCAAACAGCCGGAGGTGAACAAATTGTAAAATAGGTGAGCCCTTAATGTTATTTTTACTGTACGCTTTGAGACCTTTATTCACCCTTCTGCAAAAAACTTTTTGCAACATTGCAAAAATTACTGTTCATAAATAAGGAGAGGAAAAACATAAACCAGGAGGCAGCAATAGTGGTGTGCAGTCTGAGGCACGCCAACACTACCCACCCCACAAGAACCATTAGTGCGTTTCCTCAAGTGTGCCAGGGTCCTGCCTAGAGATGAGCATATCCATCTCTTTTCGGCTTCTCCCCCTGTCAACCTCTAGACTGCCAGGGCATGGCGAGGTGGCCTGCAGAAGTGTCTGCACTGGTTTTGCTTGCATTTTGGTGGATCCAAAGGCCATTTTGACTCTTTGGGGATAAGAGGTGCATGGCATGCTGCTGCCGAACCTGCAGCTGCCCACAGCACATAAGGCAATACCTGCAGCTGAGGCAAGGAGCCCACCAGACCTGGCTTGCAAAGAGATCTCCCTTGCTAGCCCATGACTCTTGCTTCTTTCTGTCATTCCAACAGCCCAAAAGGCAAAAAGTATCTTAAAATCTGACCTAAAATAACTGGATTTTTTAGAGTTCTAGCAGAACAGAAATTAAGATTTTGGTTAAAAACTACAGCATGTCACTGGATTTCAATGAATTTGCAGGGATGGAGACATGCTTCATAAATTGACTTACATTTGTCTTTATTTTCACCATTGGTACACTGTCTCAATGGTGCACCTCCTGCATGCTTTATAATTGTGATTTTAACAGCACTGCATTAATGCGAACAAATATATTAATTTTAGAAATAATTTATTTCCAAATGCAAAACCCAAAATTCTTTCTCAGAGAATGGACAATGCCTGAAACACCTCAGACCAACAGTCATTTCTCCATGAAGCTGTCACTGTTAAAAAGTTAACATGAACACACAGATGTACCTGAGACACCACAGCATGTTACAAGAGTTCTGGTACTAGAGCAGGTAATGACCTTTGGTATTTCAAAGCTATTTGATGGAGTGAGAGCATACACATACATGCTGTACCATCTTAAAAGGCTGACTTTTTAATGCTGACAGCTATTCCTTGGTGAAATCTCACAAAACAAGATGTGGTAGTTTAAAATCCAGCCAAAAAAGCTTTTGGAATAAAAGGCAGAAATGTGGTTTCTGCCTGTCAGAGAACTCTCTGTTTCTCACACTCTGCTTTGCTTCAGTGTTCACAGGAACTCAAAACATAATAGAAAATAAATATTGGTTATTTCTTTATAATATTGTGAGCTGACCAAAATTGGACTACCACACTTTGTGCACTACCATCTCTACCCTGCCCATTACTGAGGAGAGCCTTAGCATTTGATTTGTCATTCCGTTTAGGTAATTTACAACACCTAGCAAATCTAAACTTACAATACTTTAAACAGATACCAAAAATAAAGATTCATGTTTTTTTATTTGTTTTGTTTGGTTTGGTTTTTTGTAATTAAACATGTTGGACCAGTGCCTTGGGAATTATAATGTATGTTTAGACTAGAGAATTCAGTCCACTGCTTGTACAGGTTATCTGGTTAGGCAAACAACTGTACAGGATCTCCTTTAATAACCTCTGAAATTTAACGGAAAGGTCGCCAGCTTTGCAAAATGAAAAGCTACAGTCTCTGCAATTAGAGGTTATAGAATCATAATTAGCATCAATGGCTGTATTCTACAGAATAATTTTCCTTTTCATGAAGAGAGAGGGTTTCCTGATGCTGGTGTCTCTATGCATTTCTTTTTTTCTTTTCCTGTTCTTTTTTTTTTTTGCAAGACACATATTTATCAAGTATCACCCTGGTATTACTATCATTTGCTCACAAGGGCAAATGAGTAATGCTGGCACCATAAGTCCTTTCTGGATGATCCTCAGTGGTGCTGTATTCTTGTGCAAATCCTGATTTGAAACAATAAAGATAAGTTTGTCACCAGAGTAACAGAAGAGTTGCAAGAACGTAAAAAAGAACTTGCTTTATCAATGCCTTGAGAGTTGTTTTTTTAAAAATCTTTTTGTTTTTAAGTCTGAGTTTAAATGTGGGTAGGGGTATTCCAGGTAACTCAGGGAGTCCTAGAAGTGTGTGTATTCTCCTGAACAGAAGCTGAGAAATGTGTTAGTAAGCACCTTATATAAAGAGAACATTAGACGCTTCCTCATCAGCCCTTCTTAACTTCATAATAAAACAGAAATCTTTCTTATACAGATTTCAGTAAAAGAGTCACGCTATAAAGAAAACCAGTCATTAACAGAAACCTAACTGAAAAATGTTGCTATCCAAAGCTATGGCCTACATTTCATATTTCAGCATGTGATAAACTCTCGTGAATCACTTTCTATTTACTGCAGGGAAGTATGTGCACATAGGGAGTTACCATGGAAGAGCTGACATGCTATCAAATTGAACATTTCATGTGTTTAATGTGATCATAATCTGTCATACCTGCTGTTACTATTCTGTATCTAAAACTTTATTTGCATGCTTAAGAAAAATGTTGTGCTGTTTGTATCAAAGAATGCAAAACCTCCACATTCCCTGCAGGGTCTGTCCCAGGCACCTTCTGTTGTCACCTAACAGAAAGTGTTTCAGGCCTTTGCTTACCTACCCACCTAAAACTGCTGATAAATTGTTATTAACAAGCATTTGACTGCAAAGAGAGAAAGGATGCTCGCCCTCAAAGGCTATTTTAAGTAATTTTATTGATTTAATATGCCTAATACAGCTGGTAACATTAAGCAGACATAAAAGTATGTTTACTTGAGCTAGTCAGTTGTAACTGAACAAAGAGGTCAAAAATCATTGAAGCATTTTGTAACAGCAGTGTGTCTTTCACAAAAGAAAGCAAAGTCATGCTGTGCAAATATTCTGGAGTATGAGAAGATAATCTGACTTCCAGTCATTTAAGAAATACAGATTATGTAGTGAAATTATAGATTGACTGAAGAATTTTTAGCCGTAAAACACTCCTTTGTCCCTATTTGTGTACTCAGGACAGGTTACAAAATCATAGGTGTGGAAATGATGCCAGTTCCTTCACTCGTTGCTAATACCACTCTAGATTAGGAGTACAAAGTATAATGCAGTCACACTCCAGTAACCAGATGCTCTGTTGATACGAGACATCCCAGACCACCTGTTTTCACATCCTTACACACACTTTAGTCTGCCATTCAAAATAGTTTTGTGCTGCAATTTGGCATTGGATATGACTATTGCTCTGGCAGTGAGACAGACCAAAGCATAATGCTCTCTATCTGTCAGTAAAATCCAAGCAAAGCCGAGCAACAAAACCTACACTTCCATTTTAATAAGCATATGTTTGTAGAGAGACAGAGAGAAGGAGGAGGAAGGCAACTGGTGGAAAAGAAGTTAAATGGTTAAATCTCTGCAGTTATCGCGTAATCCATTCTTGTTAGCATTTGAAATTTTCTAGTTCCCAAACATCTCAGCCACTCTGTCTCTCACAATTCTCCAGATGATCCACAAAACACATGCTCATCACAATGCCATGAACATGCTACAAAACTGGGAGAATACCAAGGGAGATACCAGCAAACTCGCTCTTTGCTAATACAATTCTTAGAGAGAAGAAAATATATTACAACCACCCCTCTCATTTTTTATACCAGATATATATTAAGGAAAATCTTTGTAATAGTCTAGCTTCCTGGAATATAGTCAAAGCTTCAGCTTTTGTACTTCTATCTGTGAAAATTCAGATAGTTGGATGGATGGATGGATGGATACACAACATAGTTGAGCAGCTTGTGAATACTAAGTCTGACACATGCAGAAGGCAGGGGCCTTTTGTCTAGGACTTCTGCATCTCAGCAGAGGAGAAATTCCATGCATCAAGCAGCTCAGCTGAAACAGAGCCATGTGGCACCTAGAAATCCTAATAAATTTGAGAAATTATTTCTTGTTCTTTTTTTTGCCTAGGCAAATAAAAGTTGTAGGTGGCAAAGGATGATGTCTACTAGGAGATCAAATTAAATAGCAAACCTATGCCATGCTCTGCCTCATGGCACACCCCTCAATGCAATTCCTCTCCCAAACTCTCTATACAATGTTATATTTTAAATTATAGACTAGTCTGCTTTTCTTGCCAACAGCATCCTCTGTGCAGAGGATAGTAAACTGAAGGATTTTTGCATGTATGGCTATGCATAAGGTACCCAACTCTACACCCCTGCTAAGAGAATGGAGTGTCTTAACACTCCCTTCAGACAGAGCAATGGGGTTAGGTTGAAACACTGGCAAAACCAGACATGGCCTAATCGGTCTGACTTTGAATTCAATTATGAAGCTGTAGTATAAATGTCAGAGCTGTGGAGAGCAGCCCTTTCTGAAAATTCAGAACCACTATATGCAGCCAATCTTTAGCTGACACGTCTTGATCCAGAAGAGGATATATAACCTTTTACACAACATTATTTCTACTGACATCTGCTTTCATGTTTTGTGGGAATAAAACCATTATATACCCTGACATTCTTATGCTCCCAGCAGTTCCCCTCACTGGAGCCGCGTGGTGCTCAGGACACAGTCCAGCTAGACAGCAAGCACTGTCTCCTTGATGTGCCTGAAGGTGGGTGAGCTGGTTCTGGTTATCAGAGGACACCAGCACTTTCACAGAAGGCACTGACTCCTGGGAGAAGAAAGTCAGTGTTTGTGTGCCCAGACAAACCCTCAGAGAGGAGAGGGCCTCGTAGCAGTAGGCACTGGGAGTGAAGGACAGTGGGTCTCCTGTATGCCAGCAGGTCTCCTTGCATGTCCTGTAATATTAAATCTTTGTCTTGTGAAGATCCTTTGCCTGTTTTCCACCAAGAGATGAACCCCAGAGAATTTGTGGCTTTAGAATTAAGCAACTTCCTTAGCCTAGGAACACTGAAATCACTGCTTGTCCAAAGTGCAAAATAATTTTATTTTTCCTTTTGTTTACCTTTTTTCTTCTTAACCCCATGGACACCTGTTTACCCAGTAGATCAGTAAGTGGAAGGAAACACTAGAAGAAAGATGAGAATACAGTAGTATAGGAAATTGCCAAAGTAATTGTCTTCCCCTTATTTCTTTTTATTTGCATTGAACAGGTTTAACAGCCTTTCAATACCTGAAGGAGGCCTACAAGAAAGCTGGAGAGGAACATTTTACAAGGGCATGTAGTAATAGGACAAGGAGTAATGGCTTTAAACTGAAAGAGGGTAGATTTAGATTGGATATAGGGAAGGAATTATTCATTATGAGGGTGGTGAGGCACTGGAACATGTTGCCTAGAGAAGATGTGGATGCCCCAACCCTGGAAGTGTTCAAGGCCAGGTTGGACGGGTTTTTGAGGAACCTGGTCTAGTGGAAGGTGTCCCTGCTCATGTCAGGCAATTTGGAACTAGATGATTTTTAAGGTCCCTTCCAATCCAAACCATTCTATTATTCTATGATTCTATGATTTAGTATGCTCTTTGGAGAGTTTGGGAGCTCTCTGCTTCCTCTCTACACAGAAATGAGTGTTACCATCTCTAAGGCATCATGTGTATTTATGTTAAAAATCTTTAATCATGAAAGAATATGGGAAACTATATAACAATAATTATGCAAATAAAGTATGTAACTTTATTCAGCAAAAGAAAAAAGCTCTGCTTACTTTTAGCAACAGTTTGCAAAATACATTATGAAGAATATTTCACACAGTTATTTTAAGACAGCCATTAAGAGTACTATAGAGCTGATTCTTATATATGCTCACTTTTCCAGCAGGAACTGGCAGAGTCCCCTGTGGGAACATCACCTGGAACACAGGGCTTCAAAGCTTCCTCTGTGAATTCCTATGGGTGCTCTTGTCGTGGCTCATACACAGAAATACTGAACATATTCCTAAGAGATATTTACTGCTTGGTTGTGGAGGTTTTTTCCTTTTCTCAAAGGAATTAATTACCATTTTAACAAATATTTTTCTTTACTGTAGTCAGCATTCTAGTACCTTATTAAAATGACCACTCTATGTGAAATGTTAAGATATTTTTAAATGGAGAAAACACTATGCATAAATGGCGATGGATGGTGATATTTTTACATTGTTTTACTGCTTAGGAACATGATGGATAATAATGTTTTGAGATTTTTTTTTGTGTCTTGGCTTTGTGAGTAAGAGGCAATCCACCTTTTGTATCTTCCCGTCTATCGGGGAGTATCTATCCCGTCTATCTTCCCGTATCAGTCTATCATCAGGATCTAGTATATCATAATTTGCTCAGAGATGCTCTGTGTAAGATTTGCAGAGATTGCTGCCTACAGCTGCCTAACTATAAAGTGAATGTGCTCAAATTGTAATCCATCTATAGCTCTACCTTGGGGAAGTCAGTATTAAGTCATTTAAGCATCCTACACTTTTGTTACTTAACATTTGCTCAGGTGAGTCATGGTACTGGTTTTATGCCTAAGCCTCAGCAAGTCGTAAGAGTTTGCTTCCAAACCAATTCCCTATCAGGCCACATGGTAAAACAAAACAAAGCAAAGCAAAGCAAAGCAAAGCAAAACAAAATAAAACAAAACAAAAAAGAGAAAGACATTCAAGCTTAGAGCTTCAAGGGACTGCTTTCATTTCTCTCTTCCCTTTCCTATTAGGAGGAGGGACTTGAGGCTCCCTCGCAGAAGTGCATGCCAACCAGCAGATGGGTCTCTGCCAGTGTTCCCCTGTGAATCTGTTTCACTTTGTATAAAACAATTATTATTCATCGGGGGAAGACAGACTCTGATCTGGTAGTTCTCAGCAGATGGAAGCAGGAGAGTAAGAGATCCCAGGCCTTGCTGTCATCTATGTTTGTGCAACATGCGTAGTGCTGAAGGGATGGATTCACCGTCTGAATACAAATTCAGTCTCTGAAGCAAGGCTCTCCCAGACCTTCACATAGTGATCAAAGTGTGCATGCCATCAAGCATTAGGGGCCACAGTTATTTAATCTCCATGGTTTTCCCTTATTTCTGCCATGCACATCTTTATTCCAAATGGAAGGGGGGGAAAAAAAGCTACTTGTCCTCTTTCACATGTTTTCCTCATCTTGCCAAAAATTGTGGGAAAAAACTTACGAACTACCCCTCAACCTTTTCTTGTTATTGCTGTAGGTATTATTTTTTTCCATTTAATGATGTTTTATATAATCTTTGGCCTTGTGTGTGGAAAAAGTCTGCTTTAAAAGCCAGTTTTTAAATTTTTTTAAGAAACAAAATCTTGTATAAGATTTTAGCGGTAAATGTTCAGCTTTTCAAAGAAAAACTGAGTGCTCCTGTGTCCTGGCCAATACCATTCACATTTATGAAAATCACTTTCAATAATGAGGAAAATAGAACTGCTAAAATTGGTACCATACTCCCAAGGTCAGGCAAGCACTACATTGAACAGAACAGGCAGCCAAGAGTCAGACTTCTGCTGAGCGCATGATACTGACACTTAAAAAATTACAGTTGCAATCACAAGTAAATAACATTATTCAATTTCATCTTAACGCGTGTTTTGCAACATCTCACATTGTAATTCCCACGAAGCAGTCACAGATCATCAAATTAATAGGTGGGGAAGAAAATTTTGTGGATTGTCTAATAGGACTGGCTATCAAACCAATTATGAATCATTAGACAAGCTCTCCCAAGGCTTGTGCACAACATGTTTAACTGTAATCAAGGGTAATAAAGTTCAGAAAAATTTCTGTCAAAGAAGAGGGCCTTCAAAATAGAGATGTGGGAGATTCTATTGAATACTTTAAATTAGATATAGATTAGTCACAAAGCACTGAGAGAGCTTAACAAGAAATCAAAATCAACACCTTGAGTATGGAAGCTCCTTGTCAATACACAGCTCGCTAATGTGCGACTTGATCAACATTTTAGTATATTCCACCCCACTCATCCAATGATACCTTGGATGAGCTGATGTGATATGTTCACTCTTTGATACAGCACTCAAACACCACTAAGTACTCCAGCAAACATTACGGTACCAGAATTTTTTTATTTAATGACTTCTGTCACTTCTGGGCTACTACCAGTTAAAACATTCACAGTAGAACTATTTACATTTTCTCCTATCACATAAAAACAAATCACAAACATGGTCTGGTCTAAAGTTTATTTTAATCACCATGAGATTTCTAATTGTCCTGAGTAAGGGTTTTGGATGAAACTATTTCTTTAGCTAAAGTATATATTGTCATTTAGATGGCATCATCATTCAAAATACATTTTCCCCTCAGTTCACCTCAGCCAACTTTCCTATATTTCTTTTGCTTTCCGGCTGGATGATAAAATGATTCAGACCTTCTAAAGATGGAATAAGTGCCTCCATTCCCTTCAGCTTGCAGAACAGGGTTAACTTGTCATAGAAATCAATGTTTCTCTGATGATTTGAACTTATATGGCATCTTATTTTTTCTTTTTTTTTTTTTAATTTGGAGTAAAAAATAGACAAACGCAACATCTATGAATCACATGATCATCTGAAACTCCAATGCCAGATCAGATTTTTATGTCTTCAGTAGACCCTGCCTTCACAAGAAGCAATATAGGCTGTTTCAGCAAAGGATTTGCATACATATTTTACATAAAATAGACAAAAAGTCCCATTTAACATGGATGGAGTTATTCACCTTTCCAAAAGGTAAGCTTATTTGCAAAGGCTTTGTCTTACGTCATCCTAGTTCCTTCACCTTCATCTTCTGTGTAATAGATTTTCCAGTAGGTTTTCTAGCAGCTGGTGCAGCTTTAACTGAATTCAGATTCACAGAAGGAGCAAACATGTTCAGCACTAGAGCTGTGCATGAAAAAGGTCACTGTCACATCAATCGCATTTGATTATATAATGGCCCCCACAGATTTCTCAGATCTAATGTCCATTTTTTCCTTGAATACACACCTAAACCCTTGTGTACTGCACCCTCTGCAGGATAAAATACACAGCATGTCAGAGGGAAGGGGGGAAAAAAGGGAAATCTTACCTGGATATTAGAGAGATTATTATCTGCAGTTGAAAATCTAATTGCTGATTTAGACAGTTAATTTTCAATGATGTATTTGTTAAACAATAGAATAGGTTCAATCCATTAGAACAGAAAATGTCAGATTGAATTATTGCTAATGAGTGGATTTGTGCTTTATGCTATGCAATAAGCAGGAGTCAGGCTGGCTGGGTGCTGAAGCAAAACTGAGAGCGCTTTCTCAGTCTGTAATCAGCGTGCTGTCAATATATTTCTAATCCAAACTACACAATACTAATTAAACTTTCTCCTTACGTAACATGTAAGCAATAAGTATATTTTAAATGCCACTTGCTATCTTTATCTGTTATTCTGACATTTTTAAGTGCTTCATGACTGACATTTCTGTAAGTATAAAATTGTGTATCGGGGGGAATAGTATGTAAAGGTAGAATTTCAAAGTGACTAAAATGTTCTTAACTGCTATTAGTTTAGGGAGCAAGGCAACACAACCCTGGATCTGAATTTTCAGACTTATGCAAAATAAATGTTTATAAGACATACAAGTAGGCTTAATTTAGAGACATGCACACAATTTTATAATACTTCAAAATGTGACATAGACTTATATTAAGACTTCTGAAGGAGTAATTTGATTTTTAGCAGTTTGCCTTACACTTCAGTACACTCTTGGCCTCTCTGTCCATTCTATTTTTCAGTGTTATTACTAAGAACACAGTAAATAGGAACCAATTATCTTTCTTCTACTCACCATCAAATATTGCTCTGCAAGTCTAACTCCTAGCTAACTTGGTTTGTGTAAGGAGTGAAGAATCCTTCCATAACTTGGCCTTTCCAAGATGACCAGCAAACTATCAGAAACATAATTCAAGAAATGCATCTCATTTATTGGCAAAAAGCCTTTTCTTTTTAGTAGGATGTACATTTTATTTTAAATGAGAGCTACTCTTTCAGCAGATTATTAGATGCCTATCTCAGTTTGCAGTGTTCATCAAATCTGTTCACGTATCACTAGCCCTGGGACAATAACTTTTCCTCATTGACAGTGACTTTGTGAGGAACAGTTATTTACGAACAGTTTGACAACTTGAATAACAGAACTGCTACGTAAACATAGTTTCTATTAAATTGGTGGAAGCACTTTTCTAACTAATATTTTTGTCAAGTTTTGCTTTTATTCCCATAGCTTACAGTCTCTACAGGAAAGCTTGTACTTTGGCTCACAAGTCAATTAGAGTGGAATGTTCAGAGTTCTATGTCTTTGCATAAGAACTTCTTTGTAAAAGAAGCAGGGCACCAAATCTTCATCTTCATTTTTATCATTCACTGTTGCTACTCAAAGAGTGAAATATGTAAGTAGCAGAGCAACGAAGAGGAAAATAACTTTTATGAAAGGCATCCTTCTGTAGAGTGATGGATAAATGGAGTGGGACAAATTTTTTTTCTGAGGCAGTTCCAATAAAGTCAGATGATTTACAGCAGGGATGAATTTGGTTCACTGTCTTCCATGCACAGATGAATTCTTTCATTGAGAGCTCCTCTTAGCAACTGTAGCCACATCTCATGGCAGCAAATTGAATCTATGATAAACTTACTATAGAATATCATTGAAATGAAACATTATACCTCTCCATACTAGTCTGTTATTATGGAGGTGCTTATCTGGAATCATCATGATGAGGCAGAGAGGAAAAAAAAAAGATCTCATTTTTGGAAGTGGAGAAGAAATCAATGAGGTAGTGCTTTTCATTTCTGTTTCCCTTAAGAGGCATCTGACCTTACTTGCCACATCTCTAAAGAGAGACTCTTAAGAGAGAAAATATTCACTGTACAATGTGGAAACACTTTATTGCATAATGGTATCAGTTTGTAATAATTAAAAGAAGAGTGGCAATGACATTTCATTCTGAGAACATGCCTTCAACTTATTTATCAACCATTTTTTGTAGGAAAACAAAAAAAAACCCGACGACGGCTTTTGAAGAGTACCATTGATCACTGAAATTTATACAGAAATAAAAAGCTATAGCAATCACATCCTGTCTTTCTCCTCCTGCCCCATTCAGGTTTGGATTTTTTTGTTTTATTTCTGTTTAAACTCTTTCTGTGTCTCTACTTTTGTCAGTCTTAACATGCTCCCTCCCTCCCCATGCTGTAGTCTGTCACAATGTCCTGACAGTGTCTTACTGTGCTGAACAGCTTTGTAACCAAGTAAGGAGTGGGACATCAGGGAAATAAAGTATCTCTGTAGTAATAAATACTGGCATTCATAAGAGAAGTCAAATATTTAAATATTTGAAGAAATTAACAATGAAAGAACAGTATTGGGGCGGGGGGGGGGGGTGTTGAAAGCATAAGATATGAAAATAATCCAAAAGTTTAAAAGGTTATTTGACCTTACAAAAGAATTCCGCAGTGGAGGGGATGAAAAAAAAGGGGTGATCTTCCCACCACTATTAGTTACGTTTTCACCTTACTGTATTAATTATTTAGTGTCCACAAAATCCTAATCAAGAGAGGGGGAAAAAAAACCAACCCACAACTTCCTCTGCAGGACAATTAAGAGAAGGTTTTGACTTACTTTTTTCCCTCATCTCTTTAGTGAGTATGGAAAGCCTGAGGAATTTAAGCATTCCCTCTGAAATGACAAAATTCAAAATGGGTTCATTCACCTGTTTCAGCAAATGCTCATATGCTATGGTGATAGGCATACTATAGAAGCAAACAACAAAACATTTTTCATGCAAGCTAACTTCTGAAAAAAAAAATCAATTGTCAAAAAGCAAAATTAGTTAAGATCATAATGGATCTTTCTCAGTGATGATGGTTACGTGGCACACAGCTTCATGCCTAAACCATGTAAATAACGGTATGTGTGTATAAATATATATGTATATATGCATAGGTAGGAAGATTTGATATGTCTGCCTCAATCACAGCCTTCTCCCATCCATGTTTCTGCCTTATATCTTAATAGGAAAATAACATTGTAAATTCCGTCAGCTGTGCTGGGCACTCACCTCTAGCGGTCCTGTCATACACTTATTGGTATAAAATACATGCCTATCTGTGATAATCTAGCTTATAAAAATGGGCCGTGGAGGTCTAGGATGCCCTCATGCATTCTTTTCCACAAAGCAGGAGAGGAATACGGTGAGCAGCTCTTAGATTTAAGTATCTTAAGACCCAAAGGGTGCCTAGATAATCTGTATATAATGTAGGATGACTGAATAATGAAGGATGTTACCGCTCTAAAGAGCAGTATTCTTATTCTAGAATTTTCTTATGTATGAAGCTTTGCCAGGGTCATGCCTGCCAATTCTCCATTTAGCCGCTCAGGTAGGTGAGCATTTGTCTGCTTTCAGAGCACAATATATGACCGATCATTTTGTTTCAGAATAACTTAACATTTTGAACCAAAAGAAAAACAAAAACTCTCTCATATTACCTAGTATTTTGCTGAAACTTGGCCCTGTTAAAAAATAAACTCTTTGTAGAATCACCATTACTGAGTTTTGGCGCATCTGCCACAACAAAATGGAAAGGATGTTCAGGTATTTCCAGATATGATTTAGCATGGCAGATGTAAGGGAAATGATAAGACAACTGTAATTTTTTCCTTCCTTTCCTTGCTCCCCATACTGAAGTTTGGTCATTGATGTTTCACATTAATGTAACATTTTCCATTTTATAGGTGTCATGGTTTAACTCCAGCCAGCAACTAAGCACCACACAGCCACTTGCTCACTCCCCCCTGGTGGGATGGGGAGAGAATTGCAAGGGTGAAGGTGAGAAAACTCATGGTTGAGATAAAGATGGTTTAATAGGTAAAGCAAAAGTCATGCAGGCAAGCAAAGCAAAACAAGGAATTCATTCACAACTTCCCATGGGCAGGCAGGTGTTCAGCCATCCTCAGGAAATTGGGGCCTCATCACGCGTAACGGTTCCTTGGGAAGACGAACACCATCACTCTGAATGTTCCCGCCTTCCTTCTTCTTCCCCCAGATTTATATGCTGAGCATGATGTCATACGGTATGGAATATCCCTTTGGTCAGTTGGGGTCAGCTGTCCCGGCTGTGTCCCCTCCCAACTTCTTGTGCACCCCCAGCCTGCTCGCTGGTGGGGTGGGGTGAGAAGCAGAAAAGGCCTTGACCCTCTGTAAGCACTGCTCAGCAGTAACTAAAACATCCCTGTATTATCAACACTGTTTTCAGCACAAATCCAGAACACAGCCTCATACTAGCTACTATGAAGAACATTAATTCTATCCCAGCCAAATCCAGCACAATAGGGAAAGAATTTAAACCAACGATTCTCAAAGTACAATCACTGACAAGTAATCTGCAGTTGATTTACCTGGATTGTGGCTCATTACAGAACTGATTAAGGTCTAGTAAGGTCAAGGCTGGACTAGAGCAAACAAGCCCTGCTGAAGCTAAGCAGGCTCTGTTTGAAGTATTTGGCTAATGTTGTATCTCTTGCTACAGTGGTGTCCCTCACAATCCATATTTTCACACCATCCTTCTTTTGCCATTAACTCAGATGGTCTGTCCAGTCAACTTTTCCATATTTCATCAAGACAACACACATTAATTCTCCATCCAGCTTCCCAGCTGGCAAACTGCTTTTGGTTATTTTTATGCCAATGTTAATATTCCATAGTCGTTAAACATTTTGGTTAAAAAAGAAAAAAAGAGAAAAAAACCCACCAACAATCCACACTCCCAACACTAGATAAAATGCACAACTTTATGCCATGCATATATTTTCAATAGTGAATGACATGACAAGACTAACGTAAAACCATATAATAGATAAGATGAAAATGAACTGCCCTAATGTGATGCTTGCAAAGTTTTAGGCTGGATATTAGGAAAAATTTCTTTACTGAGAGAGTGGTGAGACACTGGAACAGGCTGCCCAGGGAGGTGGTGGAGTCACCATCACTGGAGGTGTTCAAGGAACGTGTGGATGAGGCATTGTGGGACATGTTTTAGTGGGCATGGTGGTGTTGAGTTGATGGTTGGACTTGACGATCTTACAGGTCTTTTCCAACCTTAGTGATTCTGTGATTCTGTTACTGTAGGGACTCCAGACAGCAGGGCCACCAAACCGTGACTACAAGGCATTGCTGGGAATCCACAAAGGAGAGAAAAATAACTCTTCTACACTACCCATGACTAAATTACTCTAAAAAGGCAATTAAGAAACCCAGTTGGTTATGGAAATTCACATGGATGGCTTTACATCTTATGTAAAAATGGCAGCACAAAGTGAGGTTATTAGGACCATGTGTATTTCATGAAGCTTTGCTCAGTAACAGATTGGTTCTCAAGGTCTTAAATGTCAAGCACCAATGCTATAAATTATTTCTCAATGTCTAAACAGAAATTCAGAAATATTACCACCATTACATTTGGATTTATTGCTCAGGTTGTCCTAGTACGATTTAGGAATATCAATTTTAACCATTCACCTCCTTCTACACATAAGCAGAGTGAAGAAAAGAAAGGCAAGTTTCACATGGAAAGAAACTGATTGAAGGTTTTTAAAAGAAATAATTTTCTGTGTTTTCAGTCTTTGAAGCAAAAGAGATTGTGAGCCTATTTTGTAACAACGCACACCAAAATTCTTCCCCTGTTATCAGCTACAATAGTTTAGAATTTTTTTTTTTGCTTACATGAAAGTTTGTATTTACAAGTAAAATATTTATTTTAAGCCTAGAAGCCCAAAGATAGTATATCTGAAACCAGAAGAAAATATTTTATATTTTTTTTTAGAGAAAAAATAACAGGATTGAGGGGAGCAGAAAAGCCATGAGAAAGAAAATTACATGAGTACAAAAATTTTTTTTGTAGCACACAAGCAAACAGTTCCTCACTGATTCTTGCACCCTTTTAAAACTATGGAAACAGTGGCCTTGCTAATGATGCTAATGGACCCAAAAGAAAATCATAGCTAATTCATGTTCTAACAGAACACACTCCTAACTATAGAAAACCTGATTTGTGTATCCAAGACAAATAATACAATATTCTTCTCAGCATTTAGAAAGTTGGTGATGTTTCTAAATTGCACTAAGCTTGCAATATGACTATTCATTTATTTTCAATTTGTATTAGAGGAAGATTTTTAAGGAACATTGGTTTTGTAAAGTGAAGATCAAGCATAAAATACAAAATTTAATTAATATTAATATATTAAATTAAGATACTGGGTAAAAAACGTCTCTCAGTACCTTTGACATGATTTTTAAGAATAATAAACAGCTTTTCATCAGTACCAAAAAAAGATGACAAATCAGCAGTCAAATGGAATTCAAATCAATCCTTACTCTCAAATACCAATCTTTCTACTCCTTCACAAAAGCTTAGATCAAAAGAAAGAAATGGGACTAAGGGTCAATTGATTTGAATTATTTTGGGCGAGGGAGAAAAGCAGAATCCATCCACAAAATTCCCTTGCAGTGAAGAGCCAGTAATCTGTTGTCTTCTTTAATGATAAGCTCCAGCT
Source organism: Gavia stellata (assembly GCF_030936135.1). Lineage (NCBI taxonomy): Eukaryota > Metazoa > Chordata > Aves > Gaviiformes > Gaviidae > Gavia > Gavia stellata. Next base: position 112,860,765 of record NC_082594.1, on the reverse strand, counting down.
TCAGCTTTTGTGACCAAAGCACTAATCAAGAAGGAAATGAGGCTACCTCTGAAACAAGTAAGTCTCAAATCATTTAGGTCTAAAATGTTAAAAAATTAAATGCTACCAGGAAACAAACATACAACCAAAGAAAATCTTGCAACTCTGTTGTCATAAACCCTTTGAAAATACACTGGCAATGTATGGTAGTTATTCCAAACATACATTTTGATTTCCAGATGTGATCTTAGAGCCACGGAAGAGGGAGGGGGATTTCTGGGGTTCCTGGTATGCCCTGAAACAGAAGTGTCAGAAAGCAAAGCTCACACTCTACCAACAAACAAAAGCAGTGTCTTCTATCACTGTAAACCAAGCTAGTCAGTGCAGCTCCACAATTTGCAACACGTGAAGATCTGTCCCAGCAGTTTCAAAGATGTGGATGAAAAGGAAGGTTAAGAATACATTGACGAACAACAATTCAGTGTACAAATTGCATCAATTTTAGAGTTCTTCACCAATCTCCTCCATGTCCCCATTTCAGCACAGCTGTATTCTAATCTTATATTGTTATTGATTATACTACTTCTTTTTTCCCTAGACAGTTTTAAAATATACACATCTTGATGGTTGAGATGCTTAGTTTGGAAATTGGTGCAGGAGACTCTTAGCCCCTCTCCAATTATATATTGTGAAAGAGACTCTCTGGAGATTTTCAATAAAATGTTCTTTCATTATCACTCAAATTACATCTTCACATTTATTGACAATAATCCTGAAGAGGGTAAGTTTCTTCTGTAAGTCAGCTTTCACCATCAGGATTAAGGATTTCAAGAAAATGTGCATTAAAAAATATACTGCAGAAACAGTAGAATTCTATTTTTGCAGAATGCTATTGAGTAAATGGCTATTCTGTTGCACAGATCACTGTTATAATATTGGAAAAAAATAACCTTATTTACCATGAAACAGCATTCACAAGCGGAAATGATAAGCTTGTAGATGTAATGATGGGTTATTAGCTAAACATCGATTTACAAATTCATTTAGGGAATAAACGGAAAAAAAAAAAAAGCCAGATCGTGAGCTGGATTTCATCAGTATTTCTACTGTTTGCTGTGATGGATGAGTATTCATGGGTTTGTGTTGCTTCAGTGATAATATCCTGTTCAGTCTGGGCACTCGGGGAAAGAGACAGAGAGAGACACATACATTTAAGTGTGTCTTTAGAATGAACTTCTGATTTTCACTACCTACGTCCAAACTCTGCAGAATCCTTTTGGGATCTGGTTGACAAGCTTCCACAATCTGCTCAGCTTCACCCAAATGCAGAGTAATTTGAATTTGTGTAATTAAAAATGAACATCTTAGCTGAAATTTAGTGGTTTTTTTAGTTCTCACTTGACACGCAAGTAAAAACATTTAACACACAGGTAAGGGGTAATTTAAAAAATAAGTTTTGCAAAAAGAAAAAAACAAGAAAGAAAATTAATACAAAAATCAAAATGTTTTAGCTATGTAGGAATGAAATTAATTTCATATATTGAAAACAAATTTGCCTGAATTTTATATAAACAATCTCAAACTGCAAAGATTTCATCTGACCCAAAGCAGAAGCAGGAAGATAATTTTTTTTTTCATTCAACTTAAAATTACTTTTTTTCTTTCCATTTTTGCTCTTCAGTCACCGCATTAGAAATCCATTATTCCCTTAACTCTCACTGTGGCATCACGTCTTTAAACAAGTTAATTTCACCTTGCTGGAGTAGCTGCGACAATACAAGTTGGAGAAAAACTGGTCTTGAATTCAACATAAAATTATTCATTACTCATTATTATATGAAATAGCCGTGTTCTGTATTTTCTGTCTAAGGAAAAGACTTTATTTTTATTGAAGTGAGAATTACAAAGAAGTTGCTATGCTACAGGTCTGATTATGTCTAGTACCTAGTATCTCCTACTGGAAAATGTGGAGGCTGTAAGGCTTCCTCCCCCCCTCCCAGGGAAGCCCCCACATTATCTTTCAGCATTATTGTTGTCACTGATCACACACCCTTAGCAATGCCTGGTGGCAAGCAAAATCACCCAGTCTAAATCCAACCTAGCTCCCTGGCTCCTTCAGCTCCATTACTTCTACTTTGTTCTGATCAATCATCGCTTCTGTAAATTACAATTTAAAGAACAGATCACAGAGTTATGTCATTTTGCAAGATGGCCAGCACCAAGGAAGTTTCATGTATATGGGAGCAACTGACAGGGACCATCTGCCTCCAGCTATAGCCCCTTTAAGAAGGTGTATACTTCACAGTTCTGTTGTTGTGGTTTCATCTGGCCTTTTGCACAGGGTAGGGAACAGCTGCTGAAGAAGAAGGGATAAGATGGAAGAAATAGATAATATTAAGCAGCTCCCAGGGAATAACTGGGAATGTCCAAAAAAGTATTTCTTCAAAAAGATGGTGCAATACAAAATATGACTAGCTTATCATATATGACAATTATAACAGATCTCAATCCCATCATTCATGCTTAAGACTCTTAGTGATTTCAGCAGACACTTTGCATGAACAAAGAAGGTAATCATGCATGGGAAACTGTTGTGACCTCCAAGATACTGGTGCCTGGCAACTGGTAGCTAGTTCTGTTCTCAATGTTCCCTTGGGAATTCTCATTTCTACTTGGTTGGTGAAAAGCTGTTTAGCTCTGAATTCACCTGGTCATCTTTCTGTTTTTATTATGGCTGACATGTCTTCCTCACAGTTGTATATAAAGGGTAATGAAGAACCTTCTCCAGTTTTCCTGTGAATCTCATGGGGGTTTTTTATACTATTCATGAAGATTCATGAGTTTGTAGTTTGTAATTAGCAAAAGTCTTGGATTTTGTTTTAAGTGCTTTTCCTTTTGTAAAAATGAGTTGGATAAACCCTAAAAGCCTAGGAGTCAGAAAGAAAATTAAAAAATAACAAAATCTATCTTAAGAATAATTTGAGCTTTCAGAGCAGTCTCATTAGGCTGTACAGCTCAAGTCCCAACTTCCAAATTCTTGAGACTGGAAACATAAGATTAGAGAGTTGCAACCTCTTTTTACCCTCAGGCCCAGTAATAAGCACACAATAGCTGGGCACAGGCTGACTGTCATTTATGTTAGTTCACAAAGCACAGATGTATCCCAGGCTCTTCATAATTCCCTGAGATTCACCTGCATTCAACTGGCTGGATTATTTTCTTAAAGAAGCACAACTGTCTTAAAGATGCACCTCCCTTTCCTCCTAGCTAGCTTTTCTCTAGCCATATTTTATGGTATTATCAACCTGATTTACAGTGAGTTTTGCTCTCTTTTATTCTTGCCACTCACAGGGGCACATGGATCCCTAAATTTAAAAGGGGGGGGGGGGGGGGGAGAATTTATGTTAACAAGGAAGTAGGCGTTCACTTACTATTTTGAAAATTTTTCTTCTCTTCCCAGCATTATTTGGCCAGGCCGACTGTTCGGAGTTCAAATCCTAGCCCTCCACTCCACTAGAAAAGAGGCTGTAGAGGACGTACCTTACTGAACCCACCCAGACTGATCAAGGCAGGGTTTAACTCGACAGAGTCCAGAAATCCAGAAAATCCAGAGCCTAAATATGGGTTAGGACAATATATTTTACCCTTCTCTGAACACATGATGATGAAGTAGCAGGAGGAGAAGCAATATTGGGTGAGCTCTCTCATCTTATGAACATATATACTGAAAAGATGGAAGCGGCTTCAGGTTAACATCTGGCCACATTTGCACAGGCCAATGAAGGCTACGAGGCTCTTCAACCTGGGAGAACATCTGGCTCCAGAAGGCAGACCACTCCTAAGAAACTAAAATCACTTTATGTTCTATAAAATCAGTCAATTAATAGGCTAAAGAAAGTAATACTCATCAGCAGGAGTATGAGCTGAAATGCTGTTGAGATGATTTGGAGACAAAGAAGAATCTAGGAGATGAATCAGTCCTCAAGGGAAACAGTAATTTTGTCTGCTTCTTCACAATGCTGCTTGTCATGTACAATTTTTGAATATTGACTATTGAACACTGATCTATTCAATGATTTCATCTTCCCTCTTTGAAAAATGTGTGTGAATCAGGCTGTCAGGCTTGCAAGAGCAGTTATCCATCTGACTGAGGAAACCGGAGATTGAGAAGTTCCCGGTGCATATATTGAAGCATAACCTCGGCTTTCATTGGCCTTTCTTAAAGGAGAATGATTGGAGTGTCTCAGCAGGTTATGATGTCTGTGTCCAAGAGACCAAGCACTCATGAAGTGGCTATAAATTGCTTTTCGGGATTGGCCTAAAGAATCTGCTTTTACTATAATCTTCTTTACACAGAACATTTCTCAGCTGTGCCTGAAGCCAAAAGGATCATTCCTTAGGGTATGGCCTTTAACCCTCCGTTCTTATTCTGAAATAATTTCTAACATAAAATCAGCATACACTGGCTAAAATCTAAGATGTAGGCAAGTAAAAAACTGATAATCAATTTACCTCTCTTTAAAACACTTTACTGAGAAAAAGTAAATGAGATGAAGGAAGGTGACAATGGAGCAGCAAGATAATCAGCTTCAGACACCTCTTTTTGTTGACATAATGGGATAATGTTGCAATTACGTTAGTACAAACACATAATACCTGAGTAGTGGAAGCATAATCTGACCTCTCAGGTTGAGCTACACAAATGTTACTTGACCCTTCCCCCCATGCATTTCTATGCTGCTGGATATATGCTAAAAAGAACCAAAGAGAAAAAGAGTTGTGCTGTGACACAGTTTCTTAATCAGATGTCATTCCACACAGAAACCAGGCCGGGAAAGATGTGCAATTGATAAGATAACTAGATTTTCAGCACGTTATCCACTAGAGATTTGGAATTGGATGTTAAAAGCACTCTGAGCTGATGAATTTATCACGGTTTGCTGGATAGGATCTTGATTAACTGTGTATTAAAAATCATTTTACTAAACCTGGTGGTAAAAAAAAAACACCAAAAAACAGACTGCTTCATGTGCAAGAGCCAAATAAGGCTCCCGAGGTAACTGAGAATGCAGTCACAGAATCACAATCATTTATTGAATGCGTTTCACAAAGTATGTAAAGAATACATCAGAAGTAGGTAAAGCATGGGTCTAATATTATTTCATTGGATTGTGCTATATGCACCAGTTGCAACATGCCTTTTTATAATGCTGTCAAATATTTCAATCTTTTTTAAGAGCTTTATTAATAAAGCACCTACATGAATTCAATTGGAAAATACTGAAATACTCAGGGTTATAGTGTATGGTTCCTAGAAACTGTAATTTTTAAAGGCTTTGCATAAATTGAGCTGAACAGAGAAGTTATTGGACTACTATGACTGTGACTAAGCAATGTACTTTTATTTCATATCTAAATTTTAGCCTGATTTTAATTTCTTGCCTAATTTTAAGCACATATTAAATGCTTTGATATACGTATATATGCAATTGTGTTATTGTTCAGCTCATTTTTATATAATCTACTTGTTTTGTAACATTGTGTGTTAGTAGATGCAATCATTTATTTAGATTAACTCTAGATAGGCTAGACTGGCTGCGTGAGGCTAGAAATAACACACAAATTTGCTAAGCCAATCAGAAAGAAACTGATCAATAATGATATATTGATCAATTTTCATTCTGCTGCAACAACATCAGGTTGAATGATTATATCTACATCAACCATTTAGTATAACAGAAACAAAGTAGTAGTAAAAGGGCAACATTACAGAATCAATTTCTTCCTACTTTGAGGCTAGTTTTCTCAGAAAATGCTGCACTTTCCTAAAGCAAATTTCAAGATCAACATTCCAGGCTGTTTCACACAAAGGTAAAGTTTTAACAGCATTAAAATAGAGCTTCCTAAAGGTCTCCCTTAAAATACATTTTTCATACACTTTCCACAGAAGGAACAATTAAATTCTCTTACCTTTCTAATAGAGGATGTAAAGTAGTCATATACAAAACCATTTTTCAACTGAGGATGCTGAATACTGCTACTATTTGTCATCCCTTTCTCATTTCTTGATTCAGGCTTTTTTAAGCTGATATTACACTTTCCTACTATCCAGAGAACTAAGCAAAGATTAGGATTTTTAAAAAAGAACTTCTTAATGGCTTTTCATTTTTTGCAGTATGTCATAAATCATACCAACTAAAAACCATTGGTGGATATGTTAGGATTTGCTACTTACTCTTCAGTGTGAATCTATGTTAGGAAATTAGTGACCAGAATTATTAGACACTATTAGTCTAATATAGATAGTACTATTTGTTTCATTGTTGCCACATTTTTACGTTTCCTTTCCTCTCCTCTTCTTTTTTTTTTCTGTGTGTGTCAATTAAAAGCATCCATGCTGCCAGCAAAGAAAACATTTTCTTGTTGAAGTCAGAGGCTGCAACGAAGGGAGTGACTCTCCACATTGATAGTTAACAGCACAGTCATTAAGAGGTGAGCAGGCAAGTGGGTGACTAATCATGCTTTGTTTAATTCAGACTATAATTTTCAAATTATATTATTCAGTTTGAGAATATTCCTAGTCTGTTGTTTTATGTATTCAATTGTTCTAAGCCATTTTTATGGCACAGCTACTCTATTACCAAAAAAATTATAACACAGCTGAGAAATGTTAGATATGGAGAATAAGTTTCAGAGGTACAAAGCTGAGGTGACTAGTCAAGAGTGTTTCTGGAGAATTACCTATTTTCCTTTCTCCTCTTTCTTTGCTGTGCCCCTATATGAACAACACCTTCGTTCAATTTTCTTAAAAATCAGAGAAGGCACAGTAAAGACCAGACTACAGCCACTGAAATGCTACAGTCATGAAGATGGCAACTAGCCTACAAATAAGGTATAATTAATAGTTAAGGGACTTAACTGGGATTAAGCAGAATACAGTCACAAAACTTCCCTAATTTTCACCAGATATTCATCCTGGTTTCAGCTGGGATAGAGTTCATTTTCTTCCTAGTAGCTGGTATAGAACTGTGTTTTGGATTTAGGATGACAACAATGTTGATAACACACTGATGTTTTAGTTGTTGCTGAGCAGTGCTTACACTATGTCAAGGAATTTTCAGCTTCTCCAGGTGCACAAGAAGCTGGGGGGGGACACAGCCAGGAGATCTGACCCCAACTGGACAAAGGGATATTCCATACCATATGATGTCATGCTGAACAAAAAAAAAACTGGGGGGAGATAGCCCGAGGACGTGGCCACTGCTCAGAAACTGCCCGGACATCAGTCAGCAGGTGGTGAGCAATTGCATTGTGCATCACTTGTTTTCTATATCCTTTTATCATTATTATTATTTTTTTCTTCCTTTCCTGTCCTATTACAATGTCTTTAGCTCAACCCACAGTTTTATCTTTTTTCCCAGTCTCTCCCATATCCCACTGCGGGGGAGTGAGCAGGCGGCTATGTGGTGCTTACAGAATCACAGAATCACCAAATCATTAAGGTTGGAAAAGACCTTTAAGATCATCAAGTCCAACCATCAACCCAACACCACCATGCCCATTAAACCATGTCCCACAGTGCCTCATCCACATGCTCCTTGAACACCTCCAGGGAGGGTGACTCTACCACTTCCCTGGGCAGCCTGTTCCAATGCTTCACCACTCTCTCAGTAAAGAAATTTCTCCTAATATCCAGCCTGAACCTCCTGTGGTGCAACTTGAGGCCATTTCCTCTTGTCCTATCACTTCTCACTTGGGAGAAGAGACCAGCACCCACCTCTCTGCAACCTCCTTTCAGGTAATTGTAGAGAGCGATGAGGTCTCCCCTCAGCCTCCTCTTCTCCAGACTGAACAGCCCCAGTTCCCTCAGCCACTCCTCATAAGACTTGTGTTCCAGACCCCTCACCAGCTTCATCGCCCTTCTCTGGACATGCTCCAGCACCTCAATGTCCTTCTTGTAGTGAGGGGCCCAAAACTGAACACAGTATTCGAGGTGTGGCCTCACCAGCATCGAGTACAGGGGCACGATCACCTCCCTACTCCTGCTGGCCACACTGTTTCTGATACAGGCCAGGATGCCTTTGGCCTTCTTGGCCACCTGGGCACACTGCTGGCTCATACTCAGCTGGCTATTAACCAACACCCCCAGGTCCTTTTCTGCGGGGCAGCTTTGCAGCCACTCGTCCCCAAGCCTGTAGTGTTGCATGGGGTTGTTGTGACCCAAGTGCAGGACCCGGCACTTGGCCTTGTTGAACCTCATACAATTGGCCTCAGCCCATGGATCCAGCCTGTCCAGATCCCTCTGCAGAGCTTTCCTACCCTCAAGCAGATCAACACTCCCGTCCAACTTGGTGTCATCTGCAAACTTGCTGAGGGAGCACTCAATCCCCTCATCCAGATCGTCGATAAATACATTAAACAAGACTGGTCCCAAAACTGAGCCCTGGGGAACACCACTTGTGACCGGCTGCCAAGTGGATTTAACTTCATTCACCACAACTCTCTGGGCTCGGCCGTCCAGCCAGGGTTAAACCACAACAATATTAGCATCTCACAGACAGTATATTGTTATTTGTTGATGGCTGATAGTTAAGATGCTTTATATTCCCCAGTAAAATGGATTTTTTAATTCTCCATAAAAAACAATATCAAGCTGTGATAAGTATGTCTCCTTGCATTTCGGAAGTGCTCCCCAGGAAAGGGAGAGCAAGATATTTTACAGCCAAAAATGTTTTTGCAAAGAAAGCAGAACAAAAATCTAGAGAACCATGCAGTACATGCAGTGCTCTCGTGCCTTAGTGGACTTTTAGTCTTCATCCCAGCCTGTGCTACCCCAGCCAGCAACATTTTGTGGATTTACTTTTGCAAAAATTAACATGTTATCATGCTTATTCTCCAATTTAATATTCTTCACTTTCGCCCCAATTCTAGAATTTGTTGTGAGCTGGCTGAGTTCACTGCAATCTGTCTGAAAGCAGCAATCCAGCCCCTCACAGAGCATCGCAGAACTGGAGCCTATCAGGCCATGGAATAACACAGTGTAAAATAAAATATGAAAGTCAACGTCTAGCCATCAGGACAATTGCTCTTCACATGTATGGACTAGAATTCAGACATACCTGCTGAATACTAATAGATTATTTTTTTTCTCATGCACCTCTGTTCTCCTAACCCTAGCAGTTTGGTTTTTGGGGACATTATACTTGTTTGATTTCTTTGGCAGGGTAAGCAGAACACAATGAACTATTCAGTGAGAAATACAGATTGCACTTGAGAATTACCTACATTCCTATTACAAATTAATTTTGCTATTCTTCTTTTTTCTAAAAAAGTGGCATGAATCTGTGTTCTGCCAAAGGTTTTGTAGAAACAAGTGTTTTTATTCAGTACTGACTTTTGCTAATGTCCCTGAACACTGCTCTCTCTCCCTTTTTATTTCAATCCGTACCTTTTCCTATGACAAAAAGCAACACCTTCCTGTTTAGAGTTTTTAGGGTTTTTTCCTTCTTTTACAGTGTACATTTTCCCTAAATGTTTGCAACGTTTTGTGGCCTCTGTCAGGTGGTAGGCAAGATGTTCTGTGGACCCTTTGGACAAAACATCTTTTTGCAGTTGTTCTCGATTGTGGGGGGTAGGCCCTAAGTGCTTCTCTCAATCCTGTTGCATATGATCATAAGACTGCAAAAAATTACAGTGTTACTACTCTCAGCAAGGCAATTTTAATGCCAACACACCCTTGCCCAAGTTGTAATGGAAGCAATAATCAAGCACATTCTTCCCATTGCTCTTCATACATCTTCTTCCTGCTTAAGGATGGGAGATTAGCTAACACTGCCTTCTGGTACTTTTTTTCTGAGATGAGCAAATAAAAGTCCCTGCTGTTGTCACTTCATCACATCCTCCCATGATGGATCAATACTTCTCTGCCAGCCTGTCAGGGGAGGACAGCAGCAATCTGGACTTAGATTATAGAGCTCTCAGGAGAGAGGTTTCAAAAAAACAAAAAAGAACTGTATACAGCTGCTTGTCCTGACAGCTGTTATTTAAAAATATCAATCCATTTCATGACGTAAACCCTAACAATAAGGAATTAAGAAAAATCTTTTAATGGAGGTGGGTCACAGATTCTGTTCACAGATTTGTCGTGCTTCCAGAAAACTATGGTCTACATGTGCAACATTTGTATTTGTCCCCAAGACAAATTGAAATCAAGATCATCTCCAAGAATTGCCTGGAATTTACATTGGAATCTAACTCCCTGCTCAACTACAAATTATGAGAGTTTGAGCATGTCACATGTAAAAGTAGCACTTTGGTATTTCCTTCAAGTAACAAAGGTACTTTTAGGCTCCTGCAGTCTAGACAGACTTCTGCCCTCACAAAAGTACCCACAAGTACCCAGTGCTTTTGTGGACTCTGGGTACTAAGCAGCAGCAAGAAATTTGCCAAGAGCAAGTTACAGAAACAAAAGGTATCTAGAAAGCATGATCTGCCAATAGATTTAATGTCAACCAAAAATGAACACAGGACATCCACTAAGGTGGACCTCCTTTGAAATTCTATGTCCTAACCCAGACTCTTAACCCTCCACAGACACTGTCACAACAGGGTGGTCTGGCTGTCTTGGAAGTGAATCTTTCTTAAATCACAGTCTGAAGATGTGCAGATTACAATTTTTTGTCTGTAGCCCCAATCTATATAATAAGGTTACAAAAAAATTAAAAAAAAAAATTAAAAAAAAAAGACATTGTTTTCAAACACAAATTGTTCCTTTGACTGCTGATGCACCTCCTCAATTTCTATAATAAGGGTCTGGTTACGAGTTTTTAGAATCTACCGGTAGCAAGGAGTGATAAAAGTCAAGTGTTTGCGGACAATTCTCTGCTAAAAATATGTAGGTTCTCCTGTGACAGAGTAAAACTTTACAAGTTATGAAATACTCCAGGAAAAAGAAAATTAATTAAATTTAATCTACTCCTAGCTACAATTGATTCTTCATCTCAGGACAATGGATATGAAACATCAGAATTTTCATTAACGATATGTTGTTCACTGCTCTTACTCTCTTTAGGGTCTATGAGGTGTCACATGTAACAAAAGTTCACAGAGTTTCAGATTTTTTCATGTTGTATTTCCTAGCTGCATTTGTTAGTGTAAAAACTCATTAAAATTCCCTGCACATCTCATGGACAGCGTGCACACCGTGTAAAAAAGAATAAATAAATCTATGAGAATTTCATAAGACCTGTAGTTGTAGAAAATTTATAAGTCTCTCATATACAAATGTTTTCTATATTACTTAAAAAAACCCTCACAAAGCCATAAAGACTAGTGCTCATATTTGCTGGTAAGTCAATCTTTCTTTCAGACATCAAGAGATGACCTCTTAAGACCCAAAGATTTATCAAGTCAGCAGTTTATTCCCTTAGGCCACCATCTTCAGCCTCTTCCTCTTCCAGTCACGTCTATTGAAGGACTTTGCAAACCCCCATGAGGAAATGGACTAATCTACTTCTTTCTAAAGGACAGGAATGATGCCTATACTGACTGCGCTCTGTGGGATGAGAAAGCTAATAAAGGGAAGGAGACTACATCTATTCGTGAAAGATTCAGTGTGATGTTTGTATTACAAGAGACAGAGTTAGAGTGCTGTAGCTGTCAATCAGAAAAAGGTTATTGTTGTGCAGCATCAGCAACCACTACTGAGAAATTTTTGAGGAAATTCATTCATGTTTTTACTTTATAAGCATAAAACATCGCTAATTAATAGAAAAGTCAAAGGACTGTTTGCGTAAAAAAAAATATAGGTTTTAATCTTTCCCCTCTTTTCTCTCCCCTATATCAGTAGATTCTTTAAGAGATACATACACATGACAATTTAAAGAAGTGAAAAAATGAAAGAGAAACCCTTAATTTTTTTTTAGAAAATAACTTATTCATTTGCATTGTATAATTTTCCATAAGTTTTTTTTTTGCTGTCTGCTTAGAAAAATTCACCTATTCATTTCACATTGTTATTTGTAAATATTGCCACCATAAAAAAGAAATGGCAATTATACAAAAGGAAACAAGAGACTCTCTCTCTTTTAGCCAATCACTAATTTCCAATAAATACATCCAAACAAACTTTCTACCTATTAAATGAGTAAAAAAAGTCTGTCTTACTCTTTTCAGGCAATTGCATAGGTTGGTCTGTCTGGTGATCTCCCTAACTTCATGTGCACATCTCTCTCTTATTAGTGTTAACTTCATGTATTTTTCCATCTGCCTTTTTTTAAAATACAAACAAAAATTAACTTCATCCCCTTTTCTTCATGTCCCTCCACTGTGAGATTTTTCTTTTTAGGCATGGCAGACAGCATCTAATTTTCAGGTTCAAAAGTGCCCCATTATCTACTCTGCTGGCTGCTACTGTGCTGAAAAAGTGTTACCATGGGAAAGGATAGAGATCAACCTGCAGGGCTCTGATAAGCAATTCTTTATGTTTAGTTTTGAAAATTCTATGTACCCTGTCAGTCTGGGAATCTGACACGTGAAAATACATGGATGAAAGCAATTGGAATTTAAAAAAAAGGGAAAAAAAGAAAATAATCTTTGTCTCACCCAGTTCAGATTAATAAATAGCAGATCCTGAAATAAAAAATAATAATAATAATAATAATAAAAATCTGCCTCATTCTCTGTTCCCAAGTTACCAAGTTAAGAAAGAAGGTATGACCGTGTAAGATAGTTTAAGTTCAGGAGTTCTGGGATGCACTGGAGGGACATCACATTCCCCACTGCCAAGGGTGGAGAACTCGAGTGCATCAATTGAAATAAAGTGGCAGTGATAAGTAAACACAACATGGATAACTTACGGCAAGGGAGTCATGTTTTAAGGGCACAGCAATACTTTAGCAACTGAATTAAGTTTCACAAATCGTAATGGAATAAATTAGCAATGGTGCTATGTGAATATCCTTATTTTATTCAGTTCTGGGATCTTCTACCCTTTACAGTCAACAGATTGCCAGTGCAGATACTTGGCAAACTGTGTGGCGTGAAGCAACCGCTCCTGAAGCTTTCCATGGATCCAGGACATTTTGAAAGTCTCAGTGTGTCCCATCAGTCAGTAGCCACTTCATGCTCTGCATAGCGGCTTTTCACACTCCCACAGAAGTGCCGAAAGTACCAAGGCTATCTGTTTGAGGGGCTTCACGAGCCGTGCCAGTGCCTTAAAAACAACTGACTGAACTCATCTGCTTTATCTAACAGTCTTGCTGTGAAATACTCAGGTTCCTGCTTCTCTGAAATTTCAGAGAACCCTGGAGAACACATTCATGGCTTTCTACAATTCCTTTGTCAATTAAAGACAAGCAGCTTAAATTAGAATGGTCAAATGAAGTCTCATGAGACTGCTAAAAGGAGTGTCGTAGCTTAACTTCTTAGAAGAAGTAAAAATATCCTAGCAATATGAAAAGCATTCAATCAGGCTATGTTTCCATTTCCCTACTGAAGTACTAGACATAGCAGAAGATGCTTCTAAATACACAACATACATATTAAAATCATACAAACCATCTGCAAGTGCCCAATTTTAATTAATTTGCTGGATACATAGAAAATCTGGAAATCTGACAGAAGTGCTTGGGTCAGCCAAGTTAAAATTGAGGATCCATTCACAAACACCTAAAATAGAATTACCTGATGATAGGAATATGAAATGTATTTGTAATTTTGCTTTGTATCCTGAGGAGGTTTTTGAGCAAATTACTGTATCAGAAGTTCGTTAAGTCATAAATTCTGGTCTTATTTGCTGTCTCAGACACCTGTAACAAAATGTATATTTTCATTTAACCATCTGACCAAAACATCTGTTACCTGTTGTTATATTTTGGACCTTGAAATCTGCCTCCTTTTCAATAGATTCCCACTATGTGTTTTACAGTCTGCCAGTGGCATAAAAGTACATAGCAGATGTTACTTAGTATTGGACTGCGTGACTTCCCGTTGTCCAAGGCAGCAAATCTTTTTTTAATTCATCACAGAACATAAGGATGTTTCCATAATCCAGCCTTTAACACAACTAAACCATCTAAAGAGATAGTCATGGCTTACAAATGCCTTACAAAAATCCTCCTCTCTGTGTTTTGTTCCAGTCAGTAAAAGAGCTGTCTCTGCAATGATCCCACTAAATAACTCTCTCAAGCCCATTTCTGCATATCCACTTTTGACGATAATGAAATTGGCTGGATTAACACTTTGAATGCATTTTTGCCTGTATCTCCTGTGTAAGAACTGTGTTTACTCTGGTTTGCTGTGATCTATATTCTCAACAGAAGGTAGAATGAGAAGCTGACATTATCATTGATAAAATTCTGCCATCACATGCTGATTTTGCAATGAAAACTAAAATGTATATTCAGTAAATTAAATCACTGGGTTTCATTAGGAAATCCAGGAAAAAGATTTCAAGTCCTACGTCAGCCCAAAAGGGCTAAATGAATACTCTTTTAGTCACTTTTTGGGCCTTTTCAAAGGACTGCTAACTACCAGCTGAGAGGTGAGAGAAAGCAGCCTCCTAAACTGCATCTTAGCTGCAACTTGTTCCCATGTTCTGGTGTATTTATGTTAAGATAACTATTCTTCAGACTCATTTCTACTCTATATCTCCCTAACCTACCTACTAAAATGAAGTATTGCTTTTATGGTGACAGGGAAAGAGTTGAGAACATTACAAACCACCTGCAGCATCCTATAAATGTACTGGAAACATAAAATAATGTGCTGGAAACATAAAATAATGTACTGGAAACCAGATCCTAAATCATGTGTGGGAGCAGGGAAGGATCTATTCTCACCAATCAGTGTCCTCTGACGCATCCCTCCATTGTCTTTAAGTCCTACCAAGGTCTCACTGTTGCTCTGAAGCCACACAGAGGTCTCACTCGCTCCATCAACTTCATCACACCCACTAAGAACAGAAATGTTAAACCCAGTTAAATAGTATGTTGCTCTGCAGAGAGTTTCGCCATTGACTTGAGTGTAAGAATTCTGTTTTCAGCCAGCTGAAGAAAAATGATATGTGAAGTAAAGCTACAATATCTTTTGCTTCATTTGCATTGCACTTCCCTAACCACTTGAGTTAAGGACTGAGTCTGGAAGTGATTTTGTTTAGTACAAAGATACACACGTTACATGCTTATGAAAAAGAGATGACAAAAGATGACAAAAAAGCATGACAATCAGTCTGAATGCTAGCAATTGCTTTCAACCTCTTTTGTCTTTGTTAATTGTTCATATAATTTAGAATGAAAATTAGTTCTGACTCTTTTAATGTGAATCTGTAGACATTCAAAGGTCCATAAGCCACTGATGAATTGTCAGCATCTCAGACATTAAATTCTTGCAGTCAGTTTCTTAACAGCTTTCTACATTGCTTTTCAGTTAAAACTGGCCAAGATAATATGTCTAATAAGTCTATCACCAAGCTAAGCTAAACTGACTTAGCACCAGACTTGGATTTTGTGGTGACTACTTCCTTCATCTATCTAAACTGTTGTTTGACCGACTATTCCTCTCCTACTCTGTTTCAGTGTAAAATTAAATAAATAGGTTAGCCTGTCATCTTAGGCAGGAGATGAAAAGCATTGAAAAATTGCAAAATAGTGGCAATATGGAAGTGTTGCTGCCTCTGATGTTAAGACTGGCAACTGATGACTTCTAACGTTGAGTTGGACTGAGTAGTTAAAACCACTGGTAGTTTACATAGAAGAGGTCAGGAGAGGGTGACGTCCACCACCAGGAATTAGGCACTGACAGAATGTAGCTGAGAGGATGGTTTCTGCAGCCGAGAACTCTGTGGAGAACTGCACGGGATTTCGGCTAATGTGTTTAAAGTGGCTCTGGGGGCAAACGGAAAAAGTCCTCATACAACTAGACACCAGTGCCACTTGCACGTGGTGGTTAACCTGCTATCTAAGACAGTAATTATAATTAAGATATTTTCTGAATTCTGTTTTTTGTGGGTTTTTTTCTTTGTTTGGTTGGGTGGGTTTTTTTCCCCATGAGTTTTTGAAAATTAATTTTGCTCCTGTAAATGTAACATCTCTTTCCAAATGCCAATCACTGCTTCAATCTGCTTTGCTTCCACATCTTCCATACACTTCCATTTTCACCTTGTTGTTTCCTCTTTTTCAGTTGCTTTCAGGGCTTGGCTTGTTCCTGTATGTTCTGTGGAATACTGGTCATCTCTACTATGGTCTTTCTCACCAGTGAAATTACAAGCACTGACGGGCTGTGGATGTTGTCTACCTGGACTTTAGTAAAGCCTTTGACACTGTCTCCCACAGTATTCTCCTGGAGAAACTGGCAGCTCGTGGCTTACATAGGTGTACTCTTCACTGGATAAAAAACTGGCTGGACGGCCGAGCCCAGAGAGTTGTGGTGAATGGAGTCAAATCCAGTTGGCGGCCGGTCACAAGTGGTGTTCCCCAGGGCTCAGTTTTGGGGACGGTCTTATTTAATATCTTTATCGATGATCTGGATGAGGGGATTGAGTGCTCCCTCAGCAAGTTTGCAGACGACACCAAGTTGGACGGGAGTGTTGATCTGCTTGAGGGTCGGAAGGCTCTGCAGAGGGACCTGGACAGGCTGGATCAATGGGCCGAGGCCAATTGTATGAGGTTCAACAAGGCCAAGTGCCGGGTCCTGCACTTGGGTCACAACAACTTCATGCAATGCTACAGGCTTGGGGACGAGTGGCTGGAAAGCTGCCCTGCAGAAAAGGACCTGGGGGTGTTAATTGACTGCCAGCAAAATATGAGCCAACAGTGTGCCCAGGTGGCCAAGAAGGCCAACGGCATCCTGCCCTGTGTCAGAAACAGCGTGGCCAGCAGGAGTAGGGAAGTGATTGTGCCCCTGGACTCAGTACTGGTGAGGCCGCACCTCGAATGCTGTGTTCAGTTTTGGGCCCCTCACTACAAGAAGGACATTGAGGTGCTGGAGCGTGTCCAGAGAAGGGCGACAAAGCTGGTGAGGGGTCTGGAGCACAAGTTTTATGAGGAGTGGCTGAGGGAACTGGGGCTGTTCAGTCTGGAGAAGAGGAGGCTGAGGGGAGACCTTATCGCTCTCTACAATTACCTGAAAGGAGGTTGCAGAGAGGTGGGTGTTGGTCTCTTCTCCCAAATGACAAGTGATAGGACAAGAGGAAATGGCCTCAAGCTGCACCACGGGAGGTTCAGGCTGGATACTAGGAAAAATTTCTTTACTGAGAGAGTGGTGAAACACTGGAATAAGCTGCCCAGGGAAGTGCTGGAGTCACCATCACTGGAGGTATTCAAGGAACATGTGGACGAGGCATTGCGGGACATGGTTTAGTGATTCTGTGAACGCATCAGCACCAAGATAAAGGAAAGCCAATTTATATATATTCTCCTTTATAGCATTTTCACTTGCTTTTGTGATTTTTTTTTTCCGTTTTTTTTTTTTTTTTTCCTTCCTTTAGACATCTAGTTACTCTGGAACTCTGCATTCTGGAGAGTTTGTCCTCTATTCTGCAGGCATTCCCTCCATATTCTCCAGTATTTTAATTTATAGACACGCTGCTCCACCTGCTTTTTTGTTACTCATGTTTTTAAGTAGTGATTCATGGGAAACCTTGTATGTAAGGAGGAAACTACTAAATATTTGACAAAATAATATAAAGGGCTTCAACCAGAAAGTAGCCCTACCCTTCTAAATAGACATTATCTTTTATTAGTTGGCAGATGGTCACCATCAGACTCTGCCTAGGAAATGAAGTAGCCTTGCTGTCTTGGTTGAGAGCAACCATTTAAGACAACCTGTTCAGTTTCAGGTGGAACACAGCAGCAGCACTTGTATCATTGGAAACACCCAAGAGAAGGTTTAGAAAGCTATTTCCTCCTATTATTTGCTGTCTTTTAAGTGAGATGAATGTCTGGTTCTAAAAGTGTGGATTGAGTTAGCATAAATGAATACACCAATGTAGCGCACACTCAGGATGTTGGCAAGCACATTTTGAAAGAGCTAGGGATGAAGAGCTAAATCACATTACTGCACAGACACTATCTTACACAAAAGACAAAAATAGTGTGATTTTTTAACAGCTTCTAAGCGACTTAGGATCTAAAATACCATTGTCTTTCAATAGGATTTGCATTATTTGTGGCTACACCTTTGCAGGCATTTGGGTCCCCATCCCCCAATGAAATCAAGAGATCATTTCAAGCTTTGAAAATCACATGATTCAAAACATGTTGAGTAGGTACTTATCACTAATTCTAGATTCGTTAATTTTTAATGAATGTGTGTGTGTATGTTTTCTGCAGAAATAATGAAGGACATTACAACTTAATAACCAAAATAGCTCTTTTCATGCAAACTACTATGGTAATGCCAATTAATCAACCAAATGCTAGTACAACCAGAAATCCTGAAAAACCTTTGTTCTGAAAGTACAGGGGATGTTGTTTTAGTTCTTCACTACCTGAAATTGGATAGTTCTGCTTTGGGAAGGTAATTTACCAACATTTAAATCTATGTTATAATGGGGTTGAAATTGTTCTGAATGTGGTACTAACTCTTGTTTACAAGAATGCCTTTCTAAGAAGAAAAGTATTACTCTCATACCAGTGTGTGCTAATTTCAGCATTCCTACCACAGGATCTTAGTCTGACTAAAATTACTTTTTTATGAAAGTTTTTTCTTTAAATTGTGAACAGAAAGAACATTCCTTCTATATCCAATCTTTCATTCTTATTCAGGTGGCTGATTTTTTCTTCTGAAAACTAACAAATTTTACAATTTGATAAAACCAGTCAAAAATCCAAGGTCTTTAGGCATTTCTTAACATTTGCATTAGTTAACTGATAAAACATTAAGCTTTTCTTCAGGGTTCCAAAATGCCAATCAGGATGTCCTATACCAAAAGAAATGGGATACAACTGGCATTCTGGTCAGAGACAGTTTTCCTTGGGGGCCTTTTCATTGCTTTAACACTAATCTGTGACAAAAAGGCCTTGTCAGATTCTTATTGCATTTAAGAACCTTTTGGTGAGATTTGTATTGATTTGGAATAAGGCAACTGACAACATTGCAATAAATTTTTACTACTTAGTACTGATCAATATGGATTTTTTCAACCTTTCTCAAGAAAATTGCTTTCTATTGCTCCAGATATGGCCAAGCTGCTCCCAAGTTAATTATATCTCATGCAACAGGTCATGCACTTTATCTAGTTCTAGTCTCTGACATGAAACAATTTTTAACAGTCTAGGAAAATTTTTGTGTCTGCAACTAAAAAACCTGAAAACCTGCTGCCCTAAGAGGACTATATTAGTAGCAGTCTCTCTCATTGACTGCACCATGAGTGCCATGTAAAATGCTGTTGCTGTATCAGAAAGCGAGAATTTCTACCACTACAAAGCTAATCCAGACTCTTCAAGGTTTTTCCCTAACCTTGCTAGCAGCTTTGAGGCAATTTAATTGTGGTTTACTTTATTCAGCTAGGGATACGGCATCAGAGTTTACGCTGCACTATAACTCCAGCTGGAAGGTACCCAGCTGCGCGTAAGAACAGAGTACATCTGTACTGTTTGGCAGACAGTGATGTGGAGATCTCTGCCAAAATAGGTATCTGAACCACAGGTAGTATTGAAGCATAGGCTGTCTCCACATGAGCAAGTGGCGTGGAGCTAGGAGCACGGATGACCCACACAGAGTGAAAACTTCTGTGTTGAGGACCTGATACCTATACTATGCATGCTTCAAGGGGTTTATTTCAGACTGACTCTGGTCTGCTCCTGTAGACTTGACACCTATTCAAGGATGGCAACCACTTGCAGTGCATCTTTCAGGTTAGTTTCATTATAGAGGAAGGCCATTTGTACACACCAAAATATCAATGCAAACCAAAGCACAGACATTTGGTATGAGCGTGAGATACCTTCCAAAAGTACACTTTTGCTCCATAGAAAAATGCTGTCTATGTAGGCTAATAAGCAGCTTATTCAGAAACTACTCGGATGCTGGTAGACAAAAGGAACAGAAGGAGAGATCTTGCATTATAAGTCAAAGTGCTTAAGGTGGCTGTTACTGAATGCATACATGCAGCTCGGGTATTACTGAAGTGTCAACATCATATAATCTAATGCTATCAATCTCTAGTCTCCTTCCCATAAATCCTCCTAAATGGCACACCACTTCTCCTTTAAGAGCACAGAAATTTGCAGGTTATGCAACATAAAACTCTAAAATCCTGAGGACAAAATGCAGACATTTTGGTCTGGATGATCAGTGACCTCATCTCTCCATGTTCCTTGATCAGTCAGGTGCCTCACACAACTGACAAAACTGAGCTATCCAATGCAAAAATGATTCTCAATGGGTATTTTTCTTCTTGAATTCTATTTAAAATACAGTCAAGTTCATTGGGGAGAAAATGGAGCATAACAAATATGCAACCAAATTAGAAATCACTAGCAGAAGCCTGTATAAAAAGTTCAACCAGTATAGCAAAATAAATATAACTTCTCCTTATATGTAAAGAAAATAGGAAAAATGATAAAATATTACAGAGCTTTGATATGCTCAGAAGGAATTGCCAGCAGTCTCGTTGACCCATAAGAGAAATTTAGGCAGACAAATATTTAAAAAAAAAAATAGGAAAACCTAGTCATATTCAGCATTTATCAGAACTCATGATGAATGAATCAATTAATGGAAAACATACATCTTTTATTTCCCCTTCTTCAGCCAGTAACAAGTAACCCTTGTTACTATGCCTGAATAGATTGATCTTAGAGAGTAAAATGAGCTGCTTGCCTTGCCTCGGCATCAGAGAATATCTGATCAAAGAACTCATGCAATGCCTAAGTTAATGATTAAAATATACTATAACCACTACATAGAATATCTCGTGACTTATATGCATCTATTTATCAATTCATCTTTAGAAAAAAACAAGAAATGTTATTCCTTTAGAAAACAGTATTTTAATTGAACACATTTTTAAAATAATTCCATTATATGCGAAATATCTGTCAAACATACTAATTTTAATTATTAAAATTACAGTGAGTTTAGTAACTGTGGTTGTGTCACTATGTGGATATCCATCTATTTTCTGACCTAGCCAGTTGCATCTAATATTATCATTTTAACTGAGATTGAAAGTGCACCCTCAAGCCCCACTTTCTCATCAAACAGATGTGGATGTTTGCTTTGGCATGACCATAACCTAGCTGGTTGTGAGATGAAGTGGGTTATTTAAATTACTTTTGTTAGTTTTAAATAATCACATTGGCAATTGGGACAGGTGTATCTCAAGCTACAGCTCTGTAACTTTTAAAGTGGCTGCCACTTGTGAAGTAGAGCATGGCAGAGTTATCAGCCTGCCGTGAGGACCTCTTCTCTTATTAACCTAGTAAAATCTATGAAACTGCTTTGAGAAATCAAACAAAAATTACTGTTTGAGATACAGTTCATATATGTACTCTACTATAGTTCTGTTTCATTGAAATCAAATAATTGAATTCTTAAAGAGTTTAATTTCAGTGGTATTTTATATATGAGATTGCAATTAAAATTTACTTTTGGGCAGTTCTTGGTGGAAAAACATAGCTGTTACCAAAAATCAGAAAATACACTCATGTTAGTTTCATTTCTCTAAGCAAATAACATGACTTCCTGAAAAACTCTATGGTCTTTCTCTTCACTTAAGCATGCTATAATACATCTTGTAGGGATACATTCAATGGCTTGCATGTCACAGTTTACCTTGTTTTGATAAAAAGAGGCTTTAGCCTCTATCAATATCTATCCAAACCTGAATTCACGTGCATAATAATGCATACAAAAGATTATGCCAAATGAAATGTGCTTACTGGACTGCAAGCATTAGTCAGTAAACAGTGAGGATTGAATTCATTACCTTGCTACTATGTTAACTATGAATTAAATACCAAAATTAGAAATAAAAAGGAAGAGAAACACAAAAAAAGAGGTAGAAAATAGATGGTAAATGAGAGCAGCTATTTTAATCTTCTCTAGTGTCTGTACATTACTGAATATATAGGCAGTTAAACCAAATTCATCACAGTGAGATGTTGTCCCTGAAATACAGCCCTTTTGCTGCTAAGGAAAAAACCTCACTGCTGTTGCTGTAACCAGAAAAGATGAAGAAGCTAGAACTTCCTCAGCTAACAGAGATTTTCCCACATTGTTCTGATTGCTCTAAATAACAACCTGGTAGCTTCTGATGGCATTTACCAGCTCTCAAGAAGCAGCGGATGAAGGAATGGCAGAAAGAAAACAGAAAGACCATCAACACAAGAGTAACAAGTTCTCAACCGCAACCGTTTCTCCCTGTCAGAACAACTTCCAGTTGAATGTCTATTTCTAGTATTTTGCTCATGCAAGGGATGCAGAAGAAGTTACTTTTAAAATAGTTTTTAAAACTCAGTGAAAATGAAAACTCAGTGAGTTGAACATAACTTTTTCTTTAATGTTTTGTCTCAGTCACAAACTTCTTAGAGTTAAAAAGGGGGTGCTTTCTCTCAGAATTTTATACTAGGTACAGCCTGGTATAACATAAATACAATTCTAAAGTATTTTTCAAATACTTCTTGCATGATGGTCTGAAAAGGCCAAAAGCCACCAAGGGAAGGTTCTCAGGTTCTTCCAAGTTCCATGAGACTTTTTTTTTTGGTAAGGTGCTCTCAATGGTGGATATTACATGCAATTGAGAGGGTAAGCAGGATAAGCAACACTTGGAACACTATCTTCAGAAACTGGATTTATCAAATCTTTTTAATATCATAAATCTGTAGCCAGCAAAATGAGATACCATCCCAAAGATATAAATGTAAGCCTATATTTCTTCATATAAGTTGTTAAATAACTCTCTAAGACTCTAATCATAATGAAAAGAAAATATATTAACAGTCTGCCATTTTACCCACAGGCAAATCATAATGATACCCCCGCTAATTAAACCAAGACTTCATTAAAGTGTTTCTCATTATCATTTGCAATATTTTATGATAATTATCTGCCTTTTATATAACAAATTAAATTAATGTTTTTAATAACACCTTTAACCTTAGCTTAGGTAATTTTGAATGGCAATGTAATGAGTACACTTAAATGCATACTTTAATTGCCCATCACATTAATTATTTTATAATGAAATAATTTGGGTAACTTATTCTCATTATTTGTTCTTTTTGCATTGCAATTAAACATTCGATATGCTTCATGAGCAATGTTAACACAAGCTTAAATTAGTTCAGCTGCATTAGTGTGTTTATAAAATATCAATGTTGAAGGATTTTGCAAGTGACATTTAAAATTTCTATTCCTTTTGTGCTGTTCTGATTGAATTAGATTATGCTATTGAAGAAAAAGAAAGGTTGAGTCCCACTTTTCCATCAGATAATAAGCTATGACATCATCTCAGCAAAATAGTGTCAGCACCACAGATTAATAACAACATTGAAAAACACAAGACTTGAGCAAAAGAGAACGAGCCTTCTATGACTTAGACCTAAATCATCTACTTTGCAGACACCTGGCACCACCTCTTTGGGTCACCTATAACTGAATCATTTGAAGCTCAGAACCTCAGAAGCTTCTGTGGCAAACTGAGGTTTGCCCAGCCAGACATGATTTTAGGACTAAGGCTTACAGGTCAGAAATAGGCAAAGTCTGACCACACAGTTTTCTTTCAGGCTCATTGAAGTAGCTTCTCCACCATTCCCTCATCCAAGCACAGCAGCTTATCAAAACCAATACAGTATGGAGCTTAACAGTGTATTAATCAGCTGATAGTGTAAAGTTCCTTTATTTCACCTAATCAGAAATCTATTGGGTAGCAAACAGACAAATGAGAAGTAATGCATTTTATATAATCACATTTACATTTTCTGCTTACAAAGAACAGTTTTAAGAAGAACAGTTTAAGAATGTAAATGAAAGAAATCCTTTTCTTCCTGACAGATAACACAATAGCTGTCACACTGGCAGAACTAGAATAAGGCTAACAGGATGGCAGCTGCAAGCTAATTCAGGAAGGGGTGGGGAACCAGATAGTTCTAGCAAGATCTAGGTAGTTTCATTGGAATTTACGTACAAGAGAATAATAATAATTAAAAAAAATCTACTTATCAGAGGTAGATTTCAATTTTTATTTCATGACTCCATCTGAGTTGCTTAGCACAGCAGAACTGATATTAAACTAATATTCACATTTTCAGAGTGCAATTCTACATATTCTCACTTAAACTGGCATACAAATAAACTGAAGTTTTAGAAATTCATTTAGGTAAGCATCAGATATTCCACTCACTAATTTTAGAAGTCAAAAAAGCAGTAAGTTTCTATAGGCATATGATACATGCTAAATTTAAAAAGGGTTGGGCAACCCAGATAACATTAATTCTCATCAGAGCTAGCTGTTTCACTTTACACTACACTGAAAAGCTTTCCCTTGTTGGGCCAACCTTTTTTATCGAACGGCTATTCCAGTAATATAGAAGCAGTGTAGATTAAGTTTGCCTTGACTTTGCCTCCTCAATATAGGTTGGATGACAAATGGCTTCTGCTCGACAGCATTCTTAATGTTACTGCTGAAGCAGATGTCATCAAGACATTTACTATTTTCTTAGCAGTTTCAGATCCTGCCACCTGAAAGGGTATACAGCAAAGGTAGCTAGAATACACTTACAAAAACTGAAGTAAGATATCTGCCTGCAGTCAGAGACAATCCCACGCTGGATGGACTGGGAAATTACTTGGACAGGAGCCTGTACAGTTTGTTAATGCCCAATGGATGGAATACATCTCACCCATCTTCAGGCATCTTTGTAGAGACACCTCCATCTGGGCTGAGGCACTGACTCCCTTTTAAAGCCAATAGAGAAAAGCAGACTTTCAAGACATGGTACTTTTGGTCTACTTAAGATGTTTATTCCAGGATGTAAGCAGAATTGGATAGCGATGCCAGCTCCTTTTCATTGATCAAAAAAAGGTAGGTGACTAGTCAGCTGTAGATATCTAAGTGTTAGACGTACACAAAGTTAGATAATTCCCACACATACTATCTGTTCTTGGATTTATGAAGATATGCATGAAACCTCTTCATCTCTCCTTACATGCATCAATATACAACCTCACACATACAACATCGACATACCAGTTAGAAGATTGGGTGTTTAAGGTTGTGAAAGGTATCCCTGATAAACAGCAAGCAAAATTTTGAAGTGTGGGAAGAAGAAAGGAAGAAAATAGAGCATTGTTACAAAGAATTCAGTTTGGGACACAAAGTAACCTTACAAAAGATCCTCCCTCGTCCCCATATGAACATCCATAAAGGTCTTAGCTTTCTCAGGATTATAAGTGTCAAAGATCCCAAGACTTCTATGATCCAACCATCTCTTCTTACCTCTAATCTTACATTCCACTCTCTGTATTGTTAAAAACTGTCAGATTTGTGAGCTTTTCTATTCCTTATTCTTTGACATAGAAAACAGGATAAATTGCTGCCCAAAAATACAAGAAGCAGGTAGAACTATCACCATAATTTTTACCCCTCATTTTTTCGTAAATGAATAGTGAAGTAAGATTTTGAAAAGGATGCATAAATTAGTTCAATGTTATTTAAGCTCTTAAAAACTATCAGCAAAAACAAGCCACTTGAAATCTTAATAGTCTTTTGAAAATCTTAGTCTTGACCTGTTTCTTGAAAGAAACAGTGCTAAAATCAGCTTCAGAATTACATGTTTCCTTTAGGTTAGAGGTAACTATGGTTAGGTATTGCTATAAATTAGTGCGGTATTAAGTGTGTGGTTTATGATTCTAAGCATTGTTGTATTATAGTTGATAGCTGATTTCCACGAAGAATACATAAGCTTCTGTTTTAAATTGACATTTTCAGCATTTAAATTAAGCAACCAGAAGAGGGTAAGACACATAAGGACCCTTCAGAAACCTTCAATATGCTATCACCTGATGAGGACACTCATAACTCCATTTGAAACACAGTATTTTGGCCCACAGAGAAGTAAAAGTGAGTACATGTATGTGCACCTATGTGTGTGCATATAGATATATAGATATACAGATATTTTCAGAACTCTCAACATTGTCATATTTTATTAAAATCAGTAATAAAATCCATTTACCTCATTGAGAGAAAATGAGAACATCAACATTTTTGAAGCATGACTTACAACATAACCTTCAGATGCTGCCACTACATTGATCAGTAAATAAATCTAACAGCTAAATGTGTACACACACTTTACATCAAATGTAAGTGAACCTTGCCACAAAATATAGAAGAGAAAACTAAAAGCACTTTGTGTAACTTTGCATATGTATATTTAAAAAAAATAAATAAAAGAAGCATCTTGCAAAAGAGAGATTTCCAGTAGACTGAAAACTAATGTAATATTACATAGAAAGCTAAAACTTTTATCCTGGAATCACTTTTTACTGCTTGTGTTCAGATTGCAGCAGTTGTCAAATGATGTGTCATAGATACCTATGCTGCAGATTGAATAAGGTACAGAATATGTTATCTGCTGTTTTCAGGGTGCCTTTGATGCAAGATTGTTGCATATTACCACAAAAGTAATGTATTCATATGCAAGATGAAGTGCTCATAAGCACAAACTGTCTTGTGAACTATTCAGTGAAATCGATAAATATATACCTTTGCCAAAAGTGTGAATAAATGTGTCTAAATCCTGATTCTTATACTTCAGGTACTGTCCATCACTAGAGACAGAATACCAGGCCTGAAGGACATTTGATACAATCCAGAACAGTTCATCTGTTCTTAGGCACAGCCACCTCATATGACCATTCACCGTGCACTCTGAGGGGTGGTAAGTATAGACAATTTAATGGAACAGGCTTTCATAAACCACAATTACAAAAAAAGCCAAAGAAACATTGGCTGCATTTTGTTCAGCTTCCTATCACTTTTTCTTACCCACTTAAGCAAATCCATTCTTCTTTGAGAAAATTCAAAGCTGGATTATTTATGAAAAAAAAGGAAGCTGCAGCAAAAGCCATTTAAAGCTGACTGAGGATACACCTCCACCAAAACCACAGGCATCATGGTGCCAAAAGGGAGTGACAGTATGAGACCCTGATCAATTGGATCTGAGAATTCATGTATTTTCCACAAGTCAATTTTAAGTCTAATATCGATGTCTCCAGCACTCTACCAGCAGGTTTCATTATAACTCGATATATGACAGTCACTTACCGAACGGGCCAGATTCATAACAAATTGTGACACCTTGTAACATTTGCTGATACTCAGCAATTGGGACTTATTCAAGTGCATTGAACAATTTATTTTTAAATTATTTCCATATAGTCTGTCAGTAGAACTTAAGAAAACTTTATTTTGGTAACCTAAGTAGACTCAGTTACATCTGAGGCAAAATTTTGATACTGTTTTTGTAGCAGAGTTTGTAATAGACTGTTGCTAAATGTGATGATTTAAAGAAAGGTCCTGTATAAAACAACTTTCAAATTACTTTACCTTTTATCTGAAATTCTTGGAAAATTATGGTCTCCTATAAGACTAACTTACTGTCTCTGTGTTCCATCAAAAGTTGTCACCAGGAGAACTGAGACATTCTCCTTTGAAAACAAGTTCCATTTTGTAGATGACCTAAAAAATACAAAAACTCGATATAAAGACTAAGATCTCCTGTGAAAATATTTATCGTTCTGAAAAATATATTCTTAACTTACTAGCCTCTCTATTGTTACCATGATAATGACACATTTTGTTGATATTCATGAACACTGAATAAAAACAGAAGCCTTTTCATCCTCCTGGAATAGTATATACATTTTAAGGGTTTTGCAAGAGGGTTATAAGACTCTGAACAGAAAGTTGTGCTGCTTATGAGAATTAATGTAAAATATTACTTATAATATATAATTAAAGAAACATAACTTCCAAAGCAAACAAGCAAGCATATAAAAACATAGTCAGACACACAGTAGACGTAACACTTGTTTCATTTTAGGACTTCTTATTTATTTATTTTGTTTTCTATGCCTTGTACTTCCATTGAAATCCTCTCAAAACATTTTATGCAGAGGTTGTAAGAATTTCTGCATAAAATTATTGCTTTTTTCCCCTCTTAATACCTCAAGTATTAATTGCAGTTACATTTTACTCTAGCTATAATTTTATAGTATCTTCCTAAAATTACACAGGTGCATCAATGACCTACCAATGCTCACCCTTGCAATAAGTCACACTTTTATTAATATTTAGCCAGCCCTGCTGAATTACAGCAGCTGGCAACTTGGTATGTTACTTTTTAAAATCCACAGCTAAGTTAAATTTTGCAAATAGTTCTGCGAATGCTATATCAAACAAAACCTTATTTCATTGACTTGTGTCTTGTTGTTTGACGTGACCATTGGAAATGACACAGACTCTGATTGGAACTTTTCCCATTTTGGTTAAGTAAATGTTAAATAAAATCCCTGGTACGTGTGATGACACTGGACTTCATGCAAGAGTATATACAACTTGGGACTTGTTCCATGTGTCAGTATGGAACCTGGGCACTTTTTCAGACATCGAAAGTAACTGATATGGTCAGATTTAACAAAAAAAATGTTGTAAAATTAATTCATTACATGTATAAATGTAAATTAGAAACTTTAGTATGTAACAAGCTTTCAATTACTTGTTTTACTTTTATTATTATTTGATTGTCTAACAGATACATTCCTTTTAAGTCTGAATTTAAATACATGATCATGCACACGTTTGCGTGCACACACTGGCATATCTTCCTGTTTGGTTTTTTGTTTAGTCCTACATGTGCAGTAAACTCTGCTGTCTTTTCAGGCAATTGATCATCTCTAATCTGTTGTGACATCTAATAGAAAAGCCTAATGAAGATATTTAATTTGGTAGATGTGGTTATATCCACAGTGTGGAAAAAGGGAACAAACAGTACTGGACTGCAGTGGTGGAAAGAGAGAGAAGACTGACACAGAAACTAATCAAAGAAGGAAATGCTTATTTGTGAAAACTATGTATTATTAGCAAGTATCGTGAGAAGACACATTAGTAACTTGCCTCGTAATACAATCCTTATCTACATAACAAGCTGATTTTATGCTGCCCTGTGAGTCTTGCCTGCTGAAAGGTCAGTGGCAAAATTCCTATTTAACACAACTTGAAGTAGGGTATTAGAAACATCCTACAAGCTATAAATTGTACTGCTTCTTGCATTCTCTTCCACAAAAATCTGCTCCACCTTGATTTTTTCCCCTCAGATTATGACTTCAAAGAACATGAACCAGGTTTCCTTTTCTTGCATATGCAAGATTTCCCAGGGAAGTGGTGAAACCTCCCTGTAAAAGGCAGCTATATGAAACACTAACAAAACTTTTGTAGGGATGCAGCATTTGGAGTTAAAGACCTCAAGGGTCTGTTTGTTTTTCTCCTTTTGTGAGAGTCATAACATTCATACATACTTAGCACTCATGTACAAGTTTGGGAATAAAAATATGTATATAACCTCACTCAGTAACTTACTGGATAATTTGCGCAGTTCACCCAGGTAAAATGTTCTTTTACATCAGTCTCAGAGGAAGATTGATCACACTCATGAATCACATCAGGATGAAAAGATTTAATCCAATTAACAATTTCCTTTAATCCTAAATCTCCTTTCTCGTGGAGATTTTATCAAGAGCTATTTTTGACCACTTAGAACAGATTCATTACTTTTACTCAGTAACAACATTTTCTTTTTCTTTTCAACTTTGTATGTTTGAACCATAAACTAACAAGCACAGAGGAACTTTTTCCCTGTCTTTCAAGCACTGGTATGCCATTTGAGAGGTCTCAGTATACACATAGCCCCATTTTCCTAGCATAAGTTTTGCTCTAATATATACAAAACTAACATTAGTTGTAAGTGTCTCAAGCTCAAATTGCATTGTTTTGTGGCACCTCTATTTAAAAAAAAAAAAAGTCATACACAGACCTTTATGTAACATTTCTTTAAAAACATGAATGAATGCTCAGTTCCTAAAAATTCTGAATATGCATAGTTTTTCATACTTTTGGAGCATGACCTTTTGTAAAATAGCAGCATTTTTAAACACTTTCACATTGCTTATGGGGCTTCTTCAGAGGGTCCATTCTCCAGTGTCCAACTCTCATTCTAGTCTGATTTGCTGCTCTGGTCTCAACTTTTTTGTTGTTCAATCTTGTTCAAACTTAGAAACACTCCCAGTAGCTATATTTGGTTATCTGTATGCAAATAGGCTCCGTAAAACTAAGGCTGCTTAG
Organism: Gavia stellata; assembly: GCF_030936135.1. Lineage (NCBI taxonomy): Eukaryota > Metazoa > Chordata > Aves > Gaviiformes > Gaviidae > Gavia > Gavia stellata. The sequence continues at coordinate 112,830,437 of NC_082594.1, read as the reverse complement.
TCTGGGGATCTTTCTAACTACATTTAAAATTCTGTGTGGGAATAACATGGGAGCTTGCTTTCTTACATTTCTTCCTTAAAAGAAATATATTTCCTATAGGAAAAAAGTATTTTACACCAAATATATAAATATATAAAAACCCATTTAAATGTGAAAGCATCATCATTAGTTTGAAATCTCTTTACACTTAAGTGCTAGGGGTTCTTACTTCAAAGGCAGTCATATTTTACTGTCACTTTTTATTGTCTTTATTGGCTACATATTTTCTTCTCTTGCCTTCCTGACCATGCCTCTACACAAAAGTCCATCAAGCACACAAACTGAGGAAACTGCAAAATGTATTAATGACATTTTCTGGCCTCGCAGATAGAGGACCCAACAGCCTCCTGGGCTTCATTAGGAGGCGTGTTGCCAGCAGGTTGAGGGACTTAATCCTTCTCTGCTCAGCACTGGTGAGACATGCTGGGTCCAGTGAGACAGGGACATACTGAAGTGAGGCCAGGGAAGGGCCACAAAGATGATTAAGGGACTGGAGTGTTTGTCTTACAAGGAGAGGCAGAGAGCTGGGACTGTCCAGCCTAGAGCAGAGAAGACTCAGGGAAACTGATCCATGTGTATAAATACCTGATGGGGGAGTAAGGAAGAGGGAGCCAGGCTCACGTCGGTGGTGCCCAGTGACAGGACAACAGGCAATGGGCACAAACTGAAATACAAGGAACCTGACTTAAACATAAGAAACACTTTTCTGTTGTGAGGCTAGATGAACACTGGAACAGGTTGGCCAGGGAAGTTATGGGGTCTCCATCTGCAGAGGTATTCAAAACCCAATGGGACACAACCCTAAGCAATCTGTTCTGGCTGACTCTGCTCGAGCAGGAGGTTGGACCAGATGATCTACAGAGGTACCTTCCAAACTCAGCTATTCTGTGATTTTGTAATTACTGTAAAATGAAGGAGAAAAAAATGTTTTATTGGTTTCATTTTACAAAAGAAAAAAGGAGCAGTCACAGCCAGGGTGACATTTAAAAGTCTCTGATGAGCTAATGTATATGCTTGAAAACACTGCATTTTGATTTCAAACTTGTCTACCATTGCAACAGTTTCTGCAGGATATTTTAATTTAGTTTTAAAGTGAGGTTCTGCAGTAGTTGCATATGTTCAAGTCAGCTGTCATCAAAATAAATTCCACTTCATGTTTAAAAACAAAGAATATTCTCTGTTGCTATTGCCCCACAGTTCACCATACTGAACGCCTTCTACTGAGATGCCTTGGTCAGGCTGAGAAATAAGAAGTAAGGAACATCAATGTATTCTACTTCTATTCTATGCATCATTAACAGCTGTTAATTTATTAAAATGTCCATGTAAGGCATGAATATGAAGGGGTTTTATTAGATGCTATGAATTTCCAAAATTCCTCCCTGTATCCAGTATTATTCTATATGCTATTCACAACAGGAAAAAATTCAAGTTGAGTAGGAAAAGCAGATGCACCATCACCTTTACTAGTTTTTTACTTTAAAAATTCCTTAGGCATACTACATTTTTCACAAAGCAAATAGTTTTATTAATAACAGTAATCTTCTATTACTAGTTCAAGAGATCCAATTTAACGCACTTGCTGTTTCTGACAGCAAGACTTTTGAGCAGCAACCCTATCCACTGAAAATGACTAGCCATGCCACATATAAGAAAGAATTGTCATTAGAAGTGTCCTTCGGAAAAAAAAAAAAAAACAGAAAAGCCTGCCTTTCATTTCCAATAACTAAGTTAAATACAGCAATTAACTTGTTATCTGGCAGATCTGCAATCATCATCATCTTTTCCAAATAGGTAAACTCATCACTGTGCATTTTAAGCTTCAAGATTAATGTATTCCAAGAACACACTGAAGAATAAAGGTACTTCATGGCTGTCTGATTTTAGGCATCCTCCCATCATCCTAAAGTATAATCCCCTGGAGTGATTATGTGTGAATAATTTAGAAAAGTGCACAATGCCTGAGGTTTATAGGCATAATGTAATCCAATATTTGTTCAGTGGCATGTCCATAGCACTCCAGATAGACTGTAATGATCTTGCTGAGGGCGCAGCAGATAGTTCACATGTATATGGACCAATTTTTCACCCAAGAGCCTTGTCTTTTCTTCAAAAAAAATAAGGACTGCACTATAATGACTGTCAAACTGCTTTCCTGGCATTCATTAAAAAAAATAATAAAAATCACCAAAATGTAGCCTAATAAAAAATTATGAAATGTTAAAGAGAAATTGAAAAAACAAGAAATAACAAAACAGATTAAGTCCATTTTTCAATGTCTGTGACACTTAGAGTCTTAAATGCCATTGACTTCTAGCAATAGAGTTCAAGTGCTCGTCTCTTTTGAAAGTGATAGGTGACCTCCTATGTCACATAGATGACATATTATGTATTTATTATTGTTCATTCTGAACCGAACTTTGAACAATGATGTTGTATTATCACTGTACCACTAGAAATAACTAATTTCTTTTCCTTTCTCTCCTAGATCCTCTGTTTGTGGAACAGCATCTTTTTCCATATAAAACATAATATTTCCTTCAGAAACACCACTGAGAATTTCACCTCTACAGATGCCTGAAACACTAAATTAAATCTCAGTTGTTTATGGATCTGTGGGAAATTAACATAAAAGGAGGACAGCACAGTGAAAAAGGAGATTTATGCTTGTGATGTTACAATCTAGAATATTTGTGACGATTGATATTTTTCCAGCTCTATTTAATGTCTACATCAAATTTTGTTTGTGTGAAATATTTTAGGTTTTGTTACAAGTCTGTTGCCAAGACTTCTTTTAAGAATAAAGTCCTATATCAAAAAGCTTTACAGATGTTTAGTTGTTTTGTTGGTTTTTTTCCTATTGCTTCATTGTGCTGGCTCCTTTTCCCATACTTTCTTGTCCTTTAGTTGAACTGGATTGGTTAATTTTGCCCATAGATCTAAAGAAAAAGACTTCAAGTATAATTTTGCAATCAAGAGGTTAATGCTGAGGAAGGAAGAAAAAAAATAAATCTCTTAAATACAAGTGTCTATAGTCCTGGTTTATCGGAAATATGAAAATTACCTCCATAATGGTAAAAGTGTCATTTTGTAATGGGCAGGGTGTCCAACTCCATCGCATGGAAGAAACTGTAATGAAAGCAAGTGAAATATATGTGTAAGCCAGATGTCACATCCATGGTCTTCATGTGATAAAGTAAATTCAGATCTGAATCTTAAGATTTTTAAGCAGCATTGGCAATTTTAGTCTAGATTGCCTATTATTGTTAATATTTCACTGTTTATTTGTATGGGAGGATTCTGGATTTTAGGATCACGTATCTCCAAGAGTCAGCTTCTATATTCCAAGATACAGCAATATTCAAATGAAAGAAATTAAGTTAGCTTCTTCCATAAAAGACTGGACATAAAATCTGGATTCAGGTTAGGATTTTAATATCTGCTCCAAATTTTGCATGTGATGATCTAGCATTTGCCTGGAGGCTTGTATTTAGCTTTTCATACCAGTTAGCATTTCTGTTGAAAGTAGAACTTGGGTTTCCCCCATCATCATCTTCTGAATTATGATAGGGGTTGATTATTTATTTATCTTTGGTTTGCCTACTATAATCTTTTTGGAAAGAAGACAAGGTATTAACAGGTTGGTTCATGTTATCTTTGCATAATTATTTTGGAATATGCTTTATTACTGAAGCTCCATTATGACAACATGCTTAAATTGATATGCTTAGTATTGCTGCATACTTTCTGCATTTGTCTTAATAAAACTTTAGAAATGTTAATAAAGGCTAATGTGTTTATAGATGTTCCCAAGGTGCTATTTACATGTTAACAATGAGATATTGACTGTGCTGGTTTATTCCTACATATAAAGTACATATTTATCACAATAAAATACTTACACTATATCAAAAAAAATATTTATATCAGAACAGAGTCAACTGAAAGACGTATCTGGTCTTGCTTTTTCACACTGTGTAGCACCTTCTGAAGTTGCTTTTAACTCAGGACTTGGTAAAGAATGGGCCTTATGGAAAGGATATATACTATTTTTGATGCCTTCTTAGGTTACCTGTTATCTAAATAGAATCTAAATGGAACAAAGATACTCTCTGTTTTAAAATACTTCATGTTAGCATGACTGTCGTGACTTGCATTACAGTCTGCAATGGGGCACATTGTCTACTGTCCTACTTGCCTTCTCTGAATTAGAAAAGGTTTACTTCTAATGATACTACAGAACTAATTTATCAAGCCACTGTAACTATTATTGCATTTTCTGAATTTTCACCCAGTGAAAAAGGATAGTAATATCACAAGATGAGGAAAAAAAAGGAAAGGAAAACCATTATGTTTATGGGAATACACCATCACATTTCAAGTACTTATTTCAAAATAATGTAGCTCTTAGCTGTAAAATTTCATACTTTACTTACGCATCTGCTTTTTTGCCATTTTAATATTTTATATTTATTCAATCTCTGTAAAAGACACAAGTGACTAAAAGAAACGGACAAAGATGTTCCTTCTGGAAAACAAAAATTAATACTCTTTATGAAATGCATCTTTGAGTTTTCCAGTTCCACATCCCTAATTTCCAAATGTATTAGTTATAATATTTCAAATGTATTAAAGTTTATTTAAAACAATTTTTTTTCCTTTTTTGCTTTATCTGTCTAAGCAAACAGATGATTACCTATTCCCTTTTCTCCTTCACATCAATTTAGTTTTTTCTTCTCTTCCTTGGATGGCCTTAAGCCATACTCTATCGAAAAAGATAATTTTTGAACTGTCATGAGCTCATTCCCCTTCTCTTCTGTTAAGAGATTTTAATCAATACATGCAATTCCTTGTGTAACAATGGCACTTGCAGTTATAAAAGGAATCTCATGCTGGATTATCTATTTTTGCTTTAGAATCTGACTAGGGAAGAGATAGTTCCAGTCAACAATGTCTGCTACTGAATGCTTTTTTAACTTTGTGTACTATCACTCTGCTCAATAGAGCCACCAAGTTCAATCCACCACACAGCTGAAACTTGTTCAGCACAAAGAGAGAGAGAAACACCCTATTCTCCCACCTTGAAGCAACGTCCCGAACCCCACGTTAGCTTCTAATAGCTGCCAACAGCCCAAAGAGGCAGGGCAGCTTTCATTCACATCTCCTCTATAGCAACGAGGAGGACAGAGGATGCTAATGCTAGCCCCGAACCCTGAAGAGAGCTGCAGGTCAAAATGGCAGTTTTCCCTGGCTTTGACACGCCAGCTGAAAGACTGTTGTTGGTTTGGATTTCTTTTTTTTTTCCTCCCAAGAGCAAAGCACACATGCAAGAGGACAGAGCTCTGGAGATTCACCCCAGCCCATCATTTCTCAGTGGCACTGAATTCAAAGTTCAGATCCAAAGCTCGCATGCTTGCTATGGAGACTGGGGACTTACAGGTTAATGCCAATGTGCAGCATTGATTGGATTTGTAGGAGCTCTTTTAGCATCCTACTGTCTTCAAAAGGAAGCTGTGACCCCCAAAATCAGACCCACTAAAATGTCACTACTTTATAAAGAAAGCAGACACAAAATATAAAAAAAAGTCTTAGAGAATACTTTCAAGCCTTCTGAAAATGTCCATCCAGGTGCAGCTGTAAGTGGACTGGATAGACTATATACACAGCTTCTGTCTTTTGTCCCAATCCATCCAGTTACTGTTCCTTAGAAGTGTTCAAATATAACCACTCATTTTTCAAAGGTATGACTATTGCCAGTTTTGAGCATGGATTTATGAAAACATGGGTTGATCCTTCCCTTGAGGAATGTTTGCCCAAGAAAGCTTGTTTAAAGATCATGTGGTAACACTTCAATCATTCTCTGATGCAAAGTAAATTAGAGTTCAGAAAACTAATTCCTCCATTGTTTGGGTTACTTTTCAAAGTGTCTGTTATGTTCCAAATACAAAAGCTTAGGTCCCATGCAATTTACACCTTCTGGGCCTTGAATTACAAAGCAGTCAACTCTAGCTTCCCTCAAAGTTCAACTTATAACTCTGATTTTCAAACAATGCAAAGGAGCACAGTACACTTCAGAAAGACATAATTTAAAAAAAAAAACAAACAAACAAAAAACAAATTAAAAACCCCCAAAAAAACCAAAACAAAAAACCAAACCACACAACCCTTTGATTGATATCAGGCAGAAAAAACTTTTGAATATTTTGCCATGCTACATAACATTTAGAGAACCAGCAGTTTATTTTGAATTCAGACACATTTTTCTTTGCCTCTTTTCTAAAGCTGCCTTATTTGTATATTACAGTAGCAGACAGATAGCTCTTACAAGTGTCATCCCATCACTCACAGGGAAGAAAAACCCTGGGAAACATTTCTTGAAGTTTTGTTACCTCAAACATAGAAAATACAAATCCATTAACTATAATGTGATTTGAGTAGCACACAGTAGGATAATAATTGTATGTTTCTGGTAAGATCTATGAATGACTGCAACACATTACTATGTCTGCTTATATGTAAATATCAACACACTACCTCTCAAATATACAGAAGTGTAATGGGAAAAGCTATACATGACAATAGCATCCTTTTTTTTTTCCCCTACAAGGTTTTCAGCAATACATCAAATCTGTTTAGATAAAGTAATTAATTAATGACATGTTTAAACTTCTAAGTAAGATTGGAACTTAAATCAATTTCAATAGATGTGCAGTAATTATCATTACAATCACATGAGGGGTGCTAAAATGAGCACTTATTATTCTGCACACCTACACAACTTCTTTCTTTGTACAACACATTTTATTAAATCCTTGATTCAACCTTCTGATCTTTAGTGTTATAAGTCTTTGAGCAAGCTACAGAAGAAATTCAGCCAGAAATTTAATTAGCCAAGATGTTTAAACACAAAATACAGTAAGACAGTTCAGAGTTTGTAACAGCTTCAAACTTAAAACATGGAGTTCAGCAAGGATTGATTCTTGGTTTTCATTGTTTTTGACAGAAAGCTAGTTGTGTTTTTGCTGTTTATTTTACTCAGTGGTAACATAATATAATTGCAATATTAAAAAAAAAGGCATCTCAAAGTCAACAAAATATGAAGCTGTAACAAAGGAGAATTAAACATAGATCAGCCTGAAGAGGACCCGGGCCAATGTATAATTTATGTAAAGAGTAAATGAGCGGTAAACACACAAGCACACTAACTACTCCCAGGTCTAATGAATTAACGCAGTGATTTCTTGCTGTCCTGCCTCTTCAGAAGCTTTCTGTATTTTTATTCTCATAGCATGGTTATCACTTCTCACAGTCCACCAAACTTACTAAAATCTGGGCTCAAGTCCTGGCTGACACTCCAAGCTCTGACTCACACAGGTGTGTAAACCCTGTCCCCTGGTCCGTCCTGTGCAGGGCCAGGGGTTCTGTCCCATCTGGGGCTCAGCAGACCCTGGAGCCCCACAAGGTTGCCTGCAGCACAAACACCCTGCCCTCCCCTCCCCGGGGACCCCCACACCAGGCTGTGGCACAGTGCTGACTTGGCAAGGAGAAAGAGTTTGGGTCACCTAACAGAACAACAGATGCAGAAAGGACTTTATTACCTTTCCCACCTGTCTCACAAATTGTAAAGAGCAGAGCCTCTTGCCTCACCTGCTTTTGCTGAAACCCATCTTAAATGCCACAACATGGGTTTTATTTTTTGAAGAGATGAGGGAAGTAGGAACTGATAAGCATCATATTTACCATCCCTTCTCCACCAAGAAGAAACCCGATTTTATGGTATGCTGCCTTATCAAATGCTTTTGGGGGTGTGTGTGAATAAAAGAAATTAAAAAAAAAGGAAAGAAAAAAAGAGTTCATGGAAATAGAAACAGAGGCAGATATAAAACCAGAATCTTTGACACACATATACTAGACCCCATGCAGCTCTGTAATAGCAATTGTCTCTATTTCTGATTGTTCCTCTTTCCCTTGGTACTCAATCTGAAAGTCCAATTTGCTAGAATAATGTACCTGGTGTGAGAGACAATTTCTACGACTGAAGTAACTGTATCTTAGCAACCAGAAATGCTCTAGGAACGGGTTTCATTTTCCCCCATACCCACTGAGATACAGAATAATTGTCAAGATAATTATAACACATTTGTGATCATTTACATAGTTTTTATATAATTATTTATAGGACTACTCAATAAAATGAAAGTGTTAGTTGACCACAGCAACAGGATCCACACTTGATTTATAGATAGTCACTAGAAATCAGAATGAAATACAGTTACAGTTGGCTAGGGTTACAGATTTCAATCCCAGTAAACACATTGATATTTTTTATTTGTATCACTGTAATAGTGAGAGATAGCCTCAACTCCTTCCTCGCCCCTTAGGTCACGGTGCTGTTGTACCAGGCACTGCACATAGACATGCAGAAGGACAGTACGTCACCTGAAAACCTGGCTATAGAAATACAGAAGCCACACCAAGCACAAGAAAAGGACCGTGTTGTCCTTCTCAGCTTCCAGAGGGAAAGCCAAGCAAAGAGAGCCAAGGGACAAGGAACCGGGTGCTCTCAGACACAAATTTAACAGGTGGTTTAGGAAGCTTCAGAATTTCAGTTCTCACTGTTGGAAGACAATCCGTAACGTGTTCCTCAGCCACACACTTATAGCCAGGGTCATGCAGATGAGCAGCCCCTCTGCAGCAACTGTGGCTCCAGAACACTGTAAGCTCCTTGCAGCCCAGGCTTCTACCCTCTCCTTTGCTCTGGGGTGGGAGGCATGTTCTCTTCCCCATCCCTTGCAACCAGGTGGCTGTCTGGGAAACTAGTTCAAGGGACTGATCTGGCAGACAACAGCAAAAGAGAGCAAATACATCGTCAGGCTGGCAAGGTGATCTAATTCACTGCATAATTAACACTCACACAGAGATGAGGCTGGAATGCCTCACATGAAGGGAAGGAGAAGACAGGCAGATCCACCACCCCTTTTCATAGCAGCCCAGTTTCATAGCTTAAGCAGGTTATGAAGCTGTAGCTCTACAGAGGAGACCTTGTACCCCTGAGTGCTGCAATGCCGAGCTCTTAAGGTGCTTTCAATTACAGATCTACCACATCAGCAGTTCAGAGCCCTTTTAAATAAAGTCATTTCAGGTGACAGAGTGGCAAGCACTTCTACATTCCCTCTTGTCATCAGTTTTTCAACACTAAAGCCAGTATATAAAAAACCAAAACAAAACATGTTACCACTAAAGTACATTTCCCCAGTTTCTTCCGATAAAAAAAAAACAGAAAAGGAGACAAGATGCAAACATGCAAAATCTCATGAGCAAAGCCACAAAATTTACAAGACACTTCAACAGCCATTAGTAGTAACCATGGTGAAGGTGCCATTAACAGATGAGAAAAATTAAATTTCCTACTGTCGAAACAATGAAGATATATATTGCATTACTAGGCTACAGTTGTAAAGAGTTGTTAAAATCGAGGAGATTTATCTACACAAAGGCATTTTATTGTCAGAGTCCATAGAGTGGGACCTCCTTACTGTGACAAGAATTGCTCCTAACACCAATGTTTGCTTTTTTTCAGCTAGTGTAAATCTCCAGGATTAAACTAACATAAAGAATGCTCACCCTCAGTTTGCAGGATATTTACTTTCTTAGGTGGATATGACAGTCCCCACACTGTCCGTGAAAGACAAAAAGCTCTGACAGTGTGATTGCATCAGTATTGTTTACTTAAAGAAAATTAGTTGCCTTTCACGATTTGACCATTTTTGCCACCTTCTGCCTTCCAAACGCTTCTGGTACAACTGCATCCTGAAAGAGTGTATTACTGCATTACAGTTTCTCTCTAGTTTGTGTGCCAAAATGGCCCTGGGCTCTGGTCTCCCAGGTAGCTGTAATATCCTTTTGTAAACCTTCTGTGAATGATTATGGTAAATCTTGCTTGCAGCAGTTTCTGTTCCCTCTAGCATTTTTTCCACCCACCTCTCTGTGCTTTTCTTTGGGTTTTTTTTCCTGATTTTCAGTTCCCTATTTTACCTGATACCCTACAGCTAACAGGCTGTCATAATACACTTCTTTTCCCCTGCTGTCTATTTCTCTATGTATTGTCAGTGAAACAGTATGGCTTTCAAACCTCCCAAGGTAAGTAATTTTGGTGCTAAAAGCATCAGTACTAAGCTGCCAAAAAAATCAAGATCGCATAAGTAAAATCATTTTAGAAATAGCTTAGGTGCTGCTATTCATCTGAGTTGCACTTCAAAGATTTAACTATTGTTCTTCCTTTCAGGACTTCTAACGTTCAGATTCAGCAAAGAAATAAAGAACACTGGCTGCTTATTCAGTCACTGGCTGAATATTGTCTTATGTATCCTCAAAGCATTTTACATAATTATAGTTGATGCATGTACAGGATTCACTTCAATTACGTGTGAAAGGAATCATTTGTAGAATGGAATACAGCAACTGCTTAACACCAGGCATCATTGCTCCAAAACACTTTTAGCTGCAAAAACGAAAATTATCTTCCACACCCAAAAAATTACATGGATTATTTGGGTGGGTAGTGACTGGATTTTATCTGGGAGTCCCAGATTAAGTCTTCTGAAACCAGACATGAGAAAACAAGAATGATTCCCAAACAGAAACTGAGAACTCAAGAAGTAAATAAGTAAGGGTTTTGGTTATTAGTGACATATCTCAGAAATCCAAAATAATATTGACAGTGGATTCTTGGTTTTGAAATTAGGACTTAATCTGATTTTCCCTCTGTTTCAAAAACTAGCTCTGTAATACATATATGAAATTGTAACTTAAGTAGCTAGAACAGTTGCTTTGTGGGCTTCTGTGAGACCTATTTCAGTTAGTCAAATTGACTGCTGAATTCTCTTAATTTACTCTATTGATGTGGACTGCATGCTGTTACCATAAGCAAGGGAACCAGCCTTAAAGTTCTCATCTAAGCAAAACTCCTTTTTACACTAACCATATTTTTGCTTTCTAATATAACCATTTTTTCTTATGGAACTAGTTCTGCCAGCTTGTCAATTCTTCCAAAAATTGACTTCTTGAAGATTTTCAGTAGTCTTTTAAAATGTGAGGGATATACTAAGCAGTTAACTAAGTTTACTGCACTAGAAATGTCACCTACATATAGACTACAGAATTGGGTTTTGTTTTCCCCTATTCAGCAAATATCCATTTACCTTTCAAGAAAAAGGGGATTTGAATGCTGGATTATCAGTAAAAACCTATATATTTCTTTTTCATGGGCTTTCTATGGAAGCAAGAAGAGCCTCATTTTAACTACCGTACTTTAAGGGAATAAGGTTTGTAAAACATAATCTTGAACTCCTTGCACATATACAATGTGGATATTACATTTACTGTCCTACCCCCTGGATTAGGAGACTGGTGGAATATCATCAGTTAAAAGATTTTCCCATCAACTTTTTACTCCAGAGGCTTGATCACATGAATGGAAAGTGGTCTTCTTCTCATGAATATTATTAGGAAGATGGTTTGTTTGTTTGTTTTTCCCCTCAAAAGAATGGATTTTGTATGATTTCTCTCTAGCTGCTCTTTTGCTTTTTTTCCTTAGATTTGTAATCACAATCCATTATTGTTCTTTTTCTTCCTTAAGGATGCTGTATGTGGGTTTGGGGATTTTTTTTTTTTTGTTAGCTTTTGGGGTTCCCCACCCCTCCCAGGAAGAACCCATTCTCCTGGTTGAAAGGCTCTTCCTGCCTCTGCATCCTTATATCAATAAAATTGCATTGTAAGAAGACTTGTTTGCTTGTTTCAGTGTTTATTAGTAGGCCACAGAAAAGTTTTATCTCAAGAAACTAAATATTATTAAAACATTAGACACTAGTAGGTTCATAAAACATGCCATTCAGTGCTGCTAACTCACAGGCATTAAGCAGACAGCATAAAACTATGGACTTTAGTAGAAGGGAGCCATAAAATGCTAATTACTATCTTCTTTCTACTTTTTAGCAGCACAAGATCCAGTCTTATGAATATATAAGTTTAACCTCCCTGAAAAAAACCAAACCAAACCCAACCCAACCCAAACCACAAGCTTAAAAATACAAGGTCAAACACCTACAAAATTAGTGCATAAAAGTTCTTACAGTTCAGCTGAGGAAGATAGGTCTTAACAACAAAGATTTGAACACAAATGCTGAGTTGCTTTCCATTCTGCAATCTTCTCTGTAAGCATCATGTTTTCCTTTAGCTTGTAATTCCTTGTGTTTCACTGGAGTTATAGTTAGAGCTAGAAGCAGACAGAAAGTAAATAGGGAAAGATAACAGGTCCCAGCTGTTTCACACTGCATGATTAGGAGCTCTAGCTACGCCAGGTAGTCCTAATGAACTGTTAGTGGGACTTGCCTTGATGAGATGCACTGTTTCAAGAAATGGACATGAAATTAAAATAATGATATTCCTAAAGCTGTAGTAAAATTTTCTTTGTATACAGTTTATTTTTCCAGTCTTAATAAAAAGATTTGTGATCTTCTAAGGTAGTCATCTTGCCTCATTATTTTATAGTTCTGTGTAAACTCCCATTTCCTTCTGTAAGTGACTTATGGCAGTAGTAGGTGGTGAAAAGAGTCATTACAGAGATCCACGTTTGTAAAGCTTAAACTGAGATAATCCTCTCGGTAGTTTAGTTCCTTGTGCATCTCCAAGAAAAAAATAAAGCTGCAAAATATCCACAGGTATGAAAAAAATGAGCAGAGGAATGTTACAGAAAGCTGTCATAAGACTCATCTTGACAAAAATTAATCCTTGCATCAAGAAAAGACATTTTTTTTTCCCAACATAATTCCAAACAGATACTTCATCTTCCAGAACAGTATTAACAGAAAAATGACTTTATAAAAGGTTTATATCTGGTTACTCCAAAGAAGATGAAAACTTTTCCCAGTCCCTAAAGGTCAAATGCTACTTGTGAATATCAGTGACATGAAAAAGGACATGAATCCATGTTTCTGAATATTTTTTTTTTCCCTAATAAAATATATTGTATTTTCCTACCTGCTGGAGCAGGTGGATGTGCCCTGAAGGAACTGTGGCCTGTGGAAACTCACACAGGAGCAGGTTTTTCCTGAAGGACTGCAGCTCGTGGGAAGTCCAGCCCATGCTGGAGCAGTGGAAAAGTGTGAAGAGGAAGGAGCGTCAGAGAGATTCTCTTATGGACTGACCACAACCCCCATTACCCATCCCCCTGCGCTGCTTGGGTTGGGGAAGGACAAGAGGAACTGGGGAGGAAGGAGTGAAGTAGACCCTGGGAAAAAAAGGGGAGTGGGGAAGGTGGGTTTTAATTTTTATTTGTTTCTCACTATCCAATTCTATTTTAATTGACAACAAATTAAATTAATTTTCCCCAAGTTAAGTCTGTTTTGCCCATGATGATAACTGGTAAGTGACCTCCTTGTCTTTATCTCAACCTGAGTTTTTTTCTTCTTATTTTCTCCCCCTGCCCTGTTGAGGAGGAGTGAGAGAGCAGCTCGGTGGGCATTTGGCAGCCAGCCATGCTCAACCCACCACAGCACCATAGCTGTTGGTTTAGTAGTATTATGGGCCAACTTTCATTACATGACTATTTTCTAAAATAGGCTATTTCTGCAAGCTTTGATTATATCTTTCGCTAGGTTAAATCACTGCCCTGGCTGTATGCAAGTTGGATCTTATAAGCCTGACTTTTTTCCTCATTTCCACAGTCTCAGACTTTGTATACTTCTTAAAAGACATGCAGAAGATTGATATCTAAACAAGAATAGCAGGACAACAGAATTATTGAATCATAAACTAGATTTAATAAAATCACAATTTCATTTAGTTGCAGTATTGGTTTCAAATTTTTCATTTATAAAGGCAGAAGGAAAGCCACCAATTTATGTGATGAAGACTTAATTTAACACTTCTATAAAACTACAGTTAATAAAGTTAGCTACATAAATCATTAGTACTAGAAATCTGCTGAAATATCACATTGAAAATTGTCAGTATGTTAAAAGGTCTGCATCGTGTACTCCAATCCACCGTAATACCAAATTGGATGGGATATAAATTTTTCTTCTGTGCAGTCAGAATGAATCCTGACAATATCAACCATATATTCTACAGGTGCAGGATGTTCGCAACAGTGTGCATTAAAGGAAGTAATTAAGGAAATGTCTCTTAACACTGGGTTGCCAAAGCCAGGGAAACATGGTACAAAGCCAATAGCTCTTGAAATATGGTTGCTGTGTTGTTGAAACAGAACAAAGCCAAATCCCACAAAGTGCTTGTACTTCTTCATCCCAAGCAATGGAAACCAGAGTGGAAGAAAAAAGGAAGAAAAAAGAAATCAGGAAATTCTCAGCAAATAGCGGAATGAAGCTTTAAGTCCTCAAATTCCTTCAGGCTCCAGCTACAATTGGCAGCAGCAATCCTTACACAGATATGTTGAGCTCTGACGGAGGAGAATACATTACCAGATTTGTCCCAGGCAAAACTGCAGGTAGTTCTAACCAGAATATGTCCAGTCAATTACTTGCTTCCTTTCAGCTGTAATACTCATTCCTTTGTTTTCTTTCTCCAAATATATTAAAGTGTTAACAGTGTTCTGCAATGCAGAAAATATATGACAAAATATACAAAATGGAGTCAAGAACAATCCCAAGGATGCACAATTCAATAGAGCAAATGTGGAGGAACTCCTAAATTATCATAAAAGCAGTGAAATTTAACTCACTGAAAGTATTCAAGATATAATTTATACAATGAAGACTTAGATAACTCAGTAGAGATAAAAAGTAAAATCTTTGAGAATGGTTTCCAAGTGACCAAAGCTTGGCTACTCAGACTATTCCTAAACATTGGCACTTCGTAGCTATATGATATAATGTCTACATTAATTGGTCTAAGTACATTCTCCCCTGCCAAAGATAAGCCACTTCTCTTTTTCACACAGTTTTGATTTTCCTCTTCAGCCACTCTGCCAACAGCTATCCATTTTCTATAAACATTGAGGCAGTCATGAGTAAGCTATGGCAATTTTTAGTTTTCACTCAATAATTTCCAGTGACATAAATATTCAGTTGGGTTTTCTCTCATTCAGCTCAGTGTTTGTAATGAAGTTTCTATTTTTCTTTCAACCGCTATTAATCTAAAAAAAAGAACTCACTTCTTATCCATGATAGAATATTTTTTAAAACACAAAAGGCATAATTTTATTTCATTTTAATTTAATTAAATTCAGGGCATTACACTGACTCCTGATATGCTATCCTAGCGCTGGTTGACTCCTTCAAAGAACTCATATACGTTGACTCTTAAGCAATATTACTCACCCTTATTGTCCTCTTTTCAAGGTCTCAGCTGGCACTGTAAAGTGCTCTGACTCCTTTCTAACAAGCCCCTCCACAGTGTCTCATTCTTAACCTGGCTACTTTCTTTTACTCTAGCTGTTTCAGTTCACAGGTGTGCTCATTCTAAAAATGGTTTCCCTTACTGCTTTTCTGGTGAGGCTACTGCAAGCAAAGTGCCTCACTGATCAGCTCTCAGACTTTTGTCTTCCCAACATCTATAAAAGGGGCCTTCCAGTTCTACTATTTGGTTCTGCATTCACCCTGGAGAGGTTCTCTTCACCTTTATAATTTATCACAAAAGAATTCAAGAAACCATAGTTATATTTGAAGCAATAATAGCAGTAATGTTTTATATCAAATATTAAAGTGAGATGACACTTCTTACTGTTTTAGAGACGCCGTGTGTGAGTGACATGACAAAGTCTTCCCACATCCAAGAGCTGCAAGAACCTTCACGCAACCTTAGAGCTACAAGCATGGGAACCCGATGGGCAGCTGTAGATACAAGGTGATACAGCAAGGGCTGTTACCTGGCACCAGGACTTGATTGCGATGTGAAACAGTTCTGACATGGGAGCTGTCCCTGTAATGCATGACCATGGTTACTACTTTGCATACGTACAAGATTTTGAGAGCTTGCACTGCAGGTCTGGTGGCCACTGTCTCTGGTATGGACACCAGGGCAGCTGTGGCTGGGTACCACCTCTTCCCAGGCGACTCTGTGGTTGCCACTCACCACTTGCATCCCATGGTGAGAGCAACAGCAGACTGCTCCACCAGCACACCAGCCTCCCCCTCTCACCCCTCATGGCAAGAGGGACCGTGGGCTGACATTTCATCTTAGGAGAGGAAATGGAACTGCAGGTGTCAGGGCAAGACATGGAGGAAACACTAAAGGTAGGAGTCTTGTGCTCAGTAAGCTTCCTGGGGCAGGAAAGTGTAGTGAGGAGTGGGAAGAAGATAGACTCACAAACTAGGGGAGGAAAAGCGACAGAAAAGAAACCTCATGACCTGACAAAAAAGCAGCTATGGGAAAGAGAGAGGAGAAATAGAAGAAGGAGAAATTATTAAATATTTAAATTAAAATAACTGTTTCTAAGTGAATTTTCCAAGCAAAATTTTAGTCACCTTTGACATTTAGAAAATATTAATGTTTTCTAAAATCTTTCAAATCATGTTTGGCTACCACTGGATTTCTCCAGTTTATAAAGACCTGCCTGCTACATGAAACATGAAGTTCATGCAATTGAAGATATTTAAATGAAAAATTAAAATATTTCATATTGTCTTTTATTTTCAAAACATTCAAAATAAAATAGGACAATATGTGCTTTAGACCCATTAAAAGACAATATTTGAATTATTACAAAAATACGTTCTTAAAATTGAGACCAGTTTTTTCACTTACAGCTTTCTGTGGTGTCCTTTTCTTGTATTCTTTACAAACTAACTTTTACTTTTCTAATGGCTTTAGATAGTAAGTGTCCTACTAAGAGCTGTGCTTCTTTTTATTCTGAGGTAGTCTGGTTGTCTTGTATTCATAAATATGCATAAGGATTTGTGCAATTAGCAGAACTATTAGCATTGAATCCATTTTATGCCTCTGTGAAGATCAGTAGAAAATAACATTGATTTTTTTTCATTATAAGTACAGTTGCATATCATTATCTCTATATTCCTCTTAGAATAATCATCAATACATATTGCAAATTCTACAATTATACCAGTATACGCTTCTGACAACTGTAGCCTTTGAAATCATGTCAGAACAGAAGATATTAATTAATTCACACCACACCCTAGAAGCAATTTGGAATTGATGCTCATCAGATTTCTAATGCACTACAGTTTCCAACTGTCATTAGTGGAAAGAGAGCGCTCATGTGTGATAAATGCTCACAGAAAATTCTACATGAAACATAAAGATATAATTATATGTGCTGCTTTCTGCAGCAAGCTCCTGCCTATCCATACAGCACATATTGCACTGATATTTTCAAATTATTCTTGTAATTTTCTTACTACTTGCACATCAGTTTTGCATCAGCCTAGCTGTAGCTAAATCAGTGGTGATGCATCAAAATTGTTCTTAGTTCAGAAGCAAACTAAGCTTATTTTCTGATTTCAATTCAAGGTTAGTGGCTTTGCGAGAAGTGATACAAAGACCTAAATTTAGTACTTTGTTCAATGTCTGTTATGAGTACTCTGTGGTTCCCAAAGCTCTGTTGCAGAATATGGTAGAATAAGGAATAAAATTCCCATGCCTGTTGGTTTTTTTTCATCTTTCTGATTGACACTTAGATCTATTCCAGGTAAGTTTGCTAAAGCTATTACATCTGGAGTGAAAAAGGCTGCAGTTGGACTGGGCTGTGAGAGACTGAGAAGGAGGCTCAGACACGCTTCACTTAGCCTTAGCCTTAAAGGAAATATACGGAATTGGCAACTGTTACTTTGGTTTAGGCAAGACAACTAATTCCAGGTAGAAATGACTGAAAAAATAGCTTGGAAAATCATTAAGCCTTTTGGGGTTGGTTTGTTCGTTTGTTTGGTTTGTTTTAATGTAGTTCAGGAGAGGGGAGGATTCCTTCCTTTCCCTGTGCATGTATTCTAAAGCACAGTAACTCAAATAAGCCAGGTTTTCGCATCTCTGTATGTTCCCGAGGCCTAGAATATTAATCAGAATTTATTAACAGCTATGCAACTCTGGTATCAGTACTTTGGTGGATTAATATCTTTCTTTCTGCATTATTAGAAGCAGTGTTGTTATTCCTCTTCACTTTCTCACAGCTATTCACTGATCCCAAGGTCACAAGGTGGCATATAACATGTTGCAATTCAATTATTCTAAAGTTGCTATTGTTATGTTGCTGGAGTGCATTGCCCTTTATTCTTTATATCCCAAATGATGTGCCATGCAGCAGATTTCTGACTAGACCCAAAACAGAAGATTTGACAATTTTTGTGAGGATTTTTCTGCTCGGCAACTGCATTCATATTGGAAACATGCAGCAACTTAAATAAATGAGACAATGACAGTCCTTTCCCTCGTCATAGCCAAAATTCCAACTACGCTTATTAAATGAAGCCCATTGTTAAAAATAGAACACTCTGGCTGTATTAAAAAAGATGGCAGCCACTCAACACATTTCTGGAGTCAACTTTATAGAATTTAGATTCAGCCTGCTCTGGAGCTGGAAAGTCCCAGCACCATTATCTTGAGGTTTAAGATATCAAGCATTTCCAATACTAGTATTTTCTGGTAATTGCTTGTAGGGAACAGCAACATTCTGAAGTTGACCTTTGTCAGAACTGTGAAGGACAACATATCTGCTTAATAAATCCCAAAGGTGGGAACCATCATTTTATGAAGTCCATCTAGGATAAGATAAAGGCCTGAGGTTATAACAAAGGCGCCTTAATAGCTATAGATGTGAATCACACAGTCCACTTGCTATGGTCATAAAGGCATAATTGAAAGACATATCACTATCATCATCCTCTTTCAAATCATAAAATGTTGCTAATTTATAATTATTTTAAATGAGGCAGTTTAAGTATAAAAAAAGCCTAACAATCATTTAGCTGAAGAGCTTGTTGGTTTTATTGTGCGCTACAAATCTGATGGTGACTCTGTGCTGTACACCTGTGTAGGAATCTGAATAGTTTGTTGCATTTGAGGTTTGTGAAATAGCGACTAATTCAGTAATAAGTTTTTTAATCACGTGGTAGTATATTGCTTTAATAAATGTAAGACTGAGTTTAAAATTTCTGCTCATTTTTGTGAAGAAGTCAGAGTTAGCCTGTTGAAAACAGACAGATTTTTATACCATTTATCACTGACATAATAACACATCTGGAGTTTATGATTTATGTGAGTAATCAGGTGCGGGATCATACTCACCCAAGAAAGAGAAGATGCACTTCTTTCCACTGACAAAGTGACAGCAGAACTAACCTTTTGTGCCACAGGGTATTTTAAACTCTATCTGTTGACACTGGAGGAATTAGTCAGTCATGCATGAGTAACTCTGCTGCTACTGATGGGATTTTTATTATATAGTTGACCATAGCATAGTGCTATTAGTATCAAATGCAGGAGACATTTAACTGATATGAGATGGCGTGATGCTTCCCCAGGAACATTCTGCAACATCTGCTCTTGTCTTCTGAGCTCCTGTGTCAGTGTCTGGAAGAACAGTTGCCATCAGCTTTCGTTTCCCTCCCCTCATCTCTTTAAGGCAGGTATTTTATACTTTCTCTTTTTTCATCTTTGGGAGCATACTAATAATTCTGTGTTCGTAAAGATGCTAAAGAGTGAAGCACGAATGATAAATCTCACCTTTTGTGTTGCTATCAGCACATTCCCTTACATTTTATCAATAAGTTCACAGAATGAAGAACGAGAAGGAGAATTTTGAATAGTAAATTAAATGTAAAGAAGGATCCTCATGGAAAAAAGCCTATACCTGAAAAATGAGTTATTTAATACAGGGAGGACAGGCAAGGTAGTGAGAGAGTCAGGAGACAAACAACCTCATTCTGCTTCTGCCTTGTCTTGTAACTAAATTCCCAGCCAAACTCCAAAGCCTGGAAGCTTCAGGAAAAGTAATGACAATTTAATGAGTAGCAGATCAGATACAGAAAATAAGTACAAATCAGACACTACCTAAAAGAGGAAAAACCAAAACAAAGGAAAAACCCCAAATTTGTATTTCAAAATCTTACGGAAATTTCCAAATCAATGTTTAAGACATTTTCTATTAAGTTTTGGTAATTCCCCTAAGACTTTACTTATAGCATAAGCAGTAAGGGAAAAAGAAAATTTGAGATATCTGTTTCAACAAGTGCTCTGGTGGCTCTTTCGCTTTTGTTTCTGCTACTTTCACATTCATTACTTGTCAACAACATTGCACAGACAATAGAAGCTGTAGAAGTAGCTTGCTGCATTTGGGCCTTCGATATATTTGGTTTATTATTTTGGCTGGTTTCTTCTTTTGTACAATGAAAATTTCAGGAGCTGGGATGGGATCCATCAAAACAAGGGATTAGGATTCCTTAATGTAGGCATGTGTACCTGAGTTAGTCACTTCAGTTTTCCTCAGCAGACAAAACCTGTTACTTTAAGGTGTGATTCCTTACACCTCTAAGTAGATAACAATCTTACAATAAGAAGTATGCTCTAAAATTGTTTGTTCCTCCCTTGAGTATGAGGAAAGTCTGACCTGACTGGCTCAGATATAAGTGCTGTATTGTAAAAGTCTAATCTTTTTAAATAAAATAACAAATTTTTCTAGGATCAGGTCCTTCACCCTGAAAATTAGTTCATTTTGTTTTCAGTAGGTCTTATTTTGTGTTAGATAGGCCAATATATTCCCTGTGATTCTCTTGGCTTCACTGGATCAGCAATAATTTATGCAATACATTAGCACAATCTTCATCCATAAGTACTCCTACAAGCTTTGGAAGAATTACTCTAGAAATACGTGACTTTACATTGTGAGCAAGAATAGCAAGACTGGGTCACAGTTAAGGAAGTAGCTTGTTTACATACTTCATTCAGGTGAACTTAATGCTACAGGTATGTATTATGTTTGCAATTGTCACTATGAATATCCACCCTAATTAAAAATTAGACAAGTAAAGGTGTAAAATTAAAAAAAATGTATTGTTTCCTTTCCACCTCCACAGGGTTAAGCAGCCATTGTACACTGGGATCACCTTCTGACTTCTCAATGAAGATACTTATGCTCCTTTTTAAATATTGGGGAGGTTTTTTTGATCTGGTGTTGTACCACTGTGTAATTACTTCCATTAGGAAAAGAATAATTAGAACAGCAAAGAGCACAAAAACTGGAAGCCAGAATTTAACTACTAAATAATGAATGCCAACTCTTAATTTATAGTTAATGAACTAAACTCTCCCAATACACATATTAATATTTCATATAAATTTTGAAGAAATTACTGAAATATTGAGCATGCATAAAATGTACAGCTAGCTAGTAATTTCAAAGCTGAGTATTTCATGTATTCATAAATCAATCTAGAAGTCTGTGTATGAGGCACAGGGAACATTTTTGATAATTTGAACATATAATGTGTTTAGTTACTGCTCTGGGATTAATTTAATTTAAAAAATGTAAAAAGCTTTTCCACAGTGCCACAGAAGCAACAGAATAATTAATTTTTCCAGCCTTTCAGTTTTACACATAAGGTTAGGAAGTAGGGAGTATGTTCTTCTATTGAGGTACATGACTAAGTTTGAAATGTCCTTTTCCAGCTATTCCACCAACATACTGCACACTTACATTTTCTAAAGACTTGAAAAATAGATGTTTGTTTGCTCTAGCTGGATATTAGTGCATGCTTGGAATATGAAGGATTTCCAAAGAAGAGGAGTTCAAGGTGAATGACAGGAACAGCAATGTGTTTCTGCATGGAGACGCAAGAAACAACAGAAAACCAGCATAAGACCTGGCTGTGTCCAAATAGCATGTATTGAGATAAACTGTCTGAAGAAAGAGAAAAATGAGACCACAGTGATCAATTCACATAGTAGACCTTCCTTCTGAGGAGGCTGTAGAAGTGGATGTTAACATGCTGCTACAACGGCTTATGTAGACCACGGAACCATGGAGAACCCAAAACTTTGTAGTTTTTCTGTAGTATTGGTCCAACGCTTAATTCCATGCTTAATTCTCCACATTCAGGCAAGCAGTGTTTAACTTGATGATCACTGGCTAATCACCAGTGGGCATAACCTGCTGATGTAATATCTAGTGACCGAATAGACATTAGAGGTTTTTTCTGCTTCTGTTCTAGAGTTGAGGGTGTGGGATGTGGAAGAGATAGGAAGGAGGAAGATAATGGTGAAGAGAGAGGCACTGCAGAAGGAGTCACAACCCATTACCTATTCTGACAGCTGTCCTGGTGGCCTGTGTATGCAGCTATAATCAAGAATCCAGATGGTGTAAATATCCAAAGCAAAAGCTAAATTTTCAAAACTCTTGCACTGCACACACTCGGCTTTGAATATTGACCTAGAATTTGGAGCAAATGAAAGGATTATGCTGATTTTTCCACCCTTAATAACTGAACCCAAAGCCAAAGAGAAAAACAGCTTTGTTTATCCATCTGTCTCCTTAATAGCTTCTACATTTAATAGGTTGGATTTTCACTTTTGTTTCTGCTAATTAACGAAATCTTTCCAAATTGTTTGCTACCCTCTCTGAAAACATGAGCAACCTTTGCCCCACTGAAATGAACTAATACACTTTGAAGCTGAGCAATCTTATTACCCTGCCAGGTTATATGGAAGATGTGATTTGGAGGGTTTTCTCAAAATTACCATTGAAGTTATGTTACACTTCTGCATTTTGTTTTTACTGCATATTGCTAACTATTCTGAAGTGCAAAAACTGAATTTAGTGACTTAAAAAAGCATAAATGACAACAATAGGCCAATATCAGCTAGGCTGCCAAATCATCTACACAAAGGATGAATGGCTGATATTAAAAAAGGAAATAACTTTTGATTCCATTGGTGCATATGGAAGCAGAAAAACCTGAGCTTGGATTTATAGGTGCCTTATAAAGAAAGGTATAAACACGAAATAATCAGACAGCAACCACAGTTACATTATTGCAACAGGAAGGTCAGACATGTAAACAGTAATATTAGCAAGTTGGAAAGAAAAAGCAGTCATTACCAAGTAGAAAATACGGGCTTTATACTAGAGCCAGGTGAAGTCTCAATTTTTCTAGTGCTATTCATAGCTGGAATATATCATGGCATGATCAACAGAGTCTTCCTCTGTTGATGTTTCTGCTTTCCTCAAAGGAGGCCAATGGGGAGAGACGAACACAAGGAGCAGCTCTCAATATTTCTAGGCACACAGCATTAATCAGATGCCTCGGTATTCCTGCATCTTATGGAAGTCTTTTCTGGTTGGACTTCAGACTTCAGTTACAAGAGTCTGTGTTTCCCAAGCTCTCTGCATACTGCCCAGTAAGTATTGAGGGGTTGGTGCTTTTTAGTAAGAATTCACAGGGATTTCTGCCTGCTTAAGGTCATAATCATGCTACAGCAGATGAGGGAAGGAGAGCTCAATGGCCTACAGTCTTCCAATGAGGAATGACCAAAGGCGCTGAAAAAACGTCGGAATAATCAAGGAGAAGGCTTATTATAATTTCTCTGCAACTTTTTTCTAGGGTAACTTAACTTCTTCAATGGCTTCAATAAATCATATAAGTACAATACACAGAAAGTAACCCAAGAGGCTGTGATCAATCCTGGTCATCAGAAATATTCCCTAGTAGTAGGAAAACACTACCCACTCCATAGACTGGTTAAAGTCAGCTATCTTTTGGCATAATATTTTACTGACATTAATATACACACGTATATGTTTAAAAAAATTGTTTAGCTTCTGCAAATCTGATAAAACCCCACATAAACGCAAATTGCTTTGCCATTTTTATGTGGACTAGGGACTCCAGCCATACTAAAAAAATGCTAGATACATACATTTTCTGCTTGGAAGAAAATTTGCTTTGAAGTACACCCTCAAGTCACATGCCTTTCTTTTGAGCTCCATTTCCTTTTCATTCGCTTAATTT
The DNA here is from genome assembly GCF_030936135.1 of Gavia stellata. Classification (NCBI taxonomy): domain Eukaryota; kingdom Metazoa; phylum Chordata; class Aves; order Gaviiformes; family Gaviidae; genus Gavia; species Gavia stellata. The sequence goes on along the minus strand of NC_082594.1, from coordinate 112,806,423 downwards.
TAATTGCTTTCACTTAACTTTTAATCTGTCGCAACACTAACAGTCTGCAAATCTGCATACTATAATCTCAGTATTACAGCTCTCATATGCCGTTATGCTTAGCCCTCCCTAGCTGAGTCACCAGGACCAAAATGAGCTGAACGTTACCCCAGCTGGTGCAATTATCTCTACCACTAGTTCTCAACATCGCAAAGAAACACTTGGATACAAATAGAAGCCATTTTAGCCAACCCAAAACTAAGTGTCATCCACTTCAAACTCTCCCTCTCAGCTGAACTGGAGTTTCTAATTCCAGCGTAAGAACTCCATATATGCTGCGGATCCCTTCCTCCTCTAGTCATTCACCATTCACTTTTCTAGCCCTTTTCAGTCCCTTCTTTATTTATGACCAGCAGAAGTCATCTGGTGCTCCTAAGAGGTTCTCCAGTCTAATTTAAGGTCTGCATCAAAAGTGTTTCTGTTCATTGCCCAAAATAATTTAGCAACTGTTATTATTACCTCACACACACCCAAATAGATTCCAGGTGACCAGCCTTATAATGGTTTTTGAAATATTTCACATTTAATCATTTAAGTACTTTGCTCAACAAGTAACTCCATTAATTACTGTGCAAATAAAAGACCATTCCAATAAAAGGTAGGAGGCAGCATACAACCCTCAAAATAATTGTGCCTGTTAATTTGTAATTCTGAATGTGACATTTCAAACAATAATAACGGCTGCAGTGGCTGTAAATTATGAGATACTTGTGTTAATGACATTACAAAGTTACATTGTCTTGCATACTTTTGTTTGTGAGCTCAAAATGAGAATTCTAGTAAATCGCTTCAGGTTATATACAAAAAAAAGTCTCTATTTTCATAGAATCATAGAATCATTTAGGTTGGAAAAGACCCTCAAAATCATCAAGTCCAATCATTAACCTAACACTGCTAAGTCCACCACTAAACCATGTCCCTAAGCACCTCATCCACATGTCTTTTAAATACCTCCAGGGATGGTAACTCCACCACCTCCCTGGGCAGCCCACTCCAGTGTCTGACAACCCTTTGAGTGAAGAAATTTTTCCTAGTATCCAGCCTAAACCTCCCCTGGCGCAACTTGAGGCCATTTCCTCTTGTCCTATCACTTCTCACTTGGGAGAAGAGACCAACACCCACCTCTCTGCAACCTCCTTACAGATAATTGTCGAGAGCGATAAGGTCTCCCCTCAGCCTCCTCTTCTCCAGACTGAACAACCCCAGTTCCCTCAGCCGCTCCTCATAAAACTTGTGCTCCAGACCCCTCACCAGCTTCGTTGCCCTTCTCTGGACACGCTCCAGCACCTCAATGTCCTTCTTGTAGTGAGGGGCCCAAAACTGAACACAGGATTCGAGGTGCGGCCTCACCAGTGCTGAGTCCAGGGGCACGATCACCTCCCTACTCCTGCTGGCCACACTGTTTCTGATACAGGCCAGGATGCCTTTGGCCTTCTTGGCCACCTGGGCACACTGTTGGCTCATATTCAGCCGGCTGTCAACCAGCACCCCCAGGTCCTTTTCTGCGGGGGAGCTTTCCAACCACTCGTCCCCAAGCCTGTAGCATTGCATGGGGTTGTTGTGACCCAAGTGTAGGACTCAGCACTTGGCCTTGTTGAACCTCATACAATTGGCCTTGGCCCATTGATTCATCCTGGCCAGATGCCTCTGCAGAGCCTTCCTACCCTCAAGCAGATCAACACTCCCACCCAACTTGGTGTCATCTGCAAACTTGCTGAGGGTGCACTCGATCCCCTCTTCCAGATCACTGATAAATATATTAAACAAAACTGGCCCCAATACTGAGCCCTGGTGAACACTGCTTGTGACCTGCTGCCAACTGGATTTCACTCCATTCACCACAATCTTTTAGGCCCGGCCATCCAGCCAGTTTTTTACCCAGCAAAGAGTGCACATGTCTAAGCCATGAGTCACCAGCTTCTCCAGGAGAATAATGTGGGAGACGAGTCTCAAAGGCTTTACTAAGGTCCAGGTAGACAACATCGACAGCCTTTCCCTCATCCACTAGGCGGGTCACCTGGTCATAGAAGGAGATCAGGTTGGTCAAGCAGAATGTGCCTCTCATGAACCCGTGCTGGCTGGGCCCAATCCCATGGTTGTCCTGCACGTGTCCTGTGAGCATCCTCAAGATGAACCTCTCCATATTCTTCCCTGGCACCGAGGTCAGGCTGACAGGCCTGTAGTTCCCCGGATCCTCCTTCCGGCCCTTCTTGTAGATGGGTGTCACATTTGCTAACCTCCAGTCCACTGGGACCTCCCCGGTAGCCAGGACTGCTGGTAGATGAAGGGAAGTGGTTTGTTGAGTACTTCTGCCAGCTTCCTCAGTACCCTTGGGTGGATATCATCGGTCCCATAAACTTGTGTGTGTCTAAGTGGTGTAGCAGGTCGCTAACCATTTCCCCTTGGATCGTGAGGGCTTCATTCTGCTCCCCGTCGCTATCTGTGATCACAGGGGGCTGGGTACCCGGAGAACAACTGATCTTATGATTAAAGACTGAGGCAAAGAAGGCATTAAGTACCTCAGCCTTTTCTTCATCCTTTGTCACTATGTTTTCCCCTGCATCTAGTAAAGGATGCATAAAGGCCAGCACTCACACAAAAGAGAACTTTCCTGTATTATTGCTCAAACAATCATAAATAAGAAGAATTCTGTAACAAATATGAATGTCATTATGTGTGAGCTTTTTCATCTTTATTTGTTCCCAAGCTTAAAGTAAGTCAATGATTGATGGATGTGTGAAAACAATATTCCCACTACCAGTCTTGCCCTGTAGCAATTTCTCTGTACTTTTGTGCTATTTCAAATAAACATAGACTCTGGTGAGACACTAATGAAGATGTTTATGGTTGTCTTAAACCAAATGCAATATTTTAATTTAAAATCAGTACTGATTCTCATTGCAATGGATGCAACCACAATAATTTATACACAATGCAGCTTTCCAGCTTCAGTTAACCCACAGAAACAGTTATATTGGGCTAGTGAATTTAATTCTAATGTCTCATGTGATCTTTTATATTTTTTTCTTTGCACTAAGCAGAGACCATGATGAGTTTGGAAAAACATGAAAGAAAAGGCGGACCTTTCTCTTTTCCAAGAAAAACAGTCTGCTGTGAGTTATGGCTTTTTAGACTCTTCATGTGGCCATGTGCAAAATGTTTTTAAAAATTTTTCTTTATTCCCTCCATCTAAAACAATGTTATACATGGGGAACTTTAATCATAACAGTGAGACTACTCATATCAGTGAGATGACTTACCCTCATAAATAATTGCAGGATCAGACGGGATCAGGTTTTGATCACTGTAGTTGAATGGTTGCTATATTGCAAGATATATTATCAGCATCTACTGCAAAGGAAAATGTCTTTTGCTGGAAATTTAATTTTTTTAGTATTATCTGAAGTGACATTTTAAAACCAAACCTTGTGTTTCTTATTCATCTTCTCATCAAACTGACAGGAAAAAAGTTAAATTGTTAATTCAAATAAAATAATTTATTTTGAGCAGAAAAATTGAAATTGTTCAAAAATGTACATTTTCTTGTTACTGTCATCTTGAATTCTCATAATGATTTGTGAAAAAAATAGTCAAAGATTGTGGAAATTACCTTTGCCTGAAAAGTGTTTGGTTTTGGCCAAATTCACGTTTAAATAATGTAACAAAAAGGATTGTCCAAAGGTGACATTCGTGGCTTAATCCCTCAGCCCACAAACATTTTCCATACTCAGAGATGAAAAGGACCTGTGTGTTCACTTATAGTCTGGATTCCACGTCTGATCCAACAGACCGGATCTACAGAATCATGTAGGACACTGTCTAAAATATCTGTTGAAATAGTTCCAGATGCCAACTGTAATCTATTTTCATGTAGTGATTCATTTTCAGTGTCCTGGAAGTATATGTGTTTTTTAACAGTCTTTTGTCCTCCATTTTACCAGTGGGAAATTGGGATATTACATGTCATATTCTATTTTCTTGGACAGAGCTTGCACAAGATTTGAACCAACTCAGAAATAGACATTATTTCATCTATTTCTCTTTCCGTTCTCAAGGAAAGTGAAAGTGGGGTTCAGTCTTCAGTTTTGTGTTCACATGTTTCAAACAACATATGTAACACCACCCCCCGCCCCACCCCACCCCCAGTTTTAGATTTCCATATAAACCACTATGTAACATAATGCATCATATAATATTTGGTTTATACAAACATGAATATATGAAAGTAATCTGTAGTGTATGAAAAGTCCAGGAAACTGGAGCCAAAAAGTAAGAAGGGCTGCATGTAAGTGCTGCTGATTTAAAGGCTATTTTTTCCCCATAATGTACTGGATGACAAAGGTCTTTCATGTCTTGTAAGTTTTTCTGCCTGTAGTGCAGGCAGCAGTTAATGGCCCTTCTGTGTTACAAACCATCCCAGATTATAAGATCTTCAATGGGACAAGAAAATAAACTGGACTAAGAACAGAAGAAAGAAAATTCTGTATTAATAGGTCAACATTAATTTACATTTCTCAAAATAGCATCAAGTAATTGCAGAGGCTAATCAGTCTGCTTGTGAGAAATATATGAGTTAAAAGGGCAAAAGACTGAAGGATCCAATATGTGACAAAGATGTGAAGAAATAGTAAAATGAACCTCCTGAAGTGATATTCTTGGTTCTTCAAACATTCCGATTTTGTCATTTGTTCTACTTTCCATGGGCTTTTTCTCACTTATTTGCAACTTATGTTTATAGGGAAAGGACACACTGAAAAAATACAAACAAAACTAATAAAAATAGCCTGAAGGGCAAAATACACAAACAGATGGAAAGAGGCCAAGCAGATCTGCAATACTGAGTGCTTTATGCATTTCACCTTGGTTGAGTTAATGGTTTCCAAGTAAATTGATCCAAAGTTGTCTTCCTTAATGGTATTAGAAGAAAAATGTAAAACACATGTAGCAAATAAAACTTTTGTTCTCAAATAACTTGGACAATTGCAAACAAAGGATGCTATGCTGTATGTATTACACTTTTGTTATTTTAGATTCTTTTACTAAATATAGTACCCCATCTATTTATAAGAGGTACAGTTCACATTTTCAAGGACAGCGCTGTGGAATTCTGAAGGGCCTTCCTTCTTTTCTGTTACTCTGCTGCCAGGCAATTAGTCGTAGGAGGAGAAACAGAAAACGTATTTCTCCTTGAAGCATACCAAGATTCACACTCTGAAGAAGCAATTTTGCAATCCTGAATTATGAACCCATCACATGACCTTGAAGCTGCCTGAGTTAGGAGGCAGTTCCCATTAACGGGTTGACAAAATATCATCTTGGTCTCCGAGCGGCAGCGGAAGGGAGAGATGTGTGTGTTCCTCGGCAGCAACCAGCCAAGCTGTCAGACCTAAGCAGGTTTGATTCTGCCCAGGACTGCAGAAGCTGACAGACGGCTTCAGAGGTGCTGCTCACCCAAAAAGGTATCCCGTGCACCTGTGGCAAGGCTTGGGCACACCATCTTCTCCCAGCAAACGAGGCAAAGCCTGAGTTCCCAGTGTCACTGTCCCAGCATATCAAAATGTAGGGTTACAGCTAACCCCAACAAAATCAATAACTTCAGAAGATCTAGTCCCCGTGGTGGATATGTTTGCATAGGTTTTCAAGATCGAGCTTTAGATTTGCAAATGAGATTTCAATAGAGAAAAGTACTCTGGTAATAATATGAATTTTATTAAAAATAAAGGTCTTAATTCTTCTGTTCATCACTCCAGGATTACATTAATGAATTTCCACGGAGTTATAGCCAGTGAAGAACTCTCCAGATTTGCACCATCATAAAACTAGAGTAAGGTACTGTGGAGTTTTTGCCCATTATGTGTGGGCAGTATGTGCATAGCAGAACATTTTCAGTGATGAAAGGCAAGGCTTGGGTGGGAGTGGAAGGGTGGGAGCATGCTTTTCTTTCTTTCCTTTTCCACCTTCCTCTTTTTTGTATATTATGAACACCACCTTCCTCTTTTTTATATATTATGAACATTGTGTGAAATTAATTTACTGATCAAGTGTCTGATGCAAATATTTTAGTTAGTCTATGGGTTAACTACTTGAATGAATCATTTTTCACAAAATGAGAGAAAGCAGGAACAGATGGAGAGCGTATTAATATCTACACATTATTATCTCTGATAAGATTGACATTCACTGAAATTTTAGACTTTATGACTCAACTGTTTTAACAAGAAAATGTTAATGCAAGGCAGTTGACGGTTTATTTTGAGGACTTAAAAAAAACCCTGGCTTGCAAATCAGTTGTTAAGGTTTGGCTTTGTAACAGAATATAACTTCTTTAGCTACAACAGCTTCACTTACTGTACCGGAACACTTTGCTCCTCATCTACTATGTGGAAAGAAATATTATGTATTTACCATCTTCAGTGGCTTTATTCATAGCACTAAATTCAACACTCAGAAGAAGGCATTTATGAGATTGAGCCATAATACACAATGCTACCACCAAGTCAGAAACAGCAGGGGACAGAGAGGAGATGTTGCTTTACTGCACCAAATCCGCAGCAGTAACCTCTCTGAGCAGTGGAATTAGTGTCCAAATGTACTTGTGAATAGCTTTACAGATACATTCCTTTTGTTTTTCATTATAGCACACACCAAATATAATTGAACTACTCCTGCAGGTGGTCAGACCAGGAAATGAAAAACGTTTCCATTAGATGCGAGAGAAGGCAAGATTAAGATAAAAAGTTTCATCCATTTTTGGTAGATGAAAGCTTGTAAGTGGAAGTATAACTTTTCTTTTGCCCTCATATATGGAGACTTCTAAGGGCTGAAGCTGAAAGCTGTTATTGCATGTTTCTCACAAGACATATGAATAGAATGAGATTAAGGATAAAGGAAACCCTCAGAAATGCTAAAACTGCACTCAGGGAATTTCTCAAAAGCATATAGTTCTTAGTGTAAATCTACTGCAGAAGTCTTTCTCTCACCTCTTTTCCATCTCTATGCAGCAAGGCTATTGGAAACAGGAGCAGTTTAGGAGCAGTTAATGCCAGTAGGTGTCTGGGCCAGCTGTTCTCCTGGGAGCAGCCCATAAGATACTGAGAACTGTTTTGGCTCCTAATTGTTCTAGAGTTAGCAAAATGGTAGTCAGTCACATTCTCTTCCAGATGTGCAATGATATGAACATGTAATCTCGCACATGGGTACTAAGTAGACAAAGGATCTGGGAGAGGGAAGAAAGCTTCTGATCTCAGCGTGGTTTTGCAGTAGTGGTATTTCTCTGTCAAGGACCTGATCTTTATTTATCCTGCTGTAACCAGAAGTTGATACAAACCCAAAGAACTCATCACAGGTCTTATAACCTGGCTCACCAGTTAAAAAAGCCTAAAAAAATACTTTTTGATGATTGTTTATGCACTGTAGACACAAAAACTTGAAGCACCTGGTTTCTCTGACTCCATATGGATAAGCAGAGTGATCGAAACAACAGACAGACACAGACACATATAAAAAAAGACATATTTGGAAGGTTTTAATAGATTTTAGTATTGCCCAGTTTAAATGATCTAACACAGCCAAATTATTTCTAGCGATATTTTGGCACTGCTCTACACTGAAATTTACTAGGACTTGTGGAATAAAGAAAAGTAACCTGAAGAAAAACTTATTTAAATAAAAATTCAATAAAGAAAGGGAAGGCATTCTAAACAGAAAATGGTGACAGAAAAGCAATATACTTATTGTGGTTTAACCTGGAAATTAATACTGCAAGTTACCAGATATTTCTATCAAGTTCCAAGTGCCCTGAACTTTTTAGGCTTACACCACTGACAGGATGGAAATCAACGCCTTGTAGAAACAAAACACCAAAGAAAATGTCCAGACAGACCATAAATAAAAATGTAGTGACTTGACAAAGAAAGTTGGAACATGGTTTGTTTGGTACAGATAACAAAAATTCACCAGCAAAAAGTAGAGTTCAGATTCTGTTGTGGTTGTGGGCATGTGTAGATGTTGTTAAATGAGTAATCTGTTGAAGGTTTAAAAAGCATTAAAAACAATTGGCAAGCATGACATCAAGCCTGCAACTTAGCAAGGAGGAGCATAAATACTTGTTTCATATTAGTAGAAAGAGCCAGAGGGTAAATTTGAGTATTAAAAGAAAAAAAAATTTTCCAGTGAAATGGGGGAGGTGGGAGCTGTTGTTAAAAAAAACCACCACCACAAACAAACAAAGAAAAACCCAACCCTTTTTCTTTGTTAAAAATATAGGCTGTTAAAAAAAAAACCAGAACACGGATTAATTCTGCCTGTTAAAAAGATAATTCATAATGTTTTCCTACTGAGGCAATAACAGCCCGGAGGAACTGCTTGCTGAAATACTGTAGGCAATAGAATAAAAGTCAGTAAACCACGGAAAAAAACATCAATAGAGTTTTAATCACTTTAAAACAGTTGCAGTTCTGACTCTACCTAGAAATACACTGAACACATTAGTTTATATATTCAAAGGAGCCCCAAGAACACCTATGCACACCTATGACATTCACAGAACATTTTGTGGCATGCTTTGAAAAATGGGCCTCTTCAGGACTAATAGATGACAAAGGCAATCTAATTCAGATAAATGAAGAGTTCTGATGACTTTGATGAGGGTTTATCACAGGTCACACATCATGCGGTATGAGAAATGAGAAGGAAAAGAGCAAACTGAAGCAAGGGTGTGTATGTGTGAGTCTGTCATCAATGAACACAAGGCTGGAAACATCAGCAGTGCATGATTCCTAATGGAAATATCTCAACTTTGCAAGACAATTTTGACAAGTCTTTAACAGGACTCTTAGCCAAAAATAACACGTAGTGATTAAAAACAAATAAAACAATGTAAAAGCATCATAAATTGAGAAATCTAGAGCTTCCAGAATAAACGATCGGTCAGATAGGTGAACCATGGAGAATGCACAGAGTAAAAATAATACAAAGTGGAAAGCTTTCATTACTCTAGAAGACACTAGCAAGGGGAGAAGTATCAGGCCCATGTTAATTCCATTAGAAGCATATAAACTGTATTTTGACTAAAGCTGAGGGAGACAGCCTTACTGTCTATAGCTTGGAGTAGCATTATCACCCTCATATGAATGAGATACATAAACTTTTCCCATTAGAGGAGGAGTATTAAAGAGAAGTATTTTATGTATTGTAGGTTACAGGAAGGGAATTTACTTGTAAAATAAAAATCTTTTACATTTAGAGCACAACTTACCAACACGTGCAGACAAACCTAGTTCATGTTGTATCTCCAGACAGGCACCACCACCTCCCTCAAGGGACAGTGAGGAAGTCTCAGCTCTGTTCTCCCTCCCTGTTCAGTGCCCTTCAGGTATCATGTGAATAAACATAAATGGGTGATTTTCTTTGGATTTTCTGTGGGATTTAAAACTCTCTTTGATCAACATTCAAAAATCTAACACAAGTCTGGTTTAAGGTAATGACAATTAAGTTGCTTATTTTTACAGTAGATTAAAAATATGAAGTATGATCAAAGGCTGCAATAAAGACAGTGCCTTTCAGATGTGAATGATTTACCTACTTCACTAGTAAAGTATGAGATATAAAGGTTTCTTTTTCTGCTATTGTTATTACTAAATTATTGGTAAGTTTTTATTACTATTTATTATTAAGTAATTATCAAAATGATTACTTGAAAAATAATTCCTCTGTAATGCAAAGAACTCTGTGTTGCTACAGAATGATACAGATTACTGATGCCACAGCCTTCAGAGAAACCATTCTTAAAGTCCTATTCAACTTCAGTAGAAGTGTGGGTGTCCGGCCAGCCATAAAGAGCATGAAGCAAAGCTGTAACTGTTCCAACACAAATAAATGTTTATTTCTATGCTGATTTTATATTAAGTTAAAAAAAAAAAAAAAAAAAACAAACCCAGAAACAGGTGTTAAATTCTGCAAAAAGTGCAGTGGAATTTTTGGAGATTTCTCTAGGGTGAAAAAAGAATAATTCAAGAATGAGTTTTCCTATTCATCCATGTGTCAGCAAAACCAGAACCTTTGAAGCTAATAAGAACAACTTTTTAAATGCTTTTGTAATCTCTGATAACTGAAAAATCATTTAATTTATCTGAGCATTATTTTGCTATCATTTAATGCAATTTTAGTACAGTCTAGCAGCCATTGATATTTCACCATTTTTAGATGGTTGTATTTTAAATCATTACCTTCTGTAAGTGCAATGTATATTTATTTATAAAGTCTGCATAAACAGCAAGCCCACTAAAAAAGATTCACCTGCTCTGAAGCAAGTAGAAGAAACAGCATCAACCAGCAGCTCCACTGGGGTCTAGTTCTTGCATGGTATTTAGATAAAATAAATAGTGAGGAATCAAACATGTGAAAGACAGCCAATTTCGCTATTTAAGGCTTCCCATGTAATTGCTCTAATCACTGTACAACTGACCAACTCTGTTTAGTCTGGCCCAATAAGCATTGAAATAATCATTGCAAAGAGGACTTAAAGACTTGCCTCAAAGTGCCATAGTTCATTCTGTGGGCTGGGAAAACCATGGATTTAAATCTTTGCTTACATTCAGCCTGAGGACAACCTGAACCTCGGTTGTCCAAATGACAGGGGACATTCTAGTCACTGTGGTTTTGCCATGAGGGTAAACTGATGCTATTTCCCCTCTCTACCATGTGTTACTGTGGTCCACAGAAGAGAGAAGGTGCACTGACTCCTTGGGGCACGATTCCAGCTCTGACCCTGAGTGCACTGTAGATATTAGCAACTCGGCACTTTCAGGAGTCAGATGACTGAATGAATTTGCTGTGTGTGTGAGTTCAGGCCCTGTTAGCAGGGTGCCTCACTGACCAGCTCTTTTGAGAATCTACACTTCGGACGTGATATCAAAGGTGAAAAGCTCTTCAACGGATTTGTGAATCCAGAATAATGTTTTAAAGACTATCTAGGTGTCTGCATTCTAGTGAAATAGATGAGACTTCAGTGCCTCAGAGGCTTCAAAAATCCAGTAACTATGAACTGATTAAAAAAATGTCCAAGTCAACATAAAATTAAAATGCACGTATTAGTCTTTGGATCAAGAGTAGGGCCTGGATATTATATTTAGAAGTACTGACAAGTCCTCCTCATTCTTTTCCTCCACTCTAGAACTCAGAAGACTTCATGAATATGAATAAATATTATTTTTCCAGTTTTAATGTTGACATTACAGAGTACAAATATGCTTGTGACAAACACTGAAGATTTTTAAATGAGATCTGGATGCAAATTTAAAGTTTTTTCATCAGATTTCCTATGTAACCCCTGGAAAGACACTTCAAGTCTCTCCTGTTTAGTCTGGAATATGAATCTGCACAACATTCTGCCTGGAGCAAGTAGAAATTTGTTTTAAAACCAAAACAAAGTAAAACAAAAAATGCAAAAGGAATAACTGTATTAAGAATTCTCCCAAACCACCCTCCTTTATAAACAATCAACCAAAACAAAAATAAAGAGAAAAATAAGCAACAGCATTCCACTAGGCCTTATCTTTAATATTCTTTTTTTTTTTTCCCCATACAAGGAGACAATAATGAGATAAAGCAGAAACACAGGACATTCAAAGATGAGGGAGATAAAAGCATATATGAAAAAAGCCCTGCAAAATAAAATAAAATAAAATAGTTTGGTGTAAGAAGGGTTATATAAGAAATTATACCAGAAGTACTCATACAAGTATGTGGTGCCAATTACAAAGAGACTATTTACCTCTTCTGCTAATATCCACAGAAGGAACAGTAAATTAAAGGGAAGAATTTAAAACTGATAGCAATTGTCCTTTTATACGATACATAATCAGCCTTCATTCATTATACCTGCTTCTATCTTTTTCCACAAAAATAATAAATAAGGTCAAACCACACCATACAAAGAGGCTGAGGCATTACTATGTCTTTTATGAATGAACATGTCTCCTCTATTAGAGAAAAAAAATATTACAGTGACTGAATGGAGTTCCCATGGGGAAGAATCATCATTGTCCACTATGACTTTTTCTCTAGTAACCTTGGAAACCAGTGATGCTGCTCTCTACCCATGAAAATACAGACCTGAACTGGTATGAATTGGCCGAAAAATGTCTCCATCCTAAATGCAGCATCATGAAAAGAATCTAAAATCTTCTGTTTCTTCCCTCCCAAAACAAATGGAAACATTACCATTGAGTTTGTTTAGAGCTGAATAGGAGTTTAAATATGGATTTTTCTTAATGACCATGAATGTTCACTCTTGAGCTACATGAGTTTCATAAGCAGTATGTTGTGACAGTGAGTCAGTAGGATTACTTAATTGTTTTGAAGGCTGAAGGTAGGATTATCTGGAAGTGCAACTTTGAAATAAGATTAATTTGAACATCAATTTTAGTGAAGCTAAAGGTCAACCTAACAAACTAACAATTTTTAAAAAATTCAGATGTCTAGAGACTCAATATAGTATTTTTGATTATAATAAAAACTTAACTTCTTGACAAAATGTGGAGGAGGCAGGGTGCTTGTTATTTAAATATTCTACAGAAAAGTTCAAAGGAATAAAATGCCTGCATGGGTCCATATGCCTTAGGTTCTGGCAGAGCTGATCCCTGTGTACATTTTGGTGAAGTTGCCTTGTGCACTGCAGTCTGGCACTTGCTTTTGATACCTGTTAAATACTGAAGTGGTTTTCTGAATACTTCCAAAATTTAAAATCCTCTGCAGCAAGGAGGAAAAAAAGAGAATCTTTTACCACAGCAAGGAGAAAATTCCTTCTTTATAGTAATTGAAAAGAGAATTTGAGGCACTGAGAAGAGGGGGAAAAAACCTTCTCATGTTTCATATTTTTTACTGTTTATTATCAAGCAACTTATAAAGAGGGAAGGATTTTTTTTTTTAGGATTTCATACCCTGAAATACAATTATTCTGTGAGATAATAGCATGGATCTAACTTAGTGGTTATCTTTTGAGTACTAAGACATGTAAATTTGTATCTACAGAACCACTTTACACTATGGTTATGAACTGAGTTAAAGCTCCTTGCAGTAAACGGCTGTCTTCACCTTGCTTACACATACCTATAAGATAAGCAAATACAGAATTTGACTTGCTGGACAGAGCACAGAATTAAAAAAAATTGAGTACGGGTGTTGTAGTTCAAATTCCTGAACTGCTACTGGTACCAGACAGGAATCAGATCAATCTTATTTTCAATGAGATAGTGAACTGCATTGTCATAATCTGATAGGCACATTCTTCCCAGATTCTTCGCCCTAATTTCATAGTCCTTCCTTCTTTTTGCCTTGATCTGACCGATTCCAGGGTCCAAAATACAATCTTTACCACATTTTCCAGCTGTGGTTTTATATTTTACTATTCTGCACTTCCTTTGGGGCTCTTTCTTTTCTAATTATCACACTAAGTAGATCTGGCTCTCTTGCTCACAGCTTGATCACTTTTTTCATGTGTGATACCATCTGCCTAATAGGCTTTCTTATCTGGCTTAAGGGGGGGCTGCTATTGTAAATTCTGCTGTATATCCCCAGAGATTTTAATCCATGTTTTCTTATCATTAAAAAAAATCCCTTCTCATTTTATAGCTGACTTCAGCAACAAGTTTTTTAGCCTCATGTAACAGAATATGCCTTTTCCGCAGCATGTTCATACAAAGATCATAGCAAGACTATAGGCGGCTATAATCTTTTCTATTCAAATGTGTACGTCCAAGTAGAGATAGTAATCATATGCATGCCCTGAAAGAAATATATTTCCCTTATTCTGTCTACTGGCAGGGCAAAATTCTCACCTAGCACAAATCAGTATCAATCTGATTGATTTTATAGATTTTAATAATGGAATGCTGATTATGAGAGCAGACCTAATAATTTTATGATGATTGTTTCTGTTAGAAAAATTAATAATAGAAATGCTCCAAGAAATTAAACACTCAGCTGCCCGTGGGGAGCGTGGGTGCCTGGGGCTGAATTGAGATGAGCTTCTACCATATCCTTCTTCCATATCTCTTCTGGAAGAAGGATCCTGCTCTTTGTGTGCAACAATGCCCGTGGCATAAGAGCCAGAACATCACCATCTAATTTATTTACCATATGATTCATTGATTAATCATTTATTTGCATTCAGTGATATAGAATACTATACAGAAATATTTGTCAATGCACACAGAAACACCTCTTGCCCAGTACGACTGGTTTTGTGTATCAGGACAACTGTGTGAAAACTAGGCAGACAATAATAGCAGAACAAATTTGTCCTGCAAATTTTACTTTCACAAGGGATTGTCTTAGTGTTTGACCTTGTGAAGGAAGTTATAATTGATACTTGGAGGTAAAACACAATATAATTCAGTCTGCAACAGAAAACAGGAAAATACAGGAGCATCCTTATTTTCTGAGGCTCATGTCAAAGGTTAACACTTAGAAACACTTATAGTACTTTTCCTCACACTTCATGAAATCCTGGCCCTCTCAGATTTCATGGCAAAGTCCCTTTTCATTTCTAGAGGACCAAAATTTTATTCATATTAAGCCATTATTTGATATGTTGAAACCTTTGTTATAAATGGCATGTTTATATAAAAACTGTGTTAAGAATATGGCTGCAACCATCTACCTTCAAACTGATGAGCCCTCATCTTTTTCTCTCAAATGTTCTATTTATTGTTACACCATAAAACCTACTAGACAAAACACCAGATTAACATGTAACAATGAAATGCCAGTGACTTCACCGAGTTTACCTCAGCAAGATGTTAGGCCTGAATTTTTGGGGCATATCAAAACACATATGAAAGGAAATGGTACTTAGAAAAATGCCAATTTATCACATTAATGGACAAGCAGCAAAACATTTATGGAAGCCTTCCCAAGCAGGTCTGATAGATAAGGCATCTATAATTGTTCAGATTTCAGTTGTCTGGCATATGTGTCACAAGCGCTTGCTTTGATTAAGGTCATAACATAGGTTAAGATTAATTCCTTACCTTTGACTAGTAAGTATGTGTAGAATCATCATTTTTTGTTTTGATTGATGCTTTCACGTTGGAAGAAATCCACTTACCACACTTACCACAGAGTTTAAGCCAAGCTTGTCTTGTTCTCATTGCTATTTTAACCCAAAACAGCCAACCTGAATAGACGCATACCTAATGACAGGAGGATGATCTGTCGGGCCAGACAGCACAGGGCTGGTGTAGGGACCGCACAAGAGTTTGATGACGCTAACTATTACTTCACCTTAACTGGAAATGCAGTTGTATTCCGCTCACCTGAGTCCACTGCTGTTTCAGCTGAAATATGCTTCAGTGCACTACACAATTATTCTGCCATCTGCACAATGCCAGTACAACTAATACACAGGGATTTTGGATATAGCCACAAATACATTAATTGTAGTGGTAAACCTTTTTCACGATCAATACTGTTTCAGTAGTTCCTCTATACTAACCTGAACACAATGCAACAGAAGCCAGTAAATCTGTTATTCATTAATTCTGTCACCAAAGGTTCCATACGTAGCTCCGTTTTCATTACTGTTGCTTTATTTGATATCTCTGTGGATATTGAATAGACTCTCATGAGTATTCTGATACATTCTACTGAATTGTTTGACTTTTCACCCATGTTTCTTAAAAGACTACAGTCTGACACAATTCAATATCTATTACCTGTAGGTTAGCTTGAGTACCTGTGAAAGACATTCCTTCATTTAGCTTTGACTTAGAGGAGCCTGTTAATTTTAGAACTGCGCTGTGAGTAGGACATCTGGAAGGATGTAGCACAGCTGTTCAAATACTGGCCAACCAGATGTATATTACATTATGGTCAGGTCCACTCCATTCTTGAATTTATCCACCGGTGTGCAAAAATATTCCACTCAATGGAAAAAAAAGAAACACTTTTCTGTGTCATCAGGAAGATTGGCCTAAACTCCTAGATGGGGAGATTATAGTAGGCAGAGCTAAAATAAAGTTATAAAGAAAGCATAAGAGAGACAAAACTCTCCAAAAGAACCCCAAAGTAGCTTAAAAATAATAATTAAAAAAAGAAATATAGGACATTGAAGAAAAGAAATACAAGAACCAGGTTATCAGCACCTATAAAAATAGTATGGCTCAAGTAACATTGAATTTTGCAGGAGAATAAAAAAAAAAAAAAGAGGAAGGGAGGGAGAGAGGGTAAAAAAAAGACAGTATGGGAAGATTCTGCTCATTCTACTACTCTATATGGAAATTCTACTCTCTCTCAAAATATTTAATACCATTGCTGCTTTGTACGGTAGAAGCAATTTTTTCCTACAAATGTCTTAATTTTAAAAGCTCTTATGTTTTCCAGAATGATAGTAGTAAGCCTGGTAGTAGCAATAACTAGTAAAATGAAGAGTAAAAGATAACATTGGTTCATTCTACAGTTTTCTGTCTAGTTAGGTTGCAAAATATTCTGCAGTAGTTCCTCTCCCCCTCTTTTTTGGGACACAAATAAATATTGGAGATTATGACAGCTGCAAATTGTGTGTCTCTTTTTCTAATGATTACTTTGTAAATACAAGATTTTATTCCCCTGATTGCTTTCCTGAACTGCCTGATAAGTTTTATGTACGGAAGCAACCAGCACCTAGTCCAGACAGGGAGAAGGCCAGATAAAAATATGTCTTCTGAACTGAAGAAAGATATTTTTTGCAAGAACTTGCATGCATTGTATCCCCTGATGCAGAGCAGTTACATCAGGTTCTAAGATCTTGGAGGATTATCAGCTGAAAAGCTAAAATTAGTAGCCTTTGAACCTACATTTTAGAATATTTTTCTCAGGCCCTTTCCTAGCCCAGAGAAAGATGATCAACTTTATGATTCAGACTTAGAGAAGTGAAGTACTTGAGATGGTGTTATTAAACCCACATCATCAGTGTAAATATTTCTAATGATCTTAATGAAGATGACTGTGAAAGGAAAAAATAATCAAAGACATAACTTTATGACATATCTTTATAACATACTCAAAATGAAAACAAATGTTCGATTTTTAACACTATTGGTTTTAATAGAAGAAATTAAGTGCTGACCTTTTTTTTTTTTTTATTTATTTTAACATTTATTCATGTAAGTTAATGAGCTGTCCAATCTAAGAGAGTCCCAGAATCGGATCTCAAACAGCACTAGAAATCAAAAAACATGTGAGACAGGCTGCAGGCTTCAAGTTAATGACTTAGACCCCAAACTCAGTGTTTAGCAAGCATGGAAACTACCTGAAACTGAGTGGACTCTCCCAGTGCAGGGTGACATTCCCTGCACCACCTCAACCTGAACAGTCTGGTCCAGATCCAGAAATGCATCAGCTCCTCAGAAGCTGAGTCTTCTCAGAAAGCCACCTCTGAGTGAATAAGAGCACTTCACACACACACCCACACACCCAAAATGTTAAGTGAGGATGTATACATCTTTGGTACCAAAGATATCAATGGATCATAATAACCAAGCCTAACAATCCAGCTACTAGATGCAGAAGTTCATGGAAGAGGAGGGGTGGTATCTTTGTTTGGTTTTGGGGTTTTTTGTTGTGGTTTTTTTTACCCTAGGAAATGAAAAAGCCGGACTTGTTACAATCCTCAGACTGTAGGAACTCACTATCTCCCACAGGTAGTTCCTCATCCCAAATTTAAAGGGCAGTCTAGAAAGGAGGAGTTTCCTCCTTTCCCATGAAAGCTCTCTTTTAAGATGAAACGAGGAAGGCTAATTGGGCCAAAGACAGGCATTATGCTTTTGTGTGACCTAGGAGACACTGGTCCCCTGGTTTGCCCTATGCATTGAGCATCAGAGTGTCTTTTGATACTACATAGCTTATTGTTAAAAGAGAACGAAGGGGAGAGAGAAAGTCAGAACTTCTCCCCCTGTGTAAGCCTCTCCAGCACTGCACTTGAGAATCATATACCTACATTCTTCCTAAATCCCAAATGGGATATCTAAATCTTACATCTAACTTGAGATCCCTCTATATCACGAGTATCTTGCTGTCGTAACATATGTTAAGAAAAAAGCACATATAAAATATAACAGCCAAAATAAACATTGTTAGCCTAATGGATTTTGCTCCCGCAAAGTGAAATAGCACATGTAAAATTATGATAATCATCATATCTGTACCAGGAAAAGCTTGTCACAAAAATCTGCTCGTATTCTATTCCTGATTTTTTTAAAGGAAGACTAGTTTTCTAAGAGCCCTCAACTTTACTGTGTACCTTGGATAAAATTTTAGCATTGCTACCAGCCCAAGGTCTTCCTAGCACAAATGAGCTTTTACTCATTAGCCAGCCAGGTCATTCATGACTTTCTTTTGATGGTTTCTGCAGCAGTTTCTTTCAGCCTCAACAGTTCAGAATAACTAATCATTTTTATGCTGTGCAACACTGAAAGAGTTTGCTCCAACCCAAGAAAGCCAAGAACTTTCTCTCTTTCCTCAGTGCAGTGTTCTGACATATTTGTCAGCATTTATGGCTGAACTTTTAAAATGTTTTAAAATCTGGTTTAGAGTCTGGAACACAGACTCTGATTGTAGTTCTGGCGTTACTTATAACATCACAATCCCCCTTCCAGACTAACTGCATTACCAGTTAGTCAGGCGTTAGAAAAGATTTCACCAGTAAGCACAGAACAGAAGTGCTGTCATCCAAGAACTTTCCTGAGGAAAAAATTATTATTTAAATTAGAAGGAAAGAAAGAACATAAAATTTCTTTATTCTGTCTTTGACCATATTCAAACAGATTGTTTAAAAAAAAAAAAAAAAGGCAATAAAAATGCTGGTTTAATTCCATTTAGTTTATGGACTAAATGGAGGAGTTACTGTTTCTTCAAAACATTCTATATGTTATAGGTACTTTGATCTGCTAAAGGGACCCACTTGCCAGAACCTCCATCATGCACAAATGGTAGCTATGCAGTGTTACCATAGAAATGAGACAACACCACAGAAAGAGACATATAATCATGTGAGTATCTTGAATGAAGACACACATAACTATGCATAGGAAACCGGCATGCTGGGATTACATCCTAAAATGATGATGGGATTGCCTCTAAAATTGCTGTTTGTGATATCTGCAGTGTTTACAGTGACTGACTCCAAAGCAGAGTACAAAGGGGAAACAAAAGAAAACCTTCACTGAGGCTCCATATAGAGGATACATATGGATAAAGTAGGAAAATGCAGTATATATAAATGTAGCAAATGACAAGAGTAGAAGAAGAAAAAAGAAACTAATTTAAAGAATGAGAAACTGAAATTGTGAGAGTGAAGTGAACGGGAATACAAGCAAGAACCGAAGGGAGAGTGGAGGATGAGAAACTTAACAGCAACAGAAAATGTAGAGAAAGCAGACTTGAATGCAAAACAGAAAAATGAGAGGCAGTGCAGGAAAGTGAACAGAAAGAGGAAAAGCAGAGGTGAGAGTAACAAGGAGAAAATCCCTAGGAGAAAAAGATGGAAATGAGGCAGTGAGAAAAAAAAACGGAGGAGGAAATCCCAAGATTTAAGAGGAATTGTAGCACTGGCTGACACTGAGGAAGCTACATATCCCATACTTTGAAAGCATAAACCCAGATATATTTGCTTTTTAAAAATATTAATAACAAAGCAGTATTGTATCTCACAGTACCATTTTTTAAAAGTTCACTAATATTAAAAACACAATAAGCAGAGTTTGCAAAACTTAGCCACACTTCTTATTTCTGGAAAATGATCATCTGTGGTTTATATAACAATTACCCACATCTTCCCTCAATTCTATTAAGTTTGCTCATGGATGTTCCATTATTTAAAGAAAAAACCCAAACAAAACAGAGGCCTGAGATTAAAACTCTAAAGCCGTGTTCAGATACTAGGTACCTGACCAGCTTTTCAGACATCTGAAGGACCCTAATAGGAATTGACAACAAGAACAGCATTTTTTAAAGTCTGTTTGTTTGTTTGTTTACGTGACTAAATAAAAGATATGGGCTGTCTGGGGTTTTTTGTTTCCTTTTGTCTTAAGTTCAGGTCTAAACCTTACATGGACAGTTCTTAGTGAGGATAAAAGAGCACAGACAATTTTTACATAAGTAAATAAATATGCTAGCTTAGCTTTTTTGTTGTTATTAAAGTTTAACCTCTTCATAATTTTTATCTTAATACCATCTACTCTTACACTTTGGAAATTGATGTGATAATGAGCAGACTTTTTAGCTTTTCTTTTAGAAGTTGCCTATAGTTTTTTTGGGGAAAGAAAAGGTTACAGTTATTTTACTTTTTAGTTTGGTAAGACTCTCAGGTTTTTGCCAGACTGGAGATTTTTTCAGCCCTTTTCAGAACTTTTGTACCTTTTAAACGTGTGTCATGATGAAATACAGTGTCATAAGAAGACTTTTTTAAAGAATTAAAATGATCTGAAATTGTAGGTTGCATAAATTTACAAACATTTTTAAAAACACTAGCAAAACCAAAATTAGCAATCGATTTATGTGATTTTACTTATTCCAGCCTATTTCCTTAGAAAACTAAAAAATGTATGAAATTAAATAGCTGTTGCTGCCCGAATTAAAAAAAAAAAAAAGCCCACTCTCTTATATTATTCCTACAAAAAGATATTTCTGCTCCCTTATAATGATTTATTCTTGTTTTGACATAACACAGTGTGGAAATTAAGTCCCGAATATCAGACAATGAAAAATTCAGGATTAAAGTATATATACCTGAAGGCCTGACAAATGATAAATTAGAAAGGGAACCAATCTGTTAACTTTTCCCATGTTACACTCGGGGACAAATCTCTGAAGGCACTTCCACTGTTGTCAACGTTTCATTAAGACACAGAATCCTTCCCAGGGTTCTTCAGGTGCCAGTTTGATGGATGTGCACTACACAATGTGTTTCTGGGCACCGAAGGGGGTTGCAATACCTACTCTACAGCTGTCATGTGTTTGTTAACTTGAGCACTTAAACGACAAAGGCCATGTAAATACAGGCTAAAAACGCAGAGTAAACAAAGGCATAAAGCTGTGCAAGAAAAACAACACCTGGAAAAGTCTGTAAGTCTGGAGAATTAAGGTTGCTGTAGGGAGAAATTAATTTTCTGTTTCCACTATGCTCCAAAGACTTTCCAAAACAGAGTTTCAACAATGACTTTTTAAAATTTGTATACAGTTTTCAGAAAATTTAATTCATTTGCAGTCCAGTCTTAATACTCAAAAGCATGAATTGACTATTGTTCCTTTTTTATCTTCTTATAGTCTTGTTATGAAAACAAAAATATATATAATAAAAACATGTTAAAACATTAAGCATAAGTGACAAGTCATTTCCCATAGTGTCAGGTATGAAAATAAATTGTCAGAAGAAAAATCAGCCTAAAATGCATAAATCTGTTTGTAATGTTAATTATCTTACTAGAAACATAACCTCTCTCAAATTCCCAAAGAGAATATAGTGATAATGAAGGTTTGACCTTCTGCTTGTGTAACCAAATATGCAATAGCAATATTCCTTTTCTCCCATACCTATTACATTAACTTTTATAATTGAAAACACATTTGTTTATTTAAAGAATGTGGTTACATAATTAAAGGTTGAATGAAAAGCCTTATAGAAAGACAGTGCATCAGTAATATAGTTGCCATTGCAATTGTCCATGAATAAAATTCATTGCAATGAATAAATTAATTTGTAACCATTGTAATCAACAACATCCCAATGAAATCACAAATATACTGGGCAGAATTAACAACTTTGGAAGACATAGCAGTTATGTTAGTAGCCTTGTTATTCAATTAACATGTCAGTAGAAAGAAATGATGTGGATATTTAAAAAGCCCTTAGTGATCTTAAGTTTTACTACTAACAACCTGTAAGAATAGGATTTACTCAAAGTTTACATTCTACTTTAGAGAATGCAAATTCTACTGGAAAATAGCCTTTAAACTTTTAAACACCTATTGAATGTTTCAAAAATCTGCTTACAGAACGTGCTTGTAATCCATGCAAAGAAAATATGTTTACTAGTGCCACATAAACTATGTTTATTGCATTGATCTATTTACATGAAAGTGGTTAAAGCCTACACACTTAAACAGAAACGTATACATTTCAGCTTTTGGAAAGGCAAACACAGACACTTTTGCTGAAAGATGAAACACTGATTTCCAAAGTATTTAGCTGAAATACTCTGCTGCATGTTCTCTAGTACAAAACCAACAGTCCCTTCTGCAGTCCTGCAACAGAATTAATATTGGAGCCAGTTAAATTCCCAGCACCTATTTTTTCCTGTCTCATTGCTCTGAGCGTATGAAAGCTGCTTTTAATTTTCCGCATAAATTCATATATGCTGAGGTTATCTCTATTTGTCCTTTGACAAGTGTTATTTTTTAGCTGAGAAGAATTTCTTCCTGCTCCATGCTTGTCTTTTATACATTTAAACATTGCTTTTATTTACTAGGTCCTTTCATTGCAATCCTCCCACTTCCTCAATCATTCTGTTACACTTTCACTTAATCTTCCCAAACATAGGCAACAAGAATTGCACATGGTGCTGCAAGTGATATCTCTTCTGTCTCCTGTATGAAAAAGCAAGAATGCTCTTTTTATGCTGGAAATAGCTCACTCAGTACAACTTCCATGATGTCAATCCTATCAGGGGGAAACAACCTCCTCTTGCTGCCAGTGGCTTCAATTCAAAGATACGGATCTCTGAAGAAGCTCTCTAAATGCTGGGCAAAACAATACCAGTGACCTCAGAAGGTTTTTGGGACAAACCCCTGAATCCTGTGCTGTTTTCTTCCTCTCTGCTTGTTTTCTGTCTTCTGAAACTGTCGTAAGAAGTATTCACCTCATTCTCTTACGTACAGGGATTTTTGCCTATCACCCAGTACTTTGCTGCTGGTGCAGCTTGCCTGAGCTTGGAAAATGTCTGTATGCTAATTCTATGCTTTGTTCATTCTATATGTCTCATATCATGCTAATTCCTATGACTATATGTGACTTCCTATCTATTCTGCTCTCAAGAGCTAAAATTAAAATTAGTTTTCAAAAAGTTATCTAAATATTGGTTTTGCCTTATCTCCTTTATTTCTCCTTTATTTCCGTACTCTGATGCCACTCCAAGTCTTCCTCCTCTAGTACAAGACCCACAAATTTGATGGCACATTAGCGTGTATTTTATTATCTTCTAGTCTGGAGTAATTTTTGCAACATCTGTTCATCTTGCAAGCTTTCTGTTTTTACATGAGAGAAGATAATGTTACCCACAAGAACTTTGTTCATAAAGAATTACATTGAAGACTGTTGTTTCTCCAAACGTTACTCCTGCCTCATGGACATAGACACTTAAGAATTCTGAGCATAATGCATTGCACCACGAAATTCATATGCAGTAATATACAATGTTATGAGCTAAACAATCCATATTTTCCTCCATTTATATACATATGCGTACACATCTGTACATAAACGTATAAATACTTGGAATACTTGACCCTTCAATATTCGTTCAGAAGCTTTTAGATTTGCTGTTTCTTCACAGTGATATCAACTAAGGAAGACTTCAGTTTAGCAAGCTGAAATTATTTTATAACATTTATTTATATCCTGGGAGATCAAAAAAGGATGCATTTTTAACCGCCTATGAGATTCATATTTGTATCACGCTAGTTACTGAAATTCAAATTAAAAGTAAAACCTAAAGCTTACATAGCTCTTCAGAATCCACTATAATCATTCATTCAAAAATATTTATTGGGAGAAATCATATTTTCTCCCAAGAAATCAACATGCAACACTTGTGTTTGTGATTGAGCTTCTGTAAGTCAATAAGAGATTTCATGGGGTGGGGGCGGCAGGGGGGAAATCTCATTAGTCAGTGCAAAGCAGGTGTTTTTTAACCACTGGCTTCCAAAAATCCTTCCCCCCAAGTACGCTGAGCACTGGCTGGAAATTGTGTTTGAGTTGACAGATCTCTTCCTGGCACCAGAGGGAAGGGGACAGGGAATGCCCCCATTCCTCTGGCCTCACTTGTCCCCTGCTTGCTGGAACAACTTGGAAATTAGAAACGGAGCAGGGGAACTCTAGCATAAATAAAACTTTCTACTTCCTGAGCAAATACTCTATTCATTATGAAATTAGATAAAGGCTACTTTACATGTATAAAATATGTATGTTTATAATCACAACCACCATATTTTCTTAACAGCGGTCTCATTTTAAAGGGAAATGTGATACACAGTTGTAGCTGTGGATATCACATGGAGAGGGCTGGGATCGGTCTTGGCCCAGGTGCCCAGGAGAGACAGTAAAGTACACTTCAATTTTGTTTCATTCTTTTTTATTTTTTTCTGTCTTTCTCAGCTTGTGGGGATGGCAGGGCTAGGCTATGTGAGCAAAATAACAGCTCTGACCATGAATAGTGACTCTGGCCAAGGATTTACTTTCTCTAGGATCCTGTGTCCAGCAGTGAGCAGCAGATGTTACTGAAGGTGCCGTCTGACTGTGGTGCCCAAGACCTGCAGATAGACCTACCTGTCACAAATCTGTGTGGGCTACATTGCTTAGTCGCTTAATCCTCAACTTCTGGTACCATTAAGACCAAATACCTAAAACGTAGATGTTGCAGCACTCAGCCAGTCAATGCCTGAACCTTTAATTGCCTAGCCCTGGGATGTAAGTGTTGGGGGATATTTTACCTTTAACAAGTATTCACACACAAAAATGATCTATGCTTCATGAAATGGTCTCTTCCTCATGAAAGCAAAAAGCTGCAGGGCAAAAAATGTTCTGCTTCTTTGAGAACTTACAAAGTGTGATTTTCTGCAGGTGATAATTTTTGGCAGAGCTGTAGCCACTGCATACCCTGCAGAAATACCTCCCTAGACAAAGCTCATGCTTTTTACTGTGTGACTCAATCTCTGTTTTGCCTTCTTTATCCTTTACTGTAAATATATGCTTAAATGTGCTTTATCTATACCTCTAATATTCCCCAGCATTATGATCTTTGGAGAGCCTCATTAGATGGTAGAAAAAAGGGTGCCATACATCCCATCATACTTTAAAGGAGACTTAAATTTCCTTTGTAATTTTCCCTGAGAGAAGGATAGCTAATAGCACTGGTATGAAAATTATGCCTATCTATTTTTCGTAATGATTAGTCTCCACAAAAATTGTTTATAGGCTGAATCATAACTGGCCTTTCCCTTCTCTATTCCCATTTCAACATAACTGTAAGCATAGTGGTAAAACATCTGTGGCATTTGTCCATGCCTCTCCTACTGTTTATTTTCAAGCCTTTTTACATTTACTGTAAAATAATAAAATTAAATACACTAAATCCTGCTTTGAAACACCATTCTCACAGCGTTCTGAATAAATAATCTGAATCACATGCAGCATTTTACAATTCAGTAAGAGATGGAAAGCAATAAAACTGATAAGAAAGCTAGGAACTCTAGGAACATTTTGTTCTATTACAGTCCATCATGGTGGTATTTTGCACATGGATGTTACTGAGTTTTAAAGGAGTGACATTTTTATCTGGGCAGTAAGGTTCAGTCAATTTATGCTAGCAGATTTTTCTGCCTTCTTAAACAGACATGAAAGTTTGAATTTAAGCTCTGACTCAAGTGTGTCAGACATAACACACTACAGATTGAGTCTGCTGCAGGGAATTTGAAGATCTAAATTGTGATAAAAAGGGATCAATTTCACTGGTTATAAAGAAGAAAAGTTACTTTCCGAAACAAAAATGGAAAAAAAAAAAGAGAGAGAGAGAGAAGAAATCACCCTGAGAATTACTTTCTTACTGAAACCCTCACTGAAATCTTGGATAAAGGCTAACAGCTCTATGCGAAGGATAGTTCATGACAGTTTTCAGTTTCACAGACACTTTTTCTTCATGTTCTACAACGCTATGTATGGAAATCAAAGAAGTCAAGAAAAAGAGTAAGATACAAATGTTGTACAGCTGCATATATCCTAGGAAAACTATTTAGAAAAACATGGTAAATTGCTCTGAAATTTTAGCATCACTTCTTTTTTCAGGATAAGAACAACTGTATTTTGGGAGACATTTTAGTAAGACATTAGCTAGTAACACTGGATTTGAAAGAGAATGGCAACATGACTCTCCCTGCATTTTCCTGTAGGTGACCCCTTCCCCAATACTGATTCTCAGCATCTGTAAACTACAGTCAATTTGCTTAAAACATGTTACAAGTGATAGCATAAGGTATCCTGTATATGGGAGGGAATAAGAAGTGAATGCAATTGAAATGTTAGATTATTTTTATGCAAAACAAATAAATCGGGAAATTAGTGACAGAAAGCTGCATGTTTTATTTTGTTTTGTTATTACATTTTGCATCAATTTTTATCTGAGACCAAACACCCCTTTAAATATATATTTCCTCAATTCCAGATTTAACTTTGGAAAATATTAAATGAAACATTTTCTAGAATAATACATCTATTTTGGAAATGGAAATAGTAAGCTAAATGGACTTATTCTGTGTTTACACTTTTGCAGTTGATGGCAATTGCACACATTTAGCACACATAAAGTTTAAGGGAAGAGGAGAATTTCTTTTACATACAAACATATAAATAAATTTGTAAATACATAAATAAATAAGCAATAGATTTATAACCAAATATGCAAATATGTAGAAATTTCATAATGTAAGACTTAGACCTATTCTCACATGTCTGTAGTATCATCACTATCATAAAGTTTGCTCACAAACTATTGAGTGTTTGAGGGCAAACATACAGTAGCATTCATAGTGAAAATAGATAGACTTCTAGGTCCTTTTACATAAGTCTGTATATACACAAATATATACAAATGTGTATATAAATACAGAGACATAGTCCTATGGCATTCAAAGTCCTGTTAAAAACAAGGTTGGTTTAAGTATTATCTCTAGAATAGCTTCTTAACAGGCTTAATCCTACTGTCTCAGGTGTGCAACCTGACTTGCAGTGTGACCAGAGAAAGTGTCAGCCACTCTCTGTGCTGGAAGGCTAGTCCAAGTCTTACTTTGTAAGGGTCTGGTGTAGCCCATAAAAACCTATTCCTGATGTTTTTCCTTTATTATTAGTCGTAAAGCCACAGCATGTATCAGAGCAAGATGGTAAATATTAATATTAAAGTGCCTGATATTTATATAAACCTGTTCACAAATAAACTAGTAATAATAAATAAAACATAAATAACTAAAATAAAATTGATAACAAAATAAAAATACTAATAATAGTATTCATAACCATTTTAAAAATCTGATCTGGAAAAGATTTCTTAAAAGTATGTTTTGGAGCTAGAAGACAAAATCTAATGATTGTATAATAGAAAAGCATAATCTAAGAAATTGTAAGCCAATTCTTGTTTACAGAAAAAATATGGTGACTTCTTGCAATTAACTAATGAAAAACATTAAAAAATGTTCTAAAAATATCTAAAATGAAAGCATAGAAGTTCAATAGATAAGAGAAGCGACCATTAAAAGAATGCTAGTATATGAACCGCAGGAAGCTACAGTAGGTGTCTGAAGCAGCTGATGATTTTCAAAAGAACAAAGAGAATGTGAGGGGCTGTTAATAAGTCTTTCAAGAGAGCTGGACTTGAGCCACATAGTGCTTGGTCTGCAAATACTATGTTTAAAAATCAATCCTTTGCTTCACAGGAAGCCAATGTACTTTTGTCAAAATTAGAGCAACATGAACATCTGTCTTGGATCCAGTTAACCATCTCACTGCTTGCACTTTCCTCTTTTTTCCTTTCCTCCCATAAAAGGAGGAGAGTAAAATTATAAACATCCGCAGAAACCCAAAGGTTAATACATTTACAGCTGTATGTCTGTATGAACACACTTTAGGATCAGTGATAGAAAATTCAGGCAGTCAGCAGTGCAAGACAGAACTTGAGGATACAGGGTCTCAAAGCAGAAACTGAAGCCGGAACAAAGTTAGAAGCAATCAAAAATGCTGAGGATAAATGGGAAAAGAGCAACATGGGATGTCCTTTCACATCTTCAAAGTTACCTTTTAAAATATTTCAAATATGCTTTTAGGAAGTACTAATTACATGATGTTGATGATAGAATTTAACTTGCAATCTCTGCATTCAGTTAGATCTTCTTTCAAACACAGGTTTCGAGAGAAAATGTTTTGTTGTTCTTTTTTTTTTAGACATAGAGACATTGATATTGTAGGAAAAAAAAAAAGAAAAAAGGTCTTCCTACCATGAATATTTTTTACTTTCAATATATTTCTATACAGAGTCATTATTATCCAAAGGATTAAATGCCCACTGCTACAATCATTGTTCAACAGATGACTCCTCTCTTTCCGGAGGAACTCATGTGTGGATGCAGGTGACTTGTATAAGGAAGCATGATCAGGTTCAGCTCTGCCTTCTGAATTCTGCCCTGGAGACTACTTGGCCAAAGACTTGCATTCGACTGTCATTCCCTCCAACACCATTGCTACTTCCTTCCCTGGGGCAGGATTTTGCCCTAGCTATTTACAGAACTATTTTGATGCCATGTAAAAAAAGCTGATTACAGTGTCATTTAAGAGAGAGAGAGACATGCAAGTGAAATATTCCTACAGCAAAGCTGTCACACTTGGGATTCAAATAGGCTGCAAGGCTGCTCCCTGAACCTCACCCTGTTAACAGGTCTCAAAACCCTACAGCAAGCTGCAGATTAAATACCTCAGCCTTAGTGGAGCAGACCTATCATAAATATTGTGTAACACACTGGGCATCCAAAGGGAAGAGGTGAGATGCTTCATCTCAAAACCACATCAAATTCTTATGCAGCATTGTCTGGCATGAACTAAGGTTTGCAACAGGCAGTGCCACATCTACCAAAGGCATGCTTAGTTCCCATTGCCTCAGCCTTTGCAAACCACAACCACTTACACACCTGGAGCTGCATCTGTTAGCAACCTTTCAATGCAGTACTATGTGGCACGTTTCATCTTGGGTTAGAAAAAATATTTGAAGCTCTTAAAGGAAAATAACCACATCTTAAGAATAAAATCCTTATGTGGGAAAAAACCCCAACAACCTGGGAAAAAAAGAGCCCTAACACAGAAGAAATATAGCTGCTGGCTCACTTGGCTGCCCCTTGAAGCTAAGAATAGCCAGATAAAAGGACTTCATGGACATGCAAGCTCAAGATTAATCTAATGATCATTTCCAATTTAATTTCCGGTTTGCTGCTATTAAGTAGTTGGATTCTTGTTCTTTTTCAAGAACTTGAAGAGAATAATGAAACTGAATGTGGATTTTGGTAGTTTGCACGACCCTTTCTTCTTACTGGAGGGACTGAATTGCAAACAGTGCACTGAAAACCATTAAGCTCCATTTCCTCCCATATGCACCTGGTAAAGAAACCTTTACAGTACACTGATCATAGGTCTTTCTCACCTGGAAATCAGCTTCTGCTCTCATTCTTATACACCAACTCTTCTCGAGTAATAAAGAAAGCCAGTGAAACGAGGAAGGTGAAAATACAGATACCTCGACTGCTTTAACACAATTGCGCTGTCTTATGGTATGTCCATTTCTTCCCTGGTTGTTAGCACATTAATCATTTTAGAGTAATCTTTGTAAGGTAAAATTCATCATTATATCACACCTTGTGGGAGAGTCCTAGAACTCTATAACTTGGTGCATTAAAGGTCAGTAATAAATGATATTAATTTTTCCTCTACACACAAATAAAAGGCACTTTAATAAGTAAAGAAGGCAATAAACAAGACTGAAAGGAATGTGATTATGACAACTTGTCATGGAATATTAAATAATGTATCATTGACATAATTAAGGATCAGAGATAAGGATACATCAAAATAACTTATGCTAATTATTTCGAGAGTTAAGAAATATTGCATACCTATCTAGACCCATATTTGTGTCCTTATTTACATACTTACAGCATTTTAACTATACTAGACAATGGCTATTTCCATTTTGCTCCTTACAGAGCCTCCCTGCAGTGCTAATCAAATCCTGACATCTGACTCTAACGCTAAGAGTTTTAAGATAATTAAGCACTTTAACCTAATGAACCTGCATTTTAATCCACTGTATTTGTTTAGGGAAAACCCAGGAGACTAGTAATGAGATGTGGAGTTTTACACACATTTATACTGAATGTTCAGATTAAGCCCCGATCAGGAGCAAGACAGATCTGAAACTTCATCTTGCAGTCATAGCCCAGTGAAGTGATGGCAGAGTATGTTACATGAGATTAAATGTTTCTTGCTCTAATAAAATGCGTTAGTTGTTTCAATACATTTCTTGCATATAGCTTGCCAAACTAAAAACTCCACTGCAATTGACTTTAATTGATGCTCTCAGCAGGCCAAATACTGAATGGAAATGGACCCTGCGTTAAGAATTTTATGACTGTGGCTGTGCCAGAAGAAGGGTAAGGCATGCAGTTGAAACAGTAAAGGGAAGCTTGCAGCTGCCATTGCTGTGTCTTTGGATATCAGTCCCAATGCCTGTTTCATCAGCACTGCATTCCTTTACACAAAATGATATTGCCAAGAGCTAGAGGAAGGCCTCTGGCATGCTCAAATCCATGCTAGTGGGCAGAGTTATCAGGTAAAGAGCTCCGAAGCGAAATGCATTATCCACCTATTCACAGCAAGCCTCACCAATGAAAGGGAATATAAGCTGGTTATGTTTCCTCAGCTTCATGAAGGTTTACCTCTCCAAGAGGAAAAACAGTTCCAGGAAAGAGATTGCTTTGCCATCCATGCCTAGCTTTTTTTTTTCCTTTTTTCCTGCATCCCACAAAATGTTTTAAGAATTCATATGTTCTTTTGTTCCGCTGAAGCAAACCAAGAGTATTGAAAAGGAAGATAAGAGACTATCTGCTTTCCAAAACAATTACTGCTCTGTATATGATTCAGTGAGAGGAGTTAAACTTTAATCTTATACCTCATGGAGGCATCTCCTAGCCAACAGAATTTGTTTATTCCAGCATGAACACTTTGGAGATTTCCTCTTTGGAGCTCTTCTTTTTTTTTTTAAACAATAAAACATCTTTCATCATCATGGCTCTTTAGTCCCATAACACAGCAATGCGTAAGAGACTAAGGCTGAAGTCACTGCAGCTGCGGGGTGGGATGATTCCTGTGGGACAGACCGAGACATCTACACCGCTGAACACCCAACAGCCTAATAGCTGGAGCACTCCCCTGGACTACAGAAGACTGGTTTAGGTTACTGTGCTCCTTCAGCATGTGCTTTTTGGCAGCTGATGTACCATTGATAATACGGAAATGAAGACACCAAGTTACGATGCATAGTAATACAGTTTCTAAGCATTCAACATCAACAAGCTGTTCCCCTCTCCCTAAGCATCATAGCTGTGCTCATCTTACCTCTCCTGGTTTTCTGGTTTCTTCTTTCAAGGTTACATTTTCAAAACTTTCTCCACACCTATGAAAGGTGGAAGACTTGGAAATTTCTGCATTTGTCAGCTAAACCTGTCAAGTCAAGCAATTTCTTGATTTTCCTTGATAGATTTTTTTAAAAACACAAATGTTGTAGAGCCTGTAAAGAAAATTATGACACAAATGTGAACTGGCAACACTGAATGCAGAGTTTCTCTTCCAGCAGCACACTACATGGTCAAAGGTGGAGGCAGTAGGAAGTAGAAGTGATCTTACCAACAGGTGACCATGCAGTAAACACTAGGGAACACCCAAAATATCAGGAATGTGGCTCTGCTTGCATTCAAATCCAATAAGCTGATGATACAATACGATTTTCTCATTCATTTGCTGCAATACATTTTTCTTTTGTAATTTTGGAGGAAAACTTTATGATACTAGAAATAGCTTCAGTGGAAAAACAGTCAAAAGAATCTTTTTCATTCTGTTTTTATAGATCATAGAAAATAGATAAAATATAATTAATCTTTAAGGCAGTTTATTGAATTAGTATTAAGTTTCTTCTCAGTTCTGAGATGAGACTCATTTTGTATTTTACTCTGCATTTTTCAATGTCCTTTATTTTTCTAAAAGATGAATATACACTGTATCACTTTCATATATTTGTGCTCAATACTTTATATGAGAACAGTTTGGTTTGTTTCTTTAAGTCTGTCTTCCACAGACTGGTAGGCCTGGGTACAAGTCTGATGTTAAACACTCCCTTAGGTTTTGAAAATAACGAGCAGAAAGATCCACAAAATTATTCACAAAAGTAACTGCAACAGTAGCAAACTGACCACAGAAAATTAAATATTTGTATGTATAACTTAATAAGCCAATATTTACTGGTTTGCTTATTGTTAATGCAATCACTGAGTTTTTGGTAGAAGAATTGTAGCCTACTGAGATCACTACAAAAAGCCAAAGGCTTCTGATAAGAGCACTTATGTGGATTATCCATTTTTACTGTAGCTCAAACAGGTTATCTACTAGAAATATAATCAAAGGGTCCTCCAGCCTGAGTTTCTTGCAGATTTAGCTAAGCTGATTTTTTCCCCCACTTTTAAGTCCTGTTTTTTCTGATGTAATCTTAGCATTCTGGTCTCTGGATTGCCACCCATCATCACCACTGTCACTAGTTTGCGAGGCTAACCCCAGCACGCAATCTGATGTGCATGTGAAAAACTGATTTTAAGAATCACATGCCAAAGCATGCATCCATAAAACATGCATTAATTTTAGAAAAAAATGAAATTAAAATTTCTCTGGTCATATACTGAAGCTTCTGCAACATATTTTTCCTCATGTTTCTTATTACAAATACAAGATGATTTCAAGCTAAATATGAAAAATTACATCCAATTTAATTTATGAAAACAAATATATAATATAGATGAAGTGGTTATGTAACCAGTGTCTGGTATTTATATATATAAATGTGGGGTACACACGTAAATATAGATTTTTTTTATTTAGGCATTTTAAAATTGTAAAAACTTTAAGTTTTAAAATGCATTTCATTGTGTCATCTCTAGTCAAAATATACACATAAAAGGCTTTTTTCATGAAATTTTGTAACACTTCTATTTTTGCGACAAATCATTTTACTAATGAAACTATGCTATTGTATATTGAATTTTGCATTAAACATTGAATTAAGACAAGTGAGTAGTATACATGATCAGAATAGTACTCACAATTTCTGACATGCTGTAGAGAAGGTAACATATTTAAAATGCAGAGGAAAGTATTTAATTAACTTCTTATAAGATTAATGATGTGGCAAACAGTTGTTTGTTTCTATTTGATGGTGATCCCACGAAACCATTAGAGGTCCAGCTCCAGCTATTAGTCA